>NC_039359.1:97093525-97422708 GCF_003573695.1 Papaver somniferum | reverse complement strand
TGAAATTTGGATAAGGGGAAAAAATATCATTTCAAGACCACGGGATAAAAATCAATTCTCACGGGAGAGATTAAGCCCTTGTGAAAAGACGAGGGTACCCATATACACCACAATCTTTTAAATATCAAACTATAAGTCTTATACCAAGTGTGATCGTCTATGAACAAAGTCGAGACAATACGACAAGTATGGTATACACTTTGTGTGATCGTCTATGGATACGAGATCGAGACAATACAACAACTGTTCACTTGATAATAGGTACAATATAAAACCAAAACGTTATAAGATCAATATCAAGTGATTATGATTAATGCACAAGTGTATTTACTTAAATTATAATTGTGAAAACGCGTGGGTACCCAAATATACCACAAGCTAAAAATTTTCCTACCTATAAGTCTTTTCTCCGAAAGTGATTGCCTATGGACTGATTCGGGACAATATAACTAATCGGTTCACACTTCGTGTGATCGTCTATGGATACGAGATCGAGACAATGCAACAACGAAGTATGTTTACTTGATACAAAGGTTTGGACTTAACCAAACACAATAGGATTGCTTATCAAGTAAATAGGAATTAATGTTTTTGTAATTTACTTTAATTATAATAAAAAAATTATAATGCGGAAATATAAAGTAAATTACACAACAAGATTTTGTTAACGAGGAAACCGCAAATGCAGAAAAACCCCGGGACCTTGTACAGAATTGAATACTCTTAAGATTAAGCCGCTACACAAAATTACACCTAACTTCATATAGTTGAGACAAAGCAACTAAACCTATAGTTCACCTAGTTCTGTCTGTATTCCCACGCCTCCAACTTATAAATAAGTCACGTACTTGGAACAATTTCTTTGGTTCGTATTCCAAACAGTAAAGGAACAACAAATCTGTTTGGTATCAACTCTATTCAACCAAGTGATATGAGTCGGACAAAGGCTCTTCCGTTTATCTTAACATAAACTCTTTCGTCAGGTCCTTAGATCTATCTTATGTTCAATTAACGAAGTAATCATTTAAGATTAAGCCAACAACACTCTTAATCCAAAGAATTGTGTTGATGCCGATCTACTCAATTAATCAATCCAATCTACCACAAGGATAAACTGATTATTAATTGGATCCTCTTTTACCAAAACAAGTATTGTGCACACCAAAGATTATAAACCCAAGTCAGATCTTCAATATCTTCTTTGTCTTCAAATCTTCTTAAATCTTCAATAAAAACCTGCACACAATCACTTGAATCTCTTGTGATCAAACACGCACAGAACGGAGTCTGTTAACAACGGATTATCACAAGATCGTCTTTAGAACTAACAACAGTCTAAAGATCCCTGTCAAAACTCTGAACTAGTTTGAGTGAATCTTGTATCAGAAGAGAAGATCCTCAAGCATAAACAAACTAGGTGAAATAAGATTTCAACCACCGTTAGTCAATCAAATCAATCTAAAACAAAAGATAAACCGCAGTTATCTAGTTTCCCACCAACGGTACACGCTAGAGATTATCAATCCCAAAGAAGACTTTAAACTGAGAGGTCATAAGAGATTTCGCCTAATTAGGTTACTCTCCTCTCCGAATAGGCGGATACACCAGTAACAACAACAAAAGAGGAAGTCTGTTGTTACGAAGGATTAGTTTGCTAGAAAAGCAAACTTCAAGTATTTATAGACAAGGAAGTTTGGACACCAAGGAATTTCCAAAACCGAAAATATTCTCAAGATATTCATTAAAGCACAAATTCGGTTTTCATAATTCCTGGAAATGCTCTGTCCAAAAATAATGATCGAAATTTCTTGGAAAATCTAATTAGTAAATACACATTACTAATTCTTAAATTTCCCTACAAAATGAAATTAATAACCTTAATTAAAAGATTTTTAACTTACTTATGTTTCAATCCTGGGATTTTCTTCCTTTAGCTAAGGAATAACTTTGAACAATTAAAGAAATAAACATTCACAACACGTTTTCAAATTATGTCGACATCCTTACTTTGTAAGTTCTCTTTCACACTTACAACCTTGAAACCGATTTTCCACACTTCCAAACAAGTTTAGAATTGGTTCATCTGACTTTCAAGAACTATGTGATTGATCAAACAAACATTCAATCACAATCATGCGTTTAAGGGTTCTACCAAAACAAGTTTCGGTTCTACCTCCATGTGAGTATTGTGCATAGTCACACTAGCTTTCCAAAGATTCGGTTGACTAGGTACTAGGATCGGTTCCCCACACATATATGGTATCTAACTTATACGTGTTGCACATGTCCATAGGATCGGTTCCCCTTTCTGCTATAAACCTTGCTTCACCTCATACAAGGATCGGTTCCCCTTTGTGATGTACTGCACCTCTTACTAGGATCGCTTCCCCTTTCCTAAATTTGGTTAGACATAACACAAACCCGATCATACCATCTCAGGTGGTTACTTAAGATCGGTTTCACTAATAAAAGTCATACTAATACATAAGTCAGGCCTTTGTGAATAGTTCTACCAAGAACACAATCAAGTTGTGAGCGATTATACTCAGTCACACATATTGGTTGTTCATAATATATGTAATGAATAACAAAAGCAATAACATCTGGAAATTTCCTTTTCGGTTCACAAACAAGTTTATGGACTTACTTCCTTAGAACACATGTAAACATTGTTCCCTAGGATGAAATCCTCACCTTATACCCATACATAATCACAATAGCATTCAAATGATTATGGCGATGTCTTATCTACAAATTTTAATGGTTAAGTAATAAACCTCGTATTGTATTCCTTAATACTATGTGTATCTAGAGTTCAAATATTTTTCGCAGTTATGTTTTCAATATGCACGACTTGAATGATACGTTAGGAAATGAAACAGTTCAAGTCAAATATCACTAACCTCAAGTGGAAGGATGATTTTTGTCGTTGTAGCTCCTTGATTCTTCACATCTTCAAGTCTTCGCAATACTTGTAATGTCTCACATCCTAATACTTTCAAGCTAACCTATACGAAGTTGACTCTAGTACATAATCAAGCGACTCTTAACATGAGTTTTGATTCACTAAAATATGACAACCAAACTTGACATACCACCGCCTGGTGGGTTCAACCGAGCAATTCTCTAACAAATTGCTAAATAATAAAGTAAATGAAACAACAAGATTTTGTTAACGAGGAAACCGCAAATGCAGAAAACCCCCGAGACCTAGTCCAATTTTGAGTACTCTCAGAATTAATCCGCTGTACAAAATATAATTCCAACTTCGTACAGTTGAGACCAAGTAGACTACCCCTAGCTACTTAGTTTCCTCAATATCCCCGCGTCTTCGACTTTTAGAGTCACGCACGTGAATCACCACTCATTTGGATCGTATTCCAAACAATAAAGGAATAAATCTGTTTGGTAACCACTCTATTCAATCTTTGGTGAAAAATATGTTTGAGTTGTCAACAAAGGCTCTTCCGTTTAAACTAATAAACTCCTTTGTCTGGTTAAATCAATCTAAAACTTGATTACCGAAATAACCAATTTCCAGATTCGCAATCAAACAATATATAACTCAAAGAGTAACTATAAAGTGATGTCGATCTTACATAACTAGAAAATCAAGTCTATCAAAGATAAACACGATTCTAGTTGAATCCCAGCCGATCAAGATGTGTGCACTAATTCACAAGATACGAAAACTAATAATAAAATATTCTTTGTCTTCAAATCTCCAATTTCCTTCTCAATAACCTGCACAACACAAACTTGAATCCTCTTGTGATCAATCACGCACAAAACGTAGTATGTTAACAATAGATTATCACAAGATTTCTTTAGATCCGCGAATGGTTCTAAAGATCCCGTCGATACTTTGATATGGTTTGAGTGACCCTTATGTAGAAGAGAAGGCTCTCAAGAATAATCAAGCTAGGTGCAATCAAAGTCTCAACAACTGTTAGTCAATCAAATCAATAATAGAAAACTAAAATAACAATGCAATTACCTAGTTTCCCACCAATGGTACTCGTATAGCTTCTTGATTCCACAAAAGTATTTAAACAAGCAGTCGTAAGATATTTCGCCTAATTAGGGTACTTTCCTCTCCGAATAGAAGGCTCCACCAGAAACAATACGAATGAAGTTTGCCTAGCTCTTAGGATAGTTTGCAAGAAATGCAAACTCAAGTATTTATAGACCAAGGTTGTTTGGACAACAAGGAAATTCCAAAATCGAAAAAATTCTCAAGATATTCATTAAAGTACCTAATTTCGGTTTTCCTATTACCAATAAATGTCAACCAATAGTTATGAAATCTCTCTTAATTTTTTTTATTATTATTAGTGTAGCACATTAACTAATAATCTTTTCCGGAGAATATGCTTTAATTGCTGGTAATTAAAACATATATTATGAAAATCATAATTAAATGCTTTTCATTATTTCGGTTTGGGAACCTCGAGCATCAAGGAATATCTTTGAACAATAAATGATAAGAGTTGTATACATGTTCAAATAATTTCGACATTTAGAAGTTTCTCTTAGCAAACCCTTATTCCTAATTCACACACAACCATGAAGAAATGTGTGAACTTTGGAAACTCGGTTTTTCTCTTGGGATCGGTTATACCAAGACTCACAATTTAAGTCGTGACTGGTTATACCATGATCCCAAAGATATATTGTGTCCGTTACACCATGCTTCCCAAGGTAGTGTGTGATCGGTTACACCTTACTTCCCAGATTAGCTTGTGATCGGTTACATCTTGCTTCCGAAAGTAGATTGTTACCGATTACAACTAACTTCCCAATGTAGCTTGTGACCGGTTACACCTTGCTTCACAAAGTATCTTGTGACCAATATAGGCTATGACCAGTTATACCCCAATTCTCAACATAAGTCAAGATAGGTTCTACCTTGTCATCTTGTATTGGTCATACAAAAGATATTCAATAAAGAACCAGACCAACACATTCATGATTTCCCTTTCGATTATGAAACAAGTTCATAAATATACTTCCTTAAACTAATGTAATAATACATAGTTTTCTAGGACGAAATCGTACCTATATTCTACACATAATCAAGTAACTAAATACATAGATCATGTTGATGTCGTGTTTACGAAGTTCCAAAAGATAAGCGTTTATACTTCGTAATATAATTTCTTGATACTTTGATCATAATGATGTGACCAAGTTTAATCACTAGAATATTCTAAATATAACATCGCATATTATGTTCTTAATATAAAGCGACTTGGAAGATACGTTAGGAATGAAAACAAGATCAAGTCAATATTACTAACCTCAAGAGGAAGGATGCTGTCTTTGATATAGTCATTACTTTTGAAAAAGCGGGGGTCTAACAACACCACCCAATATTTCGCTTAGAAATCTGTATGGAAAAACTCGAATATACTTTTAAGAGAATCAATAAGGCTCAATCAATTAAAAGTACATCAACGAGTTTATATCTCTCTCTCTTGATTTGATTTCCTCAAACAGAAACTGCGAGTACTAATCAAATACAAGGAATAACTTGGATGGTACCAAAGACCAATATCCAAGGATCAATCAATGAAAATCAACAACCAAATGTTCGATTACTCTAATTGATGATCTAACGCACAACCTGTATTATTTCAATTATAAAGATAAAACAATATAACGCGGCAACTGAAATAACACAGACACCTGAGATTTTGTTAACGAGGAAACCGCAAATGCATAAAAACCCCGGGACCTAGTCCATATTGAACACAAACTGTATTAAGCCACTACAGACACTAGCCTACTCCAAGCTAACTTCGGACTGGACTGTAGTTGAACCCCAATCAGTCTCTCACTGATTCAAGGTATAGTTTTACTCCCTACGCCTCTGATCCCATCAGGATACCGCGCACTTGATTCCCTTAGCTGATCTCACCCACAACTAAGAGTTGCTACGATCCAAAATCGCAGGCTTTGACAATAAACAAATCTGTCTCACACAGACAAGTCTATCAAAGGATCAATCTGTCTCCCACAGAAAAACCCTAAAGTTTTTGTTCCGTCTTTTGATAATAATCAAGGTGAACAGGAACTAATTGATAATCCGGTCTTATATTCCCGAAGAATAGCCTAGATAAATCAATCACCTCACAACAATCTTAATCGTATGGTAGCGAAACAAGATGTTGCGGAATCACAAACAATGAGACGAAGATGTTTGTGACTACTTTTTATATCTTTCCTATCAGAGATATAAATCTCAAGCCAATCAATCTGATTGTACTCATACGATAGAAGATGCAAGATCAGATCACACAACTACGATAAAAGTAGTATTGGTCTGGCTTCACAATCCCAATGAAGTCTTTAAGTCGTTAACCTGGTTTTAGAAGAAGAAAACCAAAGGTTAAAGGAGAAAAGACTCTAGCACGCAAACTAGTATCACACTTGAAGTGTGGGGATTAGTTTTGCAGAGTTGCTAGATGTCCCCTTATATAGTCTTTCAAATCAGGGTTTCGCCTTGGTCACAAAGCAAACAATATCCACCGTTAGATGAAAACCTGATTTAGATTCAAGCTAATATTTCTCAACCGTTAGATCGAAAACTTAGCTTGTTATACACAAATGAAATGCACGCTTCTAGGTTTGTTAAATGTACCCAAACGTGTACATCGTTGGTTCAACAATAGTTAACCAAAAGGTTAGCCATATGAGCATTTCATACGAACCATATTCTTCTTCACCATAACTAGTTCAAATGACTCAAATGAACTAGTTAGAGAGTTGTTCAATTTCAAGGAAATCTTATGTACTACACAAGACACAATTGAAGCAAGGATGATTTGATTCACTCAAATCGGTTCATGAACTTTATAGCCACGGTTTGCAAATTGCATTCCTTAGTCTTTATAAGTTGAAGTTCAAAAATCATCTTCAGATATATAACCTTCTTGAGTTCGCACGCTGGGTTCGCGGACTTAAGCAACCGGTCAGAGTTTACAAACTCCAGCAGAAAATCTCGGCAAAGACTTTCCGCCGGTTCGCGGACTGGTACTCACGTAAAAAGTTTGTCAACTCCAGCAGAATTTCTCGGGATGAGAAGTTCGGCAGTTCGCGGACTGAGTTCGCAGACTTGGCAACAAGCCATTCTTCCGGTTTCTCTTGATCAAAAAAGTTCGCAAACTTTGGTTCAAGGGATAAGACTTATGCACATATGTGTTTCCACAACAATAATTATGTCCATCATTGGTTATGTAATCTAAACTCTCATTCCAACCATTGAAACATTCTTAGAGGACGTTATAGAGTTGTTACACCATTTCTCGTCAAAGCAATTTTCAAAGTGATTGAAACATATCATGACTTTCGTCACTAGGTAAAGATAAACATGGTCGAAGCGAAACACTTACCAACACATATTTCGAGATATAGATAGGCGAGGTATACTCGTCTCAAAATACCAAATGTGTATAATCTAAG
Source organism: Papaver somniferum (assembly GCF_003573695.1). Taxonomy (NCBI): domain Eukaryota; kingdom Viridiplantae; phylum Streptophyta; class Magnoliopsida; order Ranunculales; family Papaveraceae; genus Papaver; species Papaver somniferum. The sequence continues at coordinate 97,415,244 of NC_039359.1, read as the reverse complement.
TCTATATATAGCATACAACTTGTTGCCTCAAGAAGTAGGAGAAAGAGTAGATAGACTTTTGAGTGACAGATATGTTCAAGTCTTCACATACCTTTTTGTCGGGAAGTTCCACCGGTCCCTTGAGTAGTTCTTCTTCTTGTATGATGAATCTCCATGAAGTCCTTGAGCTCAACTACACTTTCTATCATAATCCGAGACTTAGCCATAGTAGACTAGAAATCAAGACTTATAGTTTTGATCACTAACATTGACAAACATGCTTGAGATAGTAACGCATGCGAGTTCGAACGAACAATGCTCTAACAATCTCCCCCTTTCTCAGTTTTAGTGACAAAACTATCAATACATATGGAATACAAAAAAGGTAAAGAAACTTTAGTAGCTCTTATTCCATATGTCTAATCTTCAACATTCCTCGAAATCTTCGTCTCTTCCAAGTACTCCAGTGATCCCAAAGGTTGTAAGTTTAGCATCACCGTTTTTGAAGATCCGTAGCTATAACAATGAGAAAGCATCGGTCTCGATCATTATTATACACTTGTTTGAGGATGAAAACGATTTCTGCCGATTTTGGTAATTTCGGGTGTGTTGGTGAGAAACGAGTTTAAACCCTAAACAATGTACTGCAAGGGAGTACTTTAGATTCGAGAGATCAATCTGTACAAATCCGGCCTAAACCAATAAATGGCCATTCCAGACTTGCTTCGGCCACAAAGTGAAGGAGAAGGGTTTGTTTTGGGGAGGGAAGAGAAGAGAGTGTTGAGACCAGAATAGTTGATTCTGGAAGAGTAGTTGTTTCACGGCTTGTATCAGAAAGTGGGAAGCTAACAGATGGAAAGCTAGCAAATATTTTCTGAGTGTTGTATCCTCCTGACCTGAACTTGTTGTTCGGTGGAAATAGGTAAGACCTATTTATACAAGTCGAAGTGAAACGTACTCTGGTCTCGTAAGAAATGGAAAACGGATGAGTAAATGGGAGGAGGTGGTAACCGGTAACGCCTGAAATTGATGTTCCATAAAAGAAAGCGTTTCACCATTACTCCCTGTATTTACTAACTGCCTCATCCTTATGACACTGTCTTATAACAGGCGTAGTGTACGCCGCACGCTGTAAACCGCCAAACCAATACCCAATGAGCATCTCCCAGTTTGTGACATGTGTGAATGTCTCGAGTGTTTTCGTGGAAAACATGTAGCATGTTGTTGTTCGGCAAGTTGAGCTTGGGAGACTTGCCGGCTCGGTAGTGACCTTCGACGGTCGAGATTTTGCATCTTGAGAGGAAGGGTAGCCGTTGATTATTGAAGCTCTTCGTTTGGTATCCAGTGGCATGAAATCATGGCCGATACGACTTTAATATGGCCTAGTTTAGGAGCGGCCAAAAGTTAGGGTTTTGGATTTGTTTGGGCGCGACCAAACTAGGGCTTGGCGTCGGGCCAAAGGTTGCCATGCGTTAGCTGGTAACCTTGGACGGCAAAGATCTGCATCTTAGATGGAAAAGTGGCCGCTGATCTTCGCAAGCCTTTATTTTGGTAGCCGCATAGAGAAGGCCGGCATGGTATGGCGCGACAAGGTGGTTGGCATGCCATTGGCACATGTGGCATGGCTGGCATGCCTTGGCGCGGTTTGGGCGTGGCCAAAACAAAGGTTTTGGCGTTGGGCCAAAGGTTACCATGCGTTGGTTGGAGACCTTGGACGGCTAAGATTTGCATCTTAGATGGAAGGATGGCCGTTGATCGTCGCCAGACTTTGTTTCGGTAATCTCATAGCGAAGTCCAGCATGGTACGACGCGACAAGGTGGATGTCATGACATTGGCACATGTGGCATGGTCGGCATGCCTTGGCGCGGTTTGGGCGTGACCAAAACTAGGGTTTTGGGCCAAAGGTTACCATGCGTTGGTTGGCGACCTTGGCCGGCTAAGATTTACATCTTAGATGGAAGGATGACCGTTGATCGTGGCAAGCCTTTGTTTTGGTAATCGCATAGGGAAGGCCGACATGGTATGGCGCGACAAGGTGGATGGCATGCCATTGGCACATTGGCATGGCCGGCATGCCTTGGCGCGATTTTTGCATGACCAAAACTAGGGTTTTGGCGTTGGGACAAAGGTTACCATGTGTTGGTTGGTGACCTTAGACCGCTGAGATTTGCATCTAAGTTTGAAGGGTGGCCATTGATTGTCGCACGCCTTCGTTTTGGAAGCCGTGAAGGGAAGGCCGGCATGGCATGGCTTAGGCGCGGCAAGGTGGATGGCGCGACATGCCATTGGCACATGTGGCATGGTCGTCATGACTTGGCGTGGTATAGGCGCGGCCAAACTAGGGTTTTCGCGTTGGGCCAAAGGTTACCATGCATTGGTTGGTGACCTTGGACGGCTGAGATTTGCATCTAAGATGGAAGGGTGGCCGTTGATTGTCGCACGCCTTCGTTTTGTCAGCCGTGAAGCGAAGGCCGGCATGGTATGGCGCGGCAAGGTGGCTGGAATGCCATTGGCACATGTGGCATGGCCGACATACCTTGGCGCGGTTTGGGCGTGACCAAAACTAAGGTTTTGGCGTTGGTACAAAGGTTACCATGTGTTGGTTGGTGATCTTGGACGGCTGAGATTTGCATCTAAGATAGAAGAGTGGCCGTTGATTGTCGCGCGCCTTCGTTTTAGCAGCCGTGAAGGGAAGGCCGACATGGCATGGCTTAGGCACGGCAAGGTGGATGGCGTGGCATGCCATTGGCACATGTGGCATGGTCGGCATGGTTTAGTAGAAGCCAAACTAGGGTTTTAGCGTTGGGACAAAGGTTACCATGCGTTGGTTGGTGACCTTGGACGGCTGAGATTTGCATCTAAGATGGAAGGGTGGCCGTTGATTGTCGCACGCCTTCGTTTTGGCAGCCGTGAAGGGAAGGCCGGCATGGCATGGCTAAGGCGCGGCAAGGTGGATGGCGCGACATGCCATTGGTACATGTGGCATGGTCGGCATGCCTTGGCGTGGTTTAGGCACGTCCAAACTAGGGTTTTAGCGTCGGGCCAAAGGTTACCATGCGTTGTTTGGCGACCTTGGACGGCTAAGATTTGCATCTAAGATGGAAGGGTGGCCGTTGATCATTGCACGCCTTTGTTTTGGTATCCGCATAGGGTAGGCCAGCATGGTATGGCGCAGCAAGGTGTTTGGCATGCCATTGGCACATGTGGTGCGGCTGGCATGGTTGGCATGCCTTGGCGCGGTAGCATGAGAATTAGGGTTTGGCATAGATGATGTCAGTCAGTGTTAAGGGTTTTGCCGTGGAACATGACCCATGTAAAAAAAAGGGGTACCCCGGTAATTCTTACGTGCGAATGCTAATTGATTCAATAAATGTGCTAATGGTCATAGTGACGTCATGTCAGATATGCAGTTTTACGATTTTGACCCTAAGCTAAAAACCACCATCAACATTAAGTCCCTGCTTAGTTCGGAACAGGAGCATTGTTGCGAGGTAAGCATAAGATGGTTACAGGTGAGGACAAAAATCGAAATGACAGGTCGTGAAAAGATGGTCAGGAAAGTCCGACTAACCTTTTTCGAGAGGTAAGGAGAGTTCATGATCCTCATGCTTGGCGGCCTTGCGTATATTCTATTTGTGGTGTAGACCGTGAAGTGGTGAGATGAAGATCGTCGGCTTAGTCTGGTCATGTATCACCTTGGCTGGGTTAATGAACATCATGACGCTGGCTTGGCGAGTTGTTGGTGTTGGCGCGACAAGTCATGGCGCGGACGGCTTGGCATGGTGGGGCCAATATAATAGCGCAGACGGTTTGGCATGGTGGGGCCAAGGCAATGGCGTGGACGGCTTTGCATGGCGGGGCCAAGGCAAGGCGCGGTTTGGTGAGGCAAAGCATGTGGACGGCTTGGCGTTGTGGGGACAAGGCATGGTGCGGAAGTCTTGACATGGTAGGGCCAAGGAAATGGCGCGGTTTGGTGAGGCAAAGCATGCGCAGACATCTTGGCATGGTGATTTGTCTTCGCGGGCCCGGTTGCCTCTTTTCCTTACTTGACTGAAATAAGAAGTCCTTTCCTTATTCAAACTCCCAAGTACCACGCCTATAAAAGGGGTCCGGCCTCTCCTTTTATTTCACACCTTTATATATTATTTTTTATTCTGGTCGTGTGGTAACAGTAAAGCGGACGAGCAAATCCCAGGTATGTCTTCCAGCACTTCCTCTTTAACTTTTTTTTCTTATTTTCTTGTGTTAGTGCAAATCCTAGCTGTAGGCGTACCTTTTCATGAACTTGTTAAAATATTGTTCTTTTGTGTTGGTATGAATCCTAGCCGTAAATATGATTTGCGTGAACTTGTAGTAACATTTAGGCGGGAATACCGTAGTAATGTTGGCCGCCTCAATTACTGTGCAAAGAAGGCATGCATGAGCTAGTAACTGTCATTCCCTTCCCGTAAAAATCTAGCTCCTAGGGTTTCCTCCCTTTTCCTGGTGTGGCCGTGTGTATTGTTCTCATGGTGGGGCGCGCCTCCTCGTCCGGGCGCAAATTTCCTGCTGCAGGGTACGGCCTTGGCATGAGGTGGTGATGCAGGGTCTGTCAGTCCCCATTTATTTGCTCATGCGCATTATGACTTTGTAACAAATTGTTTTGCGTCCAGGATGGATCTGTTGTGTATGATAAAATAATTTCTATGCACTTTCCGTAATAATTTCTCTTCGTAGTGTTCCATTGTAGTTATTTCGAAGGTGAAAGTAGCGTGAGAGAACTTCGTTAGGATATCATTTGAGAAAAGTTCTGCCGTACCGAAAGATATTGGAAATTCCAAGCCCAACATAGACGATGAGTTCTTTACAACATCCGCCACAATTAGGAAAAATCATCCCAAGTATGTATCGATTCTTCTGACTGATCTGGAAAGTGAAGGAGAGGCCCGGTCAGTTCGGCCTGGAGGTGTAATAAGGTTTTGTCTTCAGAGGAAAGAGTATTATGCTTCTCCCATTGACTTTAAAATCTGTGTGAGTCCGTCGCGTCCCTTTGAGAAATGCATGCGATTCATGATGAGCCAGGAATGTGTAAAAGCCAGTTTGACCAAGGCACATTTTATTGATGCTGTCGCGGCTTCCGCAGTGCTTAAAATTAGGAAAGATATTCCAGGCTTGGTTGCTTTTATTTCCAGATGGTGTCCGGACACTCGCACGACCATATGCAGGTGGGGTGAAATGACTATCTCTTTAGAGAGCGTGGCCGTCTTGCTGAACCTTCCCGTAATAGGAAACCTCGATGTCAAGTTGTCTGCAGACGAAGAAGAAATGCACGCCGCTCTGGTTGCGAAATCAAAAGGATTCGTTCGGAAAGAAAACGAGACGAGGTGCTTTTATGGCTGGTGGGTGTCTCAATGGTTTCCTGATGAGTTGGAGCCAAATCAGAAAAATAGTACACTTCATGTCGCAGCGTTCTTGGCTCTTTGGTTATCCAGAGATATTTTCGATGAAGACTCTGGTAAGAAGGATATAAGACATGAACTTATCAAGTTTGCCATAAAATTGGCAAAAGGTGTCGTTCTCTCTATTGGCGGCTTGTTTCTTGGTTCTATGTATACACACTTGGATCATCTGGTTGCGGACATGTGCGTTTCAAATGGCTACATGAAAGTGGATTCGTATATTCATGTCGCCTTTCTCCAAGCGTGGATGTGGGAGCACTTCTAAAGGTATGCTCCAAAACCGTTGGCCGTACTTCACGAGTCTTGGGGTGGTTCTAGGATACTGCGCTGTTCGAATAGGCGCCCAAAGATTGGTTCGAACCTGGTTGGATTCCTTGACAACTCGCACACGGTCAATTTTCGTCCACGGTCTCCGGTGCATGCGTCCATAACTCATATCAATACTTTTGCTCCTGCTCCGAGCATGTCTTTGTCTTCTGATAAAGAGGATACGAGTGTTGGAGAGATGGTGTTCATGCGAAGCTGCACACCCGGTCATGTGCCGTCTTTCTTTCGAGGATATTGCAAAGCAGTTTCTTACAATATCGATAGGGCGGCTCGGCATATGGGTTTTGACCAAGGGGTCTCACTCGTTCGTCAGCCAGTTGTTCCAGAAGACTCGTTGCCAACTGTTCTCGATGCTAGTGTTCTTGTGTCGGGTAAAAGTCTCCCTTTTCCACTTGCGGAAGGAAATCCATCAATAACCTCCAAATATAACATATTTTGGCAGGATGAGTTTCTCGCTATCCATGGATTCGTGAATGATGTGGTAGAAAACCGTCGCGGTAAGCCTTCTCCTGCGGTTTTAGCGGAGCACCCACTGCTGAGGGATCTTTCTTCGACCAAGCGAAAATCTGTTAGCCCGAATGCAGATAGTCCCCAAGTGAAGGAGCGAAGGTCTAAAAGCCGTGCAGACGGTTCCCAGTCAGATTTGACAGCCCTACCGACTTTTAGTTCGTCTAATATGCGGGTACCTATGCTTTTTCTCTTGGTTTTCGTTGGATCGCGTATATCCTTGTTTCTTTTCTGAGTATCCGTCTTTGTGTCTTGCCCAGGGTATCAGCAGCGTGAACACCTTTACCAAACGTGTAAGTAGTCAGAAAACATCGTTTCTCAAGATGGAGGGTGGCGGTGCTGAGCCTATCCATGGTGATGGGGAACCCGAGAAGGATGAAAGTTCAGAGTCCAGTGATGGCGAGAGTAGTTCTTCCGACAGCAGTGCTGAATCTTCCTCTAGTCGGTCTGAAAGCGAATCAGTGAGTCTCCCGCATGTTTTTTCTTGTTTCTTCTCTTCCTTTCTCTTTGGAAAATATCTAATCCGTGATATCATAGGGGGAAGCCGTTTCTGAAGATGGCCCTGAGACGGAGACTGGCAAAGATAGAGCTTTGTCTCCAACTGTGACAGCCGCACCGGGCGACCTTAAAATGGATGTTGATCGAGATGAAAACGTCGTTGTGACTCAGACAATGGAGAGTACTCCAGTGGCCGCAGGTGCAATTGTCGTTAGGAATCCCTTGACGGTTGTTGATGCAGTCGCGGGCGCCACTTCCAACCCTCCGTATCTGGTTCCTCATCCGGATCATGTGTTGATCGGGGGATTTAGCGTGCCAGCCAAACACGCGGCGGTATACACCAGGATATGGGAAAGCTACGGACATATCGCCACGACCAAGAAAATTACTAGTCGATTTGCGTTGGTTAAGCGTGTGGAGGAAGCTTTGTCTTCGATTGACGACATGTGCAATGTGACTGGTAATACCGTTTCTGAGGATGTAGTCTCGAGCTGGAGGTTCCATCGTGACACGTGTGTAAACTTCGATTTCAATGTTCCTTGGTTCGTTGAACGTTTCTCCGAGGTTGAAAAGTTGGTGACCGAAACAGTCGAAGGTCCTTCTGCAGATATGGTGAAGAAGCAGGAAGCGGAAGTCGAAAAGTTGTCCAGGAAGCTGAAGTTGAAGAGGGCGGCTCTCCAAATCATGAAAGAGGCTTTTGCCAAGAAGAGCAAGCCATTGTTGAATTTTTTTTCCTTGAACGCATTTCTGTCTTCTGAACTTCTTATTTTAGTTTTTTTTTGAAAGGCAAATGAAACGCCTAGTTTACGATTTTGATTTCCTGGATTTTTTGTTTGACAGACAAATGGGTTTTGGATTATTATTTGGAACGAACTGTTTTTAGAATAACGATGCCTTTTGGTTACGATTGCGAATGGTGCAAACATCCCAGGAAAGCCACTGAATCGTGAGCATTGCTTGTCGACAGAGAGCATGAGATGAAACATAACATGGCTACTGGTTTCATCATTCTCGTAAAATCTGAAGTAGTAAACCACGTATTTTTCTAGGCAAGACTTACTCGGTTTTTGGATCTTCTGGTGAAAAAGGAATCTTCCGGATGTAAGACCAAGTTTTGTGGGAAACATCGCCGTGACTGTGGAAAGTCCCAAGTCATTCCTTGTCGTGTTGCCGATCCCTGGGCGGATCGTTTGCTTCTAACCCCTCGGAAGTCCCCAGTCATCCCTTGCCGTGTCACAACTGGTAATCGAGCCGCCTAGTAGCTGAGTCGTCGAATCCTGAACGGATCGTTTGATTTTACTGTCCTGACGTCTGGGTCGAGGTATGCGATCGAGGATTGAAAATTGACATCGTGACCGAAAGATCAACCTCCCACTGTGGTCGCCAATTTCTTGAGGATGAAAACGATTTCTGCTGATTTTGGTAATTTCGGGTGTGTGGGTGAGAAACGAGTTTAAACCCTAAACAATGTGCTGCAAGGGAGTACTTTTGATTCGAGAGATCAATCTGTACAAATCTGGCCTAAACCAAGAAATGACCATTCCAGACTTGCTTCGGTCACAAAGTGAAGGAGAAGGGTTGGTTTTTGGGAGGGAAGCGAATAGAGTGTTGAGACCAGAATAGTTGATTCTGGAAGAGTGGTTGTTTCACGACTTGTATCAGAAAGTGGGAAGCTAACAGATGGAAAGCTAACAAATATTTTTTTGAGTGTTGTATCCAAAAAATAGTAGATCCTGAAACATTATAACCAGAGTTTCCAAAGGATGGGTCAATTGATTCTTCCAGCTTGATTGGATTCTCTTCTTCACCGAAACCATCAAGGTTGATCTATGTATTGCTACAATTATCAAAATCAATGTTTTCACATAGAAGACCAACACTTGATTTCCTATCTTCATCATAATCATAGATCTCAGACATCTCATCAAGTGTTACAGCAAGAACTTTGTTCCCAGTGTTTTTTCTACGATTTGGGCACTCGTTTGCAAAATGACCAAAACCTTTACACTTAAAGCATTGTGTCATATCCTCGTCAGCATCCCTTTTTTTAGGAGGAACGCGATTGTGAGGTTTATCTGACGACCTAGGTTTGTCTCTTGAAAACCGTTTACTTCTCTTCAATAGAAGATCCCTAAGCTGTCTTGTGATCAAGGAGACTGATTTTTCAAGATATTCATCCGAAAAATCACCCTCAAACTGATTATCCTCAGAGACATAAACACTTTTACTTTTATCAAGTAACTTAGTTTTCTTCTGTGCTTTAAAGGCAACATCCTTTCCGATTTTGGATGTATGCTCATGATCAAAGATATTTAGCTTTCCAACCAATGTAGATTATCAAGGTTATTTCCCTCAACGATGGCATGCTTCTTAGACTCGTATCTAGATAGCAGCGATCTGAGAATTTTCATCACAATGTCCTTTTCAGGAATAGTCTTACCCAATGTAAATGATGCATTAACAATTTCAGACACTCTGTGATTAAACTCATCAAATATATCTTCATCTGCCATACGAAGGTTCTCCCAATCGGAATTAAGGTTTTAAAGCCTAGCTTCCTTTTCACTGGAGTTTCCTTCAAATACGGTTTCTAAGATATCCCAAGCATCTTTAGACCTAGTGCAATTTGACACATGGTGCTGAAGATTTGAGGTAATGGCATGTATGATGGCATTCAAACCGTCGGAATTTTGCTTTGCAGTAAGTATCTCGGCAGGATTATATTCACCAATATTCTTGGTAACGTTTACATCTCCAACTACCACAACGGGAGCATCATAGCCATTAACAACATATACCCATAATTGAAAATCACGCGCTTGAAGAAAAGCTTGCATAACAATTTTCCACCATAAGTAATTAGAACCATAGAAGACTGGTAGTACGTTAATAGAGATAGGACCTCTGTCCATAGAGTCATATCGCTACAAACACAGACTTGTAAGGTCTTGAACGTGTTTGCCTGCTCTGATACCAATTGAAAAAGTGGGGGTCTAACAACACCACCCAATATTTCTGTTAGCAATCTGTATGGACAAACTCGAATATACATTTAAGAGAATCTACAAGACTCAATCAATTAAAAGTACATCAACGAGTTTATATCTCTCCCTCTTGATTTGATTTCCTCAAACAGAAACATCGAGTACTAATCAAATACAAGGAATAACTTGGATGGTACCAAAGACCAATATCCAAGGATCAATCAATGACAATCAATAACCAAATGTTGGATTACTCTAATTGATGATCTAACCCACAACCTGTATTATTTCAATTATAAAGATAAAACAATATAATGCGGAAACTGAAATAACACAGACACCAGAAATTTTGTTAACGAAGAAACCGCAAATGTAGAAAAACCTCGGGACCTACTCCAGATTGAACACACACTGTATTAATCCGCTACAAACACTAGCCTACTCCAAGCTAACTTCAGACTGGACTGTAGTTGAACCCCAATCAGTCTCCCACTGATCCAAGGTACAGTTGTACTCCCTACGCCTCTGATCCCAGCAGTATACTGCACACTTGATTCCCTTAGCTGATCTCACCCACAACTAAGAGTTGTTACGACCAAAAATCGTAGGCTTTGACAATAAACAAATTTGTCTCACACAAACAAGTCTATCAAAGGATCAATCTGTCTCCGACAGAAAAATCCTAAAGTTTTTGTTCCGTATTTTGACAATAAACAAATCTGTCTCACACAGACAGCCTAGATAAATCAATCACCTCACAACAATCTTAATCGTATGGTAGCGAAACAAGATGTTGCGGAATCACAAACAATGAAACGAAGATGTTTGTGACTACTTTTTATATCTTGCCTATCAGAGATATTAATCTCAAGCCAATCAATATGATTGTACTCGTACGATAGAAGATGCAAAATCAGATCACACAACTACGATAAAAGTAGTATCGGTCTGGATTCACAATCCCAATGAAGTCTTTAAGTCATTAACCTGGTTTTAGAAGAAGAAAACCAAAGGTTAAAGGAGAAAGGATTCTAGCATGAAAACTAGTACCACACGTGAAGTGTGGGGATTAGTTTTGCAGAGTTGCTAGATGTCCCCTTGTATAGTCTTTCAAATCAGGGTTTCGTATTGGTCACAAAGTAAACAATATCCACCGTTAGATGAAAACCTGATTTAGATTCAAGCTAATATTTCTCAACCGTTAGATCGAAAACTTAGCTTGTTATACACAAATGAAATGCACGCTTCTAGGTTTGTTAACCGTACCCAAACGTGTATATTGTTGGTTCAACAATAGTTAACCAAAAGGTTAGCCATATGAGAATTTCATACCAACCATATTCTTCTTCACCATAACTAGTTCAAATAACTCAAATGAACTTGTTAGAGAGTTGTTCAATTGCAAGGAAATCTTATGTACTACACAAGACACAATTGAAGCAAAGATGATTTGGTTCACTCGAATCGTTTCATGAACTTTATAGCCACTGTTTGCAAATTGTATTCCTTAGTATTTATAAGTTTAAGTTCAGAAATCATCTTCAGATATATAACCTTCTTGAGTTCGCACACTAGGTTCACGGATTAAAGCAACCGGGCTGAGTTTACAAATCCAGCAGAAAATCTCGGCAAAGACTTTCCACCGGTTCTCGGACTGGTATTCACGTAACAAGTTTGTCAACTCCAGGAGAATTTCTCGGGATGAGAAGTCGGCAGTTCGCGGACTGAGTTCGCGGACTTGGCAACAAGCCATTCTTCTGGTTTCTCTTGATCAACAAAGTTCGCAAACTTTGGTTCAAGGGATAGGACTTATGAACATATGTGTTTCCACAACAATACTTATGTTCATCATTGGTTATGTAATCTAAACTCTCATTCCAACCATTGAAACATTCTTAGAGGACGTTATATAGTTGTTACACCTTTTCTCGTCAAAGAAACTTTCAAAGTGATTTAAACATATCATGACTTATATCACTAGGTAAAGATAAAAATGGTCGAAGCGAAACGCTTACCAACACATATTTCGAGATGTAGATAGGCGAGGTATACTCGACTCGAAATACCAAATGTGTATAATCTAATTCTATATACGAATTTTTGTCTCAAAAAGTAGGAGATAGAGTAGATATACTTTTGAGTGACAAATAAGTTCAAATCTTCACATACCTTTTTGTCGAGAAGTTCCACCGGTTCCTTGAGTAGTTCTTTTTCTTGTATGATGAATCGCCATGAAGTCCTTGTGCTCAACTACACTTTATATCCTAGTCTGAGACTTAGCTATAGTAGACTAGAAATCAAGACTTATAGTTTTGATCACTAACATTGACAAACATGCTTGAGATAGCAACACATGCGAGTTCGACCGAGCAATGCTCTAACAGCTTCTTAAGTTTCTTCAGGTCTTCAGAGTAGTACATGTGCGTCTCAACATTCCTATACTTTCTAGTTTAACCTAAACAAAATTGACTCTAGTAAATAATCAAGCGACTCTAGATGAGTGATAGACGCATTTATGTGTCTAATATAGCCCAATTGTATACATTTTTAGTACCCATTTTTGTGCTTATTATGTTGTTTTATTTATTTGTAGGAGTTTTTGGAAAAATAATCCCTTGCGGCGAAATGGGCTCAAAAATGTGGCATTTGGACCTTCGTTGATAGTATACCGGAAGCGTCCCAGAAGTGGACCGGAAGTACCCCAGAAATACCTCGGAGGAACCTCGAAAAAGTGCGTAAAACATCCCAGAAAAATTACTAAAGGTACCCATGTTTTGGTTATTTCCACCCCAAGAAGTCTATTTCAACCCCACTTGCTATTTGCACCCCTGAACTGGATAGGGGAAGGTCTTCAAAAAAATTCAAATTCTTTTTTTTTGGCGGGAAATTTTTCTTCTTCCCTGGCAGAATTTCGTTCGAGATTTTGATGGATCTGTTGGGAGATTAAAGAGCTGAAACTTAATGGGTATATGTTATATTAGTATAAGAAGATATTATGGTGGTTGGGATCGATCAACTTTGGCCAGAAAATCAATTCCCGATCAAAACAGGAGAGAAGAATATCGGTTTCATTTTTGGAAAGAAAATCACGTAAAAGATGCTGCATGGTTGTGGAGTTAAGACCAGATACTTTCCTAGGTTGCGTACCAATCAGTTTCTGAAGATTTTCAAGGAAATTAACGTACACAGAGAAAGAAATAAGAAATTATTCTCAAAAATAATTTTCTTCACTGTGAAGATTTTTGAGGAGTTATGGCGAGATTAAATGAGGCTTAGGAGTATAAATAGGCTCTATGGGTCGACTAGAATGGGTGTCGAGAGTTTGGGGTCGAGAGGAGAGCTCAGGAGGCGTGAATCAAGAGTTTTCAGAACTCTGTTGCTGCTGCTCCTGCTGCTCGTGAAGAACAGGGAAACGGCGACGGTTTATTCATCCGTCGTAACAGTTTCTTCAACTGGATTGCAACATTTATCTTCATTGTAACAGTTCCTTCATCCTCGTTTGCAACATTTATCTTTAGATTTGTAACGATTATCTTCAGCATAACAGTTGAGACTTGAAACAGTCGGTCTGTAACGCAAATGCGTTGTTGCATATTTCCTGTTTCATTGTTTTCTCTTCTTGTAAATACCAATTGAGCTTAATAAAATATTTTGAGAGGTATTTCACCATGATGAGCTAAACCCCAACACTGGGGCGATGGAGGAAGCTTCAATTCATATATGTGGTAATTTTATTTAATTCTATATTTACTTTTTGCACTAATTTTAATTGAATTAAGATTTTAATTAATTATTTGTGATTTCATTTGATGGTTTATGCTTAGTCCTAGGGATTTTTGATATGCCATGCTTAAGAAATACAAGTAATATTTTATAAAATCTACTTTGGCAAAGAATAGAGTTAATATTCATTTTGTTTTGAATTATAATTGCGTAGAATTAATTTCTGAACCATTTAAGAAATGAATTTGGCCGAATCCTAAGCCCCAGTAACTCTCACCATTGTTAATATTTTATTGTATATATTTATTTATTTTTTATTAAGTCTAAAAAAATTATCCTTCACAAATCCGAGAGTTTGAACCTCATTACTACAACCACAGAAAATATTTAATCATTTTGGCGCCGCCGACGCGGATTTGTGCTTAGGTAGAATTTTTTTTTTTTTAGGTTTATTATTTTTTTTAGAATTGTTTGTTCCTTTTTACGTTTCTTTTTGTCTTTATTTTGCAGGTTCAAAGTGAAAACTAAGGACTTGGAGAGGAAAAAGCTTAAAGCGAAAAGCGAAAAGAGAAGAAAAAAAAGGACAATTTTAGGATTTAATTTTTAATTTTTTTGAGTGTGTGAGGAAAACTGTAAATTTTTTTTTATTTATTTTGGACTTTGGACTTTAAACAATTGGACTTTATTTTTTTTAACCCTACGGAAGGGTATTATTATTAAAAAAAAATAAAATAAAAAATTATTATATAAACTGTGTGCAGGGAAGGACGACGATTACTATATCGTCTCGGCCCCTCGGGTTCGCACACGGCATAGGAGTCGTGGCCCGAGTCGACGACAACGGTTCATCGTCCGTCTGGTACGGGAGGTAAGTCCAATCGAAACACCCGCGAATCTCCTGCAAGCGGGTTACTGTATTCCTTAAGGTGATTCATTGATTGAGGACGAATTTGGACTGTTTTTAAATTCCTAGTAAAGGGCAAGGCCTGGCCAATACAAGATAAGGGTTCGGATTTCATCACCGCTCCCTTCTTGCCCGCCTTAGGAAAACGAAACCTAACGCGAACCCAAGCTTAAAATTTGGAATAGAACGAGACCGATAGGGTAACGATCTTAATAGGAAACTCGTTCGAAAAATATTGGTTGCTCTTTAAGCACACTCCAAAGTTCATGATGGTTTCTGTGAGTTGAATGCGTGACTGCGCCGCCTTGTGATAGCGGTGAGGCCTTGGGTATCAAAGCTCCACTGAGCTTCCGCGCCTCAATTCAACTTACTTTGACTCGGATTGATTCTAGAGGGGTTTGCTCAAATTGCAACGAATTCCCTTTCGAAAGATAGAAGCTGGTCTAGAAACAATCTAAGTGGAGCCATCATGCTTTTTGTTTGCTAGAAATCTTTAGGTTTGCTTTGGTGGAGTCGAGTCGGCCTTGTTTGTGATTGTATAAAATCCCTCTGTAGTTTATATTTCTTCGGTGATGAATCCTTTTGAGGAGACGCCACCTGCGATGACGTTGCGAGAATATATGTCTAGAAATTCTCGTTATCAAGAGACGTCTTCGGAAATGACTCTTGGTGAATATATGCGTGGGCAGCGATATATGGATACTCCAACTTTTATTGAGGAATCACCTCTAACGATCTATGAGAAATATTATAAACATAGACCATGTAGTTTGGAACAAAGATTGAGAATTCTTGATTTTCAAAAATTGTATCATGATGATGAGGATAGTGATGATGAAGAATTTGAAATATGTAGGCAGAGTAATCAGGAATTTGTTTCTCCAATTGAGCCTTATAATGATAATGTTATTTCTAGTTCAAATCCAAATAATTTTAATAATTATTCACCTATTCAAAAGGACGAGGATTTGACTAGAGATACCACAGTTTTAGACGAGGATTACGAAGCCGATAATGGTCTAGAGGAACGAGTTTATTCTGAGAATATTGTTTTAGAGTCTAGCGATTTAGAAACATTAGTCTTAGACGAAAAACATGAACTCGTAGAGATTTTAAATATGAGTAAAGATGCACCACCTGATAATAACTTAGAAGAATCAATTGACCATTTTCAAGAATCTAATGATCCAGAAATTAGGGAGATTGTGACTAGTCTAGCTAGAGACACTGAAAACTCTAAGTTTGGGGGTGATTATCACCTTCCTAGTGCCTTACCTTTAACTCTTAGAAAGGTCCCTCACTTGGGACTTGACATTTGTGCCTCAACCATTTTACAAGATTACCTTCATACTCGTTTTCCCGAACCTAATGATGTCCAGGAAGAAGTTCAGTCGTTAGAAACCCATCCTCTGGTTGATGTGGTTTGCCCAGGCTATGATCCCCAGATTGACTTTGTTTTCCCACCAAATAGTTTTGTTCCAACTGTGGGAACGTTTATATTCCAAATGTGTCGAATATTAAGTTGTGAGACTAAACCTAAATGCCTTAGGAAATTAGAATCGATACATTTGCTTAAGAATGACCACTATTCTCACTGTGGTCAATTTTGTAAGTCATATCTGATTGACTTAGAGGATCCGCAATTATTTAGGTTATTACTTTGTGATTCCAAGTTCTTATTTGAGTTTTTCCAGACTCTAGGACCTAATAATTTGGATCCAACCTATGAAGAAACGCAACCAATGAAAATATTCTATTTAGACCCTTTCATAGAACCTGAACCTGAACCACAATTAGCGACAGTTATCAGGAAACTAGGTAAGGGCATGCTAGTGTTGTTCATTTCGTTGGTTCACTGTAGTTTCCTTTTGTCAGCTCTTTTTGGTTTTAAAGACCCACAGTTATTCCGGCTACTGTTATACGGTTCGAGTTGACTAAACCTTTCCTACGTCTGTCTGAAGAATTTAAACTTAGCACTTCTTGGGAGGTAACCCAATCTCATGCAACATGGTAATATCTTTCCTTAACTCTTTCGCTTCAAATGGTAACAGTTTCTCCTTGTTCATGCTTTTAGTTTCATCTTTAGAACATTGAGGACAATGTTAGATTTAAGTTTGGGGGTATGGGAGAAACTTTTTAGTTGCAATAAATAAACTCCAGAGCCTAGAAATTTACGCCTATTAAGGATAGCACTAACCAATCTAAGTGGATGGAAACATTTTTGTTTTAGGAGCTGAGGAACCAATCTGACTAGATGTAAACATCTATAGAGTCTATTCATAAAAGCACAGAGCTCAGGTGTTAGAAATAACATGATAGTTTCGCCATATCTCGTCGAGTCCTTTTCACTTTCTATTTTTAGTTTTCTTTTGTTTCAAGTGATTTGGTGGGGCACACGATTCAAGTTGTTACCTTTGCTAGGGTGAAATAGAGTGACTGAGTTACCCAAAAAAAAAAAAAAAAAAAAAAAAACCGGACCAGTTAGACCAATCAGAATAAATATTAACACTTGGATAGCAATATGCGTGTGTTCTCCCTGTTTCCGTCGCCTAAGCAAGCGTGGAATGCAGGACCCGTGGGAACTATCGTGTAATCTGCTGACAAGAAGCATGCGCTTGGATCCAAAAGATCTATTCATGCCGTTAAGTTTAAAAAAAAATAAAAAAAAATGGTTATTATTATGTGTAGTCAACTGCTGGTTCCCTTGTATTTGCCAGTTTGTTGATCTATATTTAAGTTATTGACCACTGGTTCCCTTGTATATGCCAGTGTGTTAATATTAGTCAGACCGGTATCTCAGTAATTTAGGTTAGGTTCACCTTGACAGAGGCCTTCAGACAGATATGGGAAACACCGTTCGCTTTTCAACCATCTACATTTTTCTTTTTCCATCTTCTTAATCTTTTCATGTGATTAGTCTGACTCCGAGTATGATGTCCATCGTGAAACTATCTTAGTAGAGCTCTGTCACTTATATGAATTTTAGTATGCTTGAGTGCAAACTCGTATACAGCAATTGGAATTTCGCGTCAGGGTACTTCCTCTTGTAATTAATAAATATGCCAACCAAGGAGGTTCTTTAGTGCTTTCCAAGATTTTTCGTAGATAGCTAGGGTCTGGAGTATTGGTTTTTGTGGGTACACCTCTGATAAACCCACCCGAGATTAACTCGGTCACTTTTCAAGAATTAATTTTGCTCGAGGACTAGCAAATAATAAGTTTGGGGGTATTTGATAGACGCATTTATGTGTCTAATATAGCCCAATTGTATACATTGTTAGTACCCATTTTTGTGCTTATTATGTTGTTTTATTTATTTGTAGGAATTTTTGGAAAAATAATCCCTTGCGGCGAAATGGGGTCAAAAATGTGGCATTTGAACCTCCGTTGATAGTATACCGGAAGCGCCCCAGAAGTGGACCGGAAGTACCCCAGAAATACCTCGGAGGAACCTCGAAAAAGTGCGGAAAACATCCCAGAAAAATTACTAAAGGCACCCATGTTTTGGTTATTTCCACCCCAAGAAGTCTATTTCAACCCCACTTGCTATTTGCACCCCTGAACTGGATAGGGGAAGGTCTTCAACAAAATTCAAATTCTTTTTTTTGGCGGGAAATTTTTCTTCTTCCCTGGCAGAATTTCGTTCGAGATTTTGATGGATCTGTTGGGAGATTAAAGAGCTGAAACTTAATGGGTATATGTTATATTAGTATAAGAAGATATTATGGTGGTTGGGATCGATCAACTTTGGCCAGAAAATCAATTCCCGATCAAAACAGGAGAGAAGAATATCGGTTTCATTTTTGGAAAGAAAATCACGTAAAAGATGCTGCATGGTTGTGGAGTTAAGACCAGATACTTTCCTAGGTTGCGTACCAATCAGTTTCTGAAGATTTTCAAGGAAATTAACGTACACAGAGAAAGAAATAAGAAATTATTCTCAAAAATAATTTTCTTCACTGTGAAGATTTTTGAGGAGTTATGGCGAGATTAAATGAGGCTTAGGAGTATAAATAGGCTCTATGGGTCGACTAGAATGGGTGTCGAGAGTTTGGGGTCGAGAGGAGAGCTCAGGAGGCGTGAATCAAGAGTTTTCAGAACTCTGCTGCTGCTGCTCCTGCTGCTCGTGAAGAACAGGGAAACGGCGACGGTTTATTCATCCGTCGTAACAGTTTCTTCAACTGGATTGCAACATTTATCTTCATTGTAACAGTTCCTTCATCCTCGTTTGCAACATTTATCTTTAGATTTGTAACGATTATCTTCAGCATAACAGTTGAGACTTGAAACAGTCGGTCTGTAACGCAAATGCACTGTTGCATATTTCCTGTTTCATTGTTTTCTCTTCTTGTAGATACCAATTGAGCTTAATAAAATATTTTGAGAGGTATTTCACCATGATGAGCTAAACCCCAACACTGGGGCGATGGAGGAAGCCTTAATTCATATATGTGGTAATTTTATTTAATTCTATATTTACTTTTTGCACTAATTTTAATTGAATTAAGATTTTAATTAATTATTTGTGATTTCATTTGATGGTTTATGCTTAGTCCTAGGGATTTTTGATATGCCATGCTTAAGAAATACAAGTAATATTTTATAAAATCTACTTTGGCAAAGAATAGAGTTAATATTCATTTTGTTTTGAATTATAATTGCGTAGAATTAATTTCTGAACCATTTAAGAAATGAATTTGGCCGAATCCTAAGCCCCAGTAACTCTCACCATTGTTAATATTTTATTGTATATATTTATTTATTTTTTATTAAGTCTAAAAAAATTATCCTTCACAAATCCGAGAGTTTGAACCTCATTACTACAACCACAGAAAATATTTAATCAATGCGTTTTGATATTAAAATATGAAAACCAAACTTGACATACCAACGCTTGATGGGTTCAACCATGCTATGCTTTAGCACCTTGTCCCTCAAGGCACCTTGGACCTCAACCGCGCTATGCTCTCAACATCCCTAAGACCAGCCCTAACCTCTCTTGTGAATGAAGTAGCATTTGAACGGCCACTGTGCGTGGTTTAGGCAAAGACTGTTCGTGATCAACCTCCCGTAACTCACTTTAGGAAACCCTAGAACCCCACTTTAACCGCTCACCGATTTTAGGTAACTACAACTTTAAAATGGTGAAGCTACTCCATTTAGATCTCCGAAGGGTATAATACAGAGTGACCCCGTATCTTCATTTATATTTATTATAGTAGATGAAATACTATCTTTAATGATCAAAAAAGAAGCTTCAAATGGGTCGATATCTGGATTCAAGGTTTCCTCTAATGGCACTGAAATTCAGCATCTTCAATTTGCTGGTCATCTGGTGGTTTTCCTTGATAACTCAACTGAGAAAGTCACTAATTTAAAGAATATTCTTTTCTCCTTTAAGCTCATCTCACGTCTGAAAGTTAGTTAACTTTAGAAAAAACAAAATTGTGGGCATTGGTGATTATAGTGGTGCTTTCTGTGCAAGTACTTATGGATGTAGTGAGTCTTAGTGGCCTTTGAATTATTTGGGTATCCCTCTTGGAAGCAAGTCTATACGGGATTGTTTGAGGGTGAAAACGGTTTCTGCTGTTTTTTGGTAATTTCGTGTTTTTGGATGAGAAACGAGTCTAGACCCTAAACAATGTACTGCACAGGAGTACTTTTGATTCGAGAGATCAATCTATATAAATCTAGCCTAAACCAAGAAATGGCCTTTCCAGGCTTGCTTCGGCCACAAAGTGAAGGAGAAGGGTTGGACTTAGGGAGGGAAGCGAAGAAAGTGTAGAGACCAGAATCGTTGATTCTGAAAGTGTGGTTGTTTGTGACTTGGATCAGAAATTAGAACTGGCTAGCTGAATGAAAAACTATCAGGTGATTTCTGGATACTGTGTTGCTCTCTTGACCAAAACTTCTGTTTGGTGGAAATAGGTGAAACCTATTTATACACGTTATAATAAAACTACCCTGATCTCGTAGGAAGTGGAAAGGATTGAGTGGTGAAAGAGTGGAGTAACGTGTAATGTTAAAATTTATGCTTCCATGATGAAGGAAACGTTTACACCATTACTTCTTAACAGTACTAACTGCCCTTCTTCATGACACTTTCTTGTAACGGGCGTATTGCACGCCGCACCCTGTAAACCGCCAGACCAATACCCTGATCAATATCCCCCAGTTTGTGACATGTTTGATGTCTCGAGTATTCTTTATGGAAAACATGTGGCACTTTGGCAAGTCCAAATCACGAGACTTGCCGCATGAAAATAGCATGTGATGCTATTAGACTCGTATTGGATGGCCGCATGAAACTTGCCACAAGTCTATCAGTTCGGTGGTGAACTTGGATGGTTGAGATTGCATCTTATGAGGAAGGTATCCATTGATTATGGATACCTTCTGTTGGCGCCTGATAATATCACAGTGGCGCCTTTAGTGCATGCCAGTGGCATTGCGGCATGAATGGCATAGTTTGTGCATGCCAGCGGCATGATGGTGTAAGTGGCGCCTGGCGCAGCCATGGCCACGGGATTTAGGCGGCTGGTCGCCTAAAAGTTTCCACAAGTCTGTTAGCTTGGTGGCAAACTTGATTGGATGAGATTGCATCTTATGAGGAAGGTTAGCCATTGATTATGGCTACCTTGTGTTGGCGCCTGATAATGGCACAGTGGCGCCTTTAGTGCATGCCAGTGGCATTGCGGCATGACTGGCATAGTTTGTGCATGCCAGCGGCATGATGGTGTAAGTGGCTCCTGGAGCATCCATGGCCACGGGATTTAGGCGGCTGGTCGCCTAAAAGTTGCCACAAGTCTGTTATCTTGGTGGCAAACTTGGATGGCTGAGATTGCATCTCATGGGGAAGGGTAGCCGTTGATTGTGTATACCTTCCGTTGGCGCCTGAAAATGTCACAGTGGCGCCTTTAGTGCATGCTAGTGGCGTTGCGGCATGGCTGGTATAGTTTGTGCATGCCAGCGACATGATGGTGCAAGTGGCGGCTGGCGTAGCCATGGCCGCTGGATTTTTGGCACGTTGGTGTTAGATTCAAACATGATGTGGAAACATCAGTTTTAATGTCCACATGGATCCCCATGTTCTGTGGAACATTGTTTGGATCGGTTGGCGCAACAACTTTGCCTAAATTAGGGTTTGGCATGTCGAAACCCTAATTAGCGTATATGGCATGTAGTATGCGGTAGGTGGCATGTTTGGTATGTGCACTTGGCATGCCTGTTTGGCGTGTGTGATTGGCATTCTTTTGGCATGTTTTGAATGCCGTTTAGCATGTGCGTCTGGCATGCGCGTTTGGCATGTGCTCTGGCATGTTTGACATGCCGTTAGCATGTTGGCATGGTTTTGGGAAGCTAACTTGGTAGGGTAACCTTTTGACACAATTTCCACCCTTTTTAAAGATGTGGCAGGTTTAGAGCAACCTGATTGGTCAATGAAAGCAGGGAGCCGACTAAGAATGGGCGTGGCCACCCTTTTGGTGTGCGTGGCAGGTTTAGTGCGACCTGATTGGTCGATGGGAAATCGGGCCGACAAGTATGGGCCCAGCCACAACTTATGTGTGTGTGGCGAGTTTAAGCGACCTGATTGGTCGAGGGGCGTGGACAATGAAAAATGGTGCCGGTTGGCCTAAGGCATGGCCGCACATCTCTTTGTTGCTGCTCCTATCCCGCGGCTCCTTGTTTTCTGATTCTGGGAAAGATTTTGTATCTGCTAATCCATGGCGGATTAATTACCTAGTTTGCCTAGGCTTAATTTCTACAAGCAAGGTCTGATGTACTACGCAAGGCGCAAAACCCTAACTTTTGCAAATTAGTTAAGATAATTGATTGAATTCTATGTGTTGACACAGAGTTCTTTTAAGTTCGTTGTCAGAGAGCAGCATGCTTTATGATTGAATACTTTATGCAAAGACCTTATCCTTGATATTTGGAAATTCGTGCTACTCTGCTGCGATTGAACACAAATTGTCATGCCATATCAACATTAAGGGTTCAGCCAGGGAACATAGCACATAAAGCATTCAAAGAAACTTATATTAATTAAGTGTAGGCAAGGTGCCAAAATTTACAGAATGCTTGGGATTGTTGCTACATGGACCATTATGGGTAAATTTCATAAGAAAGTATTGAGTTGCTCAATAAATGTGCCAGTCAAGAGTTGACACTCATGGCTCCGTTTTCTTACAGAGTGACGTCACATCAGATGTAAGGTTTTACCATTCTAACTCTAAGCTAAAAACCACCATCAACATTAAGTCCCCTGCTTAGCTCGTAACAGTGGCATTGTTGCGGGGTAAGCATGAGATGGTGACATACAAGGATAAAATCGAAACGGCAAGTCATGAAGAGATTTTTAGGAAAGTTTGGCTAACCTTTGGCAGGAGGTATGGAGAATCTGTGATCTTTGCATTGGCGGCTTTGCGTAACTATGGCTTTGCCATAGGGTGTTGGCGTCAGCGCTGAAACTTTGGCTACTGATTGGCAGAGATGGCACTACGATTTGGTCCTTGGAACAGGCGTTGGCTAGATAGGTCATGGAAAGTGAGGAGGTGACGCTTGGCTTGGAATGTGGGAGATAGCGCTGCTTTGGCTGGTGAAGATGGCGCTGCTTTGAACGGGCGGAGATGGCACTTCAATCTTGACCGTGCGGAGATGGCGTTGCTGACCTTGGGATGGTGGATGGCGCTGCTTTGGCTGGGTCACAGAACATATGGAGATGACACTTGGCTTCAGTCCGTGAAATGATGGAAACTGGCTTCAGTTCGTGGAATGGCGGAAACTGGACTTGGAACTTTGGCTACCAAACAATGAGGATGGAGCCGTCTAGGTCACATAATGGGTGGAGATAACACGACTTTAATCACGGAGTGATGGAGTCATGGCGCTGCTTTCTAGGCTGTGGAGCGGGAAGATGGTGCTGGCTAGGTCATGGAATGTCAGTGATGGCTACTGACCCGGATGTCAAACCCTAATTATTCGTACATTCAAGTATCTAATCCAGCTGGTATTCCGCGTTCGGAGCCTTGATATACGGCTGGTAAAAGGGTTTCCTTTCTCAAGCTTCATCAATCCGCTCAATATAAGAGGCGATGTTGAACCTTTCATTCATATAGATCACTATAGAATTGTGTCCATCCTCTTCGCAGGTACCGTCTCGTGTCTCTTCCCTTAGTTCTTTATTTTGTCTTCTTCATCATGTAGATTGCCAGTGCAGACATAATGTAATTTTTTTTTGTAGTGCACAATGGGATCTTACGGTGATGATCACACCTCCGACTCTTTGGAGAATTTTTTTGAAGTTGACAAACCCAGGTTTTCTTCACATGAGTAAATATTAAACCAAATCTACCCTTTGTTCCATGCCGCCGACCGGATTATACAAGGCATGTATCTCACCCATCTAGTATCGTGCGGGTGCGTGTTCAGGCTTTCATGGATTTGATGGACATGAAGGAGAAGTGGAGACATGATGAAAAGTCCCAGCAAGTCGGGAAATCTCAACGTGATGAAGCTTCTCCACATCCTAATGCCAGGGATGAGCGATTCGCTTCTCGATTGAAACGGCGAAGGACTGAGCCCAAGAAACTTCTGGGCGAGAGCCAGTTTGATTACCCTGTCCATAATGGTATCGTAATCCTTGATTCCCACGTGGACGAAGTGGAGCATCCTAAAGAGGTTGTTGGAAAAGTTCCGGAGGAAGATGTTGACGCGATTTGCGACACCGAGGAAGCTTCCGGAGTGGACGTCGAAACTGCTGTTGGGAAGTTGGTGCGATCGCTGAGGATGCTGTCAGGGCATATGGGGAGGCGGTGGAAGCATATGTTGGAGTCGTTGGAGAAGCTATGGGGACATATGCTGGAACTGCTGTCGAAACGGATTCTGGATGGGGTGTTGAAGCTGCTGCTGAAACGACTTCTGGATGGAATGTTGAAGCTTCTGTTGAGACGGATTCTGGATGGGAAGTTGAAGCTGCTGCTGAGACGGATTCTGGATGGGATGTTGAAGCTGCTGCTGAAATGGCTTCTGGATGGAATGTTTGTTGTCAGAAAAGGTGTTGGGCAAGTGTTTGAAAAAGCTCTGATGGAGGCGTCATTGACCAAGGTGTTTGTCACTGACGACTAATTTTTTTTCTTTTGTTATTCCTTCTTGGTGTATAGTCGTTTTCGATACTTCAGGGATTTATTTTTATTCTCTCACATGATGGAGCTAGTACTTCGCCAAGTAATATTCTTTTATTCAGCTTTGGTAGTTTCATGTCTTTAATTAAATGAACGAACAAAATCTTCCGACTGAAAGAATCCAAAACCCCTCTTGTGAAAACAAGTTCCTCCATTCTCCTAGGCCATTCAGTGAATGGAGAGACACCGTACAAGAACAACGCGGATGGAGTTTCCACATGTGCTGGCCGTAATGTTGTTTTAGTAGCTAACACCTCCAAGTGCCACATCATCCATAACAACTCAAAATAGGGGAAACAATAATAATGGTTAAAGGTTTGACCGACCTGCTTCTTGGCTCTCCCTTGTAGTAGTGCGGTTGTCACACGCCACGAGAAACAGAGGAACGTCAGATAAGACTTGAAGCCAGATATTCGTGAAGAAGATACTTGTTCCGCCACTTGATGATTCTATTGCTCGCATATTCTCTTCTTTGGTGTTTTCGAATAAGGTATTTCTTGCAGGGTTTGACTTTTCTGGTTTTGAATTGATGGACAATGGTTTTGCGAGGGTTTGGATTTACTCGGTATTTTTCCTTTTAAGTAATCCAGAAAAGTTTATTTTGAAGGGAAGATGCTTTTAATTAAAATTTAAATCCTAACCATGAATGCAAGCAGTGCAATTCATTTTAGAGGAATTACAAATATTGAACGAAGGGAAATTGTTGAAGGAAATACTAAGGAGAATTTTGAGGCGAGAGGTGGTGTAACACTTTCAAATTTTATAAGGGTTTGAGCCAGCGGGCATGTATTATTACGCCTTCCAACTTTTCGGTATTGATGAGTTTGCAGTAGCCTCCTGAAATGATTTCCGCTACTAGGTATGGTTCGCCTGCAAGGTTGGACGAAGGAGGCTGAGCAGAATTTTTCACCACCATATCTCCGACCTGGAAAGGGTTTCGAGGATGTGTGGCTACTTGATCTCCGGATCCATTACTCTCGTCTAAGACATCCTCCAGATTTTTGATAAAACAATTGAAATGCTCGGAACCCCATGCACATCTATTAGTGACGCCTGGGTTGAGGATTGGATCGAGTCCCCAAGTCTTGACGAGAGAAGAAGTGGCTGATTGCAAAAAGGATTGTTCAATAAGACTTACTTGTGCTCGGAATCTGTGGACGAATGTGGGCGGGACCTCTCCAGGTAATTGGGTTTCACCGGCAAGTTGTTGATACGGCAACATATGATCTTTAGGACTGGATGGCTTGTTGGAGATTCTTTCAGGTATGGACACCGACAAAGGAGATACTCCCAACTTTGCCTTATTTCCATGTACCCATGAGCGCCCCAGAATCATGTCATATTTTAGGCATTCTTTGACAATGTTTAATTTACCATGCGTTAGAGCATCTCCCACCTTGATTTCGAGGTTAATGTAGCCGTACGCATTCATCGCTTCCCCTTCCAAATTCTTGACCATGATTGGGGAGTGGGTAGCCTCCTGCTTCGAAATCCCTGCGGCTCTCAGAGTCTTGATGGTAACAATGATGAAGTCGGAGGCTGCGTCGATCAACGCGCTATCAAACTTGGCATCCTTCAAACAAACCATGGTGAGAAGTCCCCAGTTGCATTTTTCAACGCCTCTTCCTGATAGAGCTTGGAATTCCGGCGTGGTTTCTTGAATAGGAAAAAGTCGCTTCCCCAACACAACGCGATTAAGGGCTGCAAACATATCTTGACGCTGCGCCTTGGAGAAATAGAGGATTTCACACACGTGCTGCATCATGGATTGCACGGTTTTGTGAACAGAGTCCCAGAGAGCATGCAACTCCTGCTTGGAAGAGGATCTCTGTGAAATCCCTCATTGCCCAGTTGAAGTTCCCCTGCCTCCATCTTTTCTTTGAAGATACGCTTCAATCTATTACAGTCACTGGTCGGGTGATGGACAAACCTGTGGTAGCGGCAATACTTGAGATTTGTCATTTCCTCTTCAGTTGGTGGGCGCCTAGTAGGAGGCAATTTAATGGCGTCATCTTGGATCCATGCCTCCAAGAGTTCAATTACTTCCTTGATTGGAACGGGAAATCTAAGGCGTTTTCTCTGGCTTCTTGATATTGCACAGGAGCTTTAGCTGCAGTCTTCCGCAATGGAGCCTCCTGATGCATTGGTGCTGTGCGCTTGGATTGCTGTTATGCCGCTGGAGCCTTCATTTTTCCTCCTTCGCCTATCACGCTCACATAGGGGGCAGTGTTATATTGATTGTTGATGAGGCACCTATTTCCTCGAGTTTCACGTGGGTCTTCACTCTTGGCTGGCCTGGCTCTTTCCAACAATGCTAGTGCTGTTATGGCCGACCATTTAGCAGCCTCATGAAGTTCAGAGAATGTATGGAATCTCAGA
Organism: Papaver somniferum; assembly: GCF_003573695.1. Lineage (NCBI taxonomy): Eukaryota > Viridiplantae > Streptophyta > Magnoliopsida > Ranunculales > Papaveraceae > Papaver > Papaver somniferum. The sequence continues at coordinate 97,388,320 of NC_039359.1, read as the reverse complement.
TTCTCCAGTAAGGCACGGTAGATGGGAACCATGCCATTGATGCAAGAATCTACCAATTGTTGTTCGGTCACGTTTGGGTCGTGACAATCTAGCGCTTGAATTCTGAATCTTTTGACATAACCGTTTGGATGTTCATTGTTTCGTGGAAACATCCTTCCTAAATCTGAGAGGGAGATTTGCTCAGACACAAAGAAGTACTTCTTGTAGAAAGCCGTAAGCATGTCACACCAATTGGATATACTGCAATGCTGTTATACCAAGGTGTATGCTCTTCCGGTAAGTGACTTCGAAAACTCCCTCAAACGAAGAACATGGTTGTATTCGTGCTCGCCCAAGGATTCCAAAAATCGAGAGACATGTTCACGCGCATTACCGGTGCCGTCATACAAGGAGAATTGAGGAGAAGAGTACCCTCTCGGAAGAGGAATTATTTGTACTTCAGGAGGATATGGGGGTTAATACTGATGCATGTCCGCAGAATTTCTTTTGTCTCGGTTTCGAAGAAGTCGTTCCAAATCTTCTCGTGTGACAAAATTTAATGGTTGATTCCTATCCGCTGGAGTTCTTGAACGGGTCTCTTCATCTACAAAGGTGCGCCTTGCTGAGGCATCGTCGCCAGGAGTATTGAAGGTGTTCCTTATTGTATCTGGTTGGTGTGATTCCTGTGGTAGCCGCTCCGTTAGTGTTTTTAGGAAAACAAGCACCTCCTTCTGAGTCGAATCCATGTCCGTCTGAGCTCTAGCAAGAACTTCCTGTCTTTCCATCAAATCAGCAATGGTAACGTGGTATCGGTTTCCTCTGGCTCCTCGAGTCTCTCGTCCTGATGGTAGAGTAGAAGTGGCTCTGGCGACGGTTGGAGGTGTCACACTTGAAGAAGCGTTGGGGGTGGCGGCAGCGGCTCTGACTCTGGTGATCGGAGGTGTATCACCCGAAGAAAAATTTTCCGCGTCGCTGGTGTTGACAGTTGGCGTGTTAATGCCACTAGAAGGAGCGTTAACACCAAGGATAATTTCAGCGCTAGTGTTTTCAGGGTTTGTTGCTGATCCGGACCTGAGTTCCACCATCTTGAGATCGGGATTGAAAAATGAATTTGGAAATTGATATTGCAACCGAGAGATTAATCTCCCACTATGGTCGCCAATTGTTTGAGGATGAAAACGGTTTTTGCTGTTTTTTGGTAATTTCGTGTGTGTGGATGAGAAACGAGTCTATACCCTAAACAATGTACTGCACTGGAGTACTTTTGATTCGAGAGATCAATCTGTATAAATCTGGCCTAAACCAAGAAATGGTCGTTCCAGGCTTGCTTCGATCACAAAGTAAAGGAGAAGGGTTGGTCTTAGGGAAGAAAGCGAAGAAAGTGTAGAGACCGGAATCGTTGATTCTGAAAGTGTGGTTGTTTTTCTGACTTGTATCAGAAAGTAAAACTGGCTAGCTGAATGAAAAGCTATTACGTGATTTCTGGATACTGTTTTGCTCTCCTGACCAAAATTTCTGTTTGGCGGAAATAGGTGAAACCTATTTATACAAGTCATAATAAAACGTACCCTGATTTCGTAGGAAGTGGAAACGATTGAGTGGTGGAAGAGTGAAGTAACGTGTAACGTTAGAATCTATGCTTCCATGATGAAGGAAACGTTTACACCATTACTTCTCTCCATTACTAACCACCCTTCTTCATGACACTTTCTTGTAACGGGCGTATTGCACGCCGCACGCTGTAAACCGCCAGACCAACACCCTGATGAGTATCCCCCAGTTTGTGACATGTTTGATGTGTCGACTGTTCTTTGTGGAAAACATGTAGAACTTTGGCATCACGAGACTTGCCGCAGGAAAATAGCATGTGATACTATAAAACTCGTCTTGGTTGCCCGCCTAAAACTTGCCACAAGTATATCATTTCGGTGGCAAACTTGGATGGCCGACATTGCATCATATGAGGAAGGGTAGACATTGATTATGGCTACCTTCTGTTGGCGCCTGATAATGGCAGAGTGGCGCCTTTAGTGCATTCCAGTGGCATTGCGGCATGGCTGGAATAGTCTGTGCATGCCAACGACACTATGGTGTAAGTGGCGCCTGGCGAAGCCATGGCCACGGGATTTAGGCGGCTGGTCGCCTAAAAGTTGCCACAAGTCTGTTAGCTTGGTGGCAAAACTGGATGGCTGAGATTGCATCTCATGGGGAAGGGTAGCCGTTGATTGTGTATACCTTCCTTTGGCGCTTGACAATGTCACTGTGGTGCCTTTAGTGCATGCTAGTGGCGTTGCATAATGGCTGGCATAGTTTGTGCATGTCAGCGGCATGATGGTGCAAGTGGCGCCTGGCATAGCCATAGCCGCTGGATTTTTGGCACGTTGGTGTTAGATTCAAACATGGTGTGGCAACATCAATTTTAATGTCCACATGGATCCCCATGTTCTGTGGAACATTATTTGGCTCGGTTGGCGCGACTACTTTGCCTAAATTAGGGTTTGGCATGTCGAAACCCTAATTAGCTTATATGGCATGTAGTATGCGGTAGGTGGCACGTTTGGTATGTGCACTTGGCATGCCTGTTTGGCGTGTGCGATTGGCATGGTTTTGGCATGTTTGGCATGCCGTTTAGCATGTGTGGCTGTCATGCGCGTTTGGCATGCCGTTTGGCATGTGCGCCTGACATGTTTGTTTTTGGCATGTTTGACATGCCGTTAGCATGTTAGCATGGTTTTGGGAAGCCAACTTGGTAGGGGAACCTTTTGACACAATTTCCACCCTTTTTAAAGCTGTGGCAGGTTTGGAGCAACCTGATTGGTCAATGAAAGCATGGAGACGTCTAAGCATGGGCGTGGCCACCCTTTTGGTGTGCGTGGCAGGTTTAGTGCGACCTGATTGGTCGATAGGAAATAGGGCCGGCAAGTATGGGCCCAGCCACAACTTATGTGCGTGTGGCGAGTTTAAGGCGACCTGATTTGTCGAGGGAAATAAGGCCGGTTTAGGATGGGGCGTGGCCAATGGCAAATGGCGCCGGTTGGCCTAAGGCTTGGCCACGCCTCTCTTTGTTGCTTCTCCTATCATGCGACTCCTTGTTTTCTGATTCTGTGCAAGATTTTGCATCTGCTAATCCACGGAGGATTAATTACCTAGTTTTCCTAGGCTTAATTTCGACAAGCAAGGTCTAATATACTGCGCAAGGCGCAAAACCCTAAATTTTGCAAATTAGTCAGGATAATTGATTGAATTCTATGTGTTGACACAGAGTTCTTTTAAGTTCGTTTTCAGAGAGAAGCATGCTTTCTGATTGAATACTTTATGCAAAGACCTTATCCTTGATATTTGGAAATTCGTGCTACTCTGCTGCGAGTGAACACAAATTGTCATGCCATATCAACATTAAGGGTTCAGCCAGGGAACATAGCACAGAAAGCATTCAAAGAAACTTATATTAATTGAGTGTAGCAAGGTGCCAAAATTTACAGAATGCCTGGGATTGTTGCTACATGCACCATTCTGGGTAAATTTCATAAGAAAGTATTGAGTTGCTCAATAAATGTGCCAGTCAAGAGGTTGACACTCATGCTCTGTTTCCTTACAGAGTGACGTTACATTAGATGTAAGGTTTTACCATTCTAACCCTAAGCTAAAAACCACCATCAACAGGGATATAATCATTCAAAAAATTCATCAAAAGCTATCAACTTGGAAGTGCATGTACCTCTTTCAGGGCCAAAGACTTATCACGGTGAATAATGTGTTATTTAATCTGCATGTGTATTATCACTCATTGTTTCAAATGCCTGTTTCTATCATGAAATAAATAAAAAAGATTATGATGAGAGACTTTACTTGTTGTTCTTCTGCAAATTCATAAAATAGGAGTTGAGTGGCTTAGTCAAAGGCTACTTTATCTAAAACTATAGAAGGAATTGGAGTTAAAAAGTTGAAGTTGGTCAGCACCACAAATGGATCCGGAGATATGGTTCTGAGGCAAAAGATCTTTGGAGACAGATAATGCATCAGAAGTTTGGTGGTAACTATAACGATTTCTTACTTAACAACTCTAATATATCTATAAAACATAGCTCATGGGCTGGTATTTTAAAGCTTAGAGGCCATAATCTTCAGAATTCTTCTTGTACTATAATGGTGATTTAATTTTATTCTTGAAAGATAAGTGGATTAGAGATAACTTTCTCCAAGTTACTTATATTCCCTCTATACACTCTCAAAGAAGAAGAATGCCACTGTTAGTGAATATATCTCTGATGAAGGGTCTTGAAACTTGGAGTTTTCCAGGAATTTAAATGATATGGAGTTAGGTGATATAGTTATCTTGTTACATGATTTGGGTGATCCCACGTCTCTCATTGATGTAACAAGAGGTGAAGATAAAGGAAGTAGATTGCTGAAGGATAATAATTTTCTATGATAAATTGCTACAAATCTTTGGATGTGAATGGATACCCGATATTTCCTCACAAACAACAATGGAATTCAACGATTCCATTGAAAGTTTCATTTCTGATATGAACCGTGTTCTACAATGGTGCACCAACTCTTGATTTTCTTTGTAGAGCTGGTGATGTATTTTTCAAAGTTGTTGTAGTAGTATGATTCGTTCAAGACTTGTGAAAGCGGATTTTTAGATTTTTTTTAATAAATAAAAATAGCGAACTAATTTAAAAAGATGTTGTGAAAATTATGGAGAGAATAGAGCTAGGATTCCACCATTGGTTGATATTAATGATTTAATAAAACAATAATTATGCAACTCAACATTCAAATTGAATCTAATAGTATTGCCTAGACATGTAGATTTCCAAAAGAATAGATGTTAATCCAAGCACAGAATATCAAAATCCTGAAGCAAGCATATTCTATCAAGAGAAAATACACCTAACTAATCAAAATCATATAAACAATTTTTAGTTCAATGCAAAAATCATAATAGAGTTGTTGTAATTAATTAATAGAAATATATCACTTTTACCGAAACAACGACTTCCTCCATAGACCCAAGGATTGGGTTTAGCTCCGCATATTGGAAACACACTCAGAATAATTTTTCATTGCTCAAAAGTGTTTACAAGTGATGAAATGGGAGAAAATAATAATTAAACCGGGTTTGCTCTAAACAATCCCCAAACTCTCCATTCCCCCACTGATACCCAAGACACTCTTATTTATACTGTGAATCCAATCTTAGGTCGACAATCATCTCAATTACTCCAAAAGATCTTTGCAGTTAATGAAAGTATTTCACGGGAATATTTCCTCTCGATTTTCACACGTCTTCTGAGTTGTATGGTATATCCAAATCTTCTCATTTAATTGAGCCAAATAATGAAGAGAATATCTTCAATTAATTCCGTGAATAATTCCTTCCCTGTTTTCGAAAATATCCGAAAGTATACGATTTTCTTCCATTCAAGACACGTACAAAATCTTACTATCATGGTAAGAAGATAATCATGTCTTAAAGACACAAATATCCCCACAATATCATGACCAGAATCTCACACAGTTGAGATTTCTTTTCCCGCCAAATATCTTTCCCGTGAAGAAGAAGATGGGTTCCCCTTATCCGGTCCTGGGGTGCGAATAGCAGATGCCATGAGGGGTGTCTCTGATCAGCTGCTTGGGTGCAAATATCCCTTGGGTACCCCTTATCATTTGGGTGCCCCTTATCCACAAGTGAGAGTCTGAATAACACGTTCCTTCCGGTGCTTTAGATGACTTTTCGAGCCGATTTTTCCAAGAATGTTTATTTCCAAAAATACCTAAAAACACATAAAATACCATAATAAGTACAAAAATTTACTACCAACAATACATGAAATTAAGGACAACGTAGACACAAAATGTGTCTATCAAATACCCCCAAACTTATTATTTGCTACTCCTCGAGCAAATCTAGAAAATAAAAATGACTACACTTAGCACGTGCAGCAAGCCGTTAAACCGCTAGGTGGCCCTAGCGGCGGAGTGTTGTCTACGGAGGGTTTACCAGAGGTGTACCCACAAAACCATTACTCCAGACCCTAGCTATCTAAGAAGAACCTTGGAAGGAATTAAAGAATCTCCTTGGTTGGCATACAATGATTGACTGTAGGAGGAAGTACCCTGATGCGAAATTTTAATTGATGTACACGAGTTTGCACTCAGCATACTAAAATTCATATACAAGTGACAGAGCTCTACTCAGATAGGTACATCATAACCGGAGTCAACCAATCACATGGAAAGATTAAGAAGATGGATAAAGAGATGGTTAAAAGTGAACGGTGTTTCCCATATCTGTCTGAAGGCCTCTGCCAAGGTGAACCTATCCTAATGGACTGAGATACCGGTCTGACTAATATCAACACATCTGGCATATACAAGGGGACCAGTGGTCGATAAACCTAACTCCAGGTCAACACAACTGGCATATACAAGGGCACCAGTGGTCGACTTTATTGAATTTATTCCGGTTGGTCTAATGGCCTGGTCTTTTTTTTTTTTTTTTTTTTTTTTGTATCTCAATCACTCTATTCCACCCTAGCAAAGGTAACAACTTGAATCATGTGCCCCACCAAATCACTTAAAAAAATAAAAACAGAAGGATTAGGATTCAATGAGATACGACGAAACTACCATGTTTTTTTAAATCTAACACCTGAGCTCTGTGCTTTTATGAATAGACTCTTTAGATGTTTCCTTCTAATCAGATTGGTTCCTCAACTCCTACAACCAAGATGTTCCCATCCATTAGATTGGTTAGTGCCAACCTTAATAAGCATAAATTTCTAGGCTCTGGAGTTTATTTTTTGCAGCTAAGAGCTAACAAAAAGTTTCTTCCCCACACCCAAACTTAAATCTAACATTGTCCTCAATGTTCTAAAGATGAAATTAAAAGCATGTACAATAAGAAACTGTTACCACTTGATGGATGGAAAAAGAAATAAGTAAGGATATTACCGTAAGCATGAGTACCTCCTAGGAAATGCTAAATTTAAAGTCTTTAGCTAGACATCAAATACCTCAAAAAGTATTTTCACCTTCCAAAGTCATATATCAATAGTAGAAACAATTGTGGGTCCATAAGACCAAATAGAGCTGACACCAGTATGAGACAACTGCAGTGATTCAGAAAAATGAAAAGAAGGAGCACGTCCTCATCTAAGGTTTCTGTCAAGACAACTGGGTTTACCCGCGGCGCGTAATTGAACTTCATATGTGTGTCTCGATAAATAGATTCATCCGAAAAACGGGTGTCTAATACCTGGGTTACCTCCTGGACAGTATCAGGAGGATCGGGTTGCGGATTCTGAAAAGACTCAAGTAATATCTCAGATGTACAAGGCTCGAGTCCCAAGTTAGGGACTCTAATTAGGGATACGATACAATCACAAGAACCATCACTACCCCCGAACTTAGGGTTCACAGACAAACCTCTAACTATTTCTTGAATTTCCGGATCTTCAGAGTCCTTAAAATACTCAAGAGATTCTTCTAGTTCTCTACCCCAAACTTAGGGTCATCATTATTCTCAGAAAAACCTAAAACTATTGCCTGAATTTCTGGGTCCATAGAATCTTTAAAATACTCAAGAGCTTCTTCTAAAGATTGATCACATATCTGATCTAAGAGAATGGTTTCCTCAAAATCATCTAAAGAATCTACCAGTAAAGTGTCAAGCCAATTATCCTGAACCAAATCCTGAACTAAAGTGCATCATATTCACTTCTTCTAAATCATTCTCAGAAGGTGTCTAGTAACATTAAAGACATTTAGTTCAGTGGTCATATTACCAAAGGATATGTTCATAAGCCCAGTCCTACAGTTGATGACAGCGTTAGCTGTGGCTAAAAATGGGCGACCTAAAATCACTGGGATTTGACGACTTGGGTCCTGAACAGGCTGGGTGTCTAGAACAACGAAATCCACAGGATAAATAAACTTATCAACCTCAATCAGAACATCCTCTATGACACCACGAGGGACTTTGACAGACCTATCAGCTAATTGTAGTGTCATTTTAGTCGGTTTCAACTTACCAAGACCTAGCTGGGTGTATACATGATACGGGAGTAAGTTAACACTAGCTCCTAAGTCAAGTAAAGCTTTATCGACCATGTGATTACCAATCGCACAACATATGGTGGGGCATCCAGGATCCTTATACTTAGGGGGTGTTTGGTTCAGAAGAATGGAACTTACCTGACCAGCTAAAAAAGCTTTCTTATGGACATTAAGCTCACGCTTTCGTGTACAAAGATATTTAAGGAACTTGGCATAAGCAGGCATCTGCCTAATTACTTCTAATAGCGTAATTTTGATGTTCACCTGCTTAAATGTTTCCATTATCTCGTTGAAAGTCGACTCCTTCTTTGTTGGGGCTAACAAATGTGGATATGGGGCTCTAGGCACAAAGGTAGACCTATCAGGAATTTCTTGGGAATCCTTAGACTGTTTCAGTTTCCTCGTCTACGGGCTCCTCTTGGGAAGTAGAAAGTGGAACTACAGTATGTCCACTAGGCATGGCTACCTTATTGTCTACCTTTTTACCACTCCTAAGGGTTGTTATCGAGTTCACATGGTTTGATGATTTCTCACCAGCTAAAGATATTTGATGGACTCCCCTAGGGTTGGGTTGTGGTTGACAAGGAAACTTTCCTTTTTCTCTTAATGTCTCATTTATCTGACTAACCTGGGTTTTCAACTCGGAAATAGCCTGAGAGTTAGCCTGATCTCTTCTCTTATTTTCTTCTAAACCTTGAGCAACAAATTGCTAAAACTGCACAGTGTTACGAGTAAACAAAGCAAGAGACTCTTCTAAACTCATAATCTTCTTATCCGAAGGGTTCTGAAACTGTGCCGTAGCTGAAGGATTCTTAGTATAGCCATAACCTGGGGGAACCTGAACATTACTAGACTGATCTTGATTCTGGCACTTGGACCAAGAAAGGTTTGGATGGTTTCTCCAGCCAGGGTTATAGGTTTCTGAATATGGGTCAAACTTCTGTTGGTTATCAAAACTAGTGTTGTTATAAAGAGCATTGGCTTTCTCTTCAACAACATGGCCTTCCCAAAAAGTCTCATTTCTTCCACTACTACCACTAGAATGACCTAATTCTAAGGCTTTTAACCTTTTGGCTATAGCTGCTATTTTGGCATCTGACTCATAAGATCCTTCTACCCTATTAACATTTCCTCTACTTAGAAGAATTATTTTCTGGGGTTCCCTACTATTTTCCCATTGTTGGGTCTTATCAGCGATTTCATTCAAAAATGTCATCGCTTCATCAACAGTTTTATTCTCAAACCCACCTGTGCATAAGGACTCAACCATGGTTGTTGTTGAATAATCTAAACCCTCGTAGAGGATCTGAACTAACCTAACCTTCTCCAAACCATGATGAGGACATTGAGATATCAAGTCATTGAACCTTTCTAAGTACCTATATAAAGATTCGCCCTCTTGTTGGGCAAAAGTACAGATTTGTGTCCTAATAGACGATGTTTTATGCCTTGGGAAAAACTTATGTATAAAGGCAGAAGTAAGTTGGTCATAGGTTTCAATTGACTCAGAGTCCAAACTATACAACCAAGATTTGAATTTATCTTTTAAGGAAAAGGGGAATAACCTAAGTTTCAACGCATCATCACTTCGGTTTTTAATTTTCAGAGTATTACAAACTTCCTCAAATTCCCTAACATGAAAATAGGGGTTCTCATTCTCCCTTCCCTAAAAACATTGGGAGCATCTGTAAAGTCCCAGGTTTCAGTTCATAATTTGCCTCGGTTTCAGCTAACTTGATACAAGACGGACGAGAGGTCCTAGTTGGGTTTAGCAAAGCTTTCAAAGTTTCCATTTCTGGCACTACCAAAGGACTAGGAGTACTAGGGGTACTTTCCTCACGAAGAGACTGATTCTCAAAACTGAAGTTTCCAAAAACGGGGCTCAAAAGAAGAGTCTTCGAGCTCCCCGTCTTCACAAGAAGAACTACTAGGTTTTTCACTAATCAAACAACCTAGAGTGTTTCTTTTCCAAGCCCGTTTAAAAACTTCGAGCATACACTAGAAAAACAAAATCAAAAAGAAAAGTCCTAAAACGGAAGGGATGTTCTATGCAAACACAAGCAAGGATGACTCCACCAAAGCAAACCTACTGATTTCTAGCAAACAAAAAGCATGATGGATCCACTTAGGTTGTTTCTCGACCAGCTTCTAATCCTTCGAACGGGAATTCGTTACAATTTAAGCAAACCCCCCTGGAATCAATCCGAGTCAAAGTAAGTTGAATAGAGGCGAGGGAATCTCGGTGGAGCTTTGATACCCAAGGCCTCACCGGTATTACAAGGCGGCGCAGTCACGCATTCAACTTACAGAAACCGTCAAGAACTTCGAAGTATGCTTAAAAGAGTAACCAATATTTTTCGAATGACTTTCCTGCTAAGCTCGTTACCCTATCGGTCTCGTTCTAGTCAAAATTTTAGGCTTAGGTTCGCGTTTGGTGTCGTTTTTCTAAGGCGGGCAAGAAGAGAACGGTGATGAAATCCGAACCCTTATCTTGCATGGCCAGTCCTTGCCCTTTACTAGGAAATTAAAGCAGCCGTTTTCAAGTCCTCAACATATATGCATACGAAGGAAGACAGTAACTCGCTGACAGGGGATTCGCGAGTGTTTCGACAAACTTACCTCCCGTACCAGACGGGGGATGAACCTTTGTAGTCGACTCGGGCCACGACTCTTATGTCATGTACGAACCCGAGGAGCCGAGGTGATATCGTAATCACTGTCCTTCTCTGCAAACAATTTATATTTAAACTACCCTTCCGTAGGGTTTAAAAAAAATAATGTCTCAAAATTTAAAGTCCAAAGTCCAAAAATATAAAGTGCAAAAGAAAATCTAAAAAAAAAAAAATCTACAAAAATAAAAATGTCTCTCCTTTTTTTTTTTCTCTTTTTTTATATAAAAAAAATCTTCTTCTTTCGCTTTTCCTTTCACTTGAAGTCTTTAAGTATTCACCAAAATCTTTGGCAAAATTTTCTTTCGCTCCAAATTCCGAATTCATTAAGAAAAACACAAAAATCCAAAAACGTAAAGAAGAACAAATAAAATAAAAACCTAAAAAAAAAATCTAAAAACTCTAGCCTAAAAACAAATCCGCGTCGGCGGCGCCAAAAATTTGATGTATTTTTCAAAGTTGTTGTAGTAGTATGATTCGTTCAAGACTTGTGAAAGCGGATTTTTAGATTTTTTTTAATAAATAAAAATAGCGAACTAATTTAAAAAGATGTTGTGAAAATTATGGAGAGAATAGAGATAGGATTCCACCATTGGTTGATATTCATGATTTAATAAAACAATAATTATGCAACTCAACATTCAAATTGATTCTAATAGTATTGCCTAGACATGTAGATTTCCAAAAGAATAGATGTTAATCCAAGCATAGAATATCAAAACCCTGAAGCAAGCATATTCTATCAAGAGAAAATACACCTAACTAATCAAAATCATATAAACAATTTTTAGTTCAATGCAAAAATCATAATAGAGTTGTTGTAATTAATTAATAGAAATATATCACTTTTACCGAAACAACGGCTTCCTCCATAGCCCCAAGGATTGGGTTTAGCTCTGCATATTGGAAACACACTCAGAATAATTTTTCATTGCTTCAAAGTGTTTACAAGTGATGAAATGGGAGGAAATAATAATTAAAACGGGTTTTCTCTAAACGATCCCCAAACTATCTATTCCCCCACTGATACCCAAGGCACTCTTATTTATACTGTGAAGCCAATCTTAGGTCGACAATCATCTCAATTACTCCAAAAGATCTTTGCAGTTAATGAAAGTATTTCACGGGAATATTTCCTCTCGATTTTCACACGTCTTCTGAGTTGTATGGTATATCCAAATCTTCTCATTTAATTGAGCCAAATAATGAAGAGAATATCTTCAATTAATTCTGTGAATAATTCTTTCCCTGTTTTCGAAATTATCCAAAAGTATACGATTTCCTTTCATTCAAGACACGTACAAAATCTTACTATCATGGTAAGAAGATAATCATGTCTTAAAGACACAAATATCCCCATAATATCATGACCAGAATCTCACACAGTTGAGATTTCTTTTCCCGCCAAATATCTTTCCCGTGAAGAAGAAGATGGGTGCCCCTTATCCGGTCCTGGGGTGCGAATAACAGATGCCATGAGGGGTGTCTCTGATCAGCTTCTTGGGTGCAAATATCCTTTGGGTGCCCCTTATCCACAAGTGAGAGTCTGAATAACACGTTCCTTCCGGTGCTTTAGATGACTTTTCGAGCCGATTTTTCCAAGAATGTTTATTTCTAAAAATACCTAAAAACACATAAAATACCATAATAAGTACAAAAATTGAGTATCAACAATACATGAAATTAAGGACAACGTAGACACAAAAATGTGTCTATCAACTGGTAAATCAGATCATCAACAGATAAGCATATGTTTATGCAATGTCCATAAACCTTAAAGTTATGGAATTAGTTTTTCAACAGTTTTGGTATTGATTGAGTTTTCTTCAATTCTGTTAAAGCTACATTATGAGAACGACCATCTAAAAAAGGTAACGCTACGCATAAGAAGTTATGGGGTTTATTACAATTTGCAATCTGGTGGAACATCTAGTCAAAGAAAAACAACAGAGTGTATGGTGTTAAGAAGAGAAATTGTAATCAACTAGTCATTGTTGTGAAGTGAACCATTTATAATTGGACTAGAAACTCTAAGATTTTTGACAACATTCCTTTGAGTTATATTATTTGTAACTAGAACGCCGTATTGGCATGAGCTATTTGTTTCCCTATGACTGTATTTTTTTAATACCTTGTTGGCGTCATGCTTTGTGATTGTTACATATCTTTATATAAATTTTCCTTTTATCAAAGAAAAAAGAAAAAGAAATCACATATGTTATGATCGTATTACCAGGAAGCTACCAAGTATCAGACGGCTACTAATTGTTTTAAATACGAATACTACCACTTCTAGTACAATATAAAAAAGTGTACATAGTACATACATACGATAACCCAAGACACAAATAGAACAGAAATAAAAGGAATGTTTTATTATTACTTTCTTTGTTTTCTCTGATTACAACCAAAGGGAATAATGGCTATTTACAGCCTCCACCAAACGTAAAGTCGGCTAATGAAATGTATATGTGGCTAACACCTGTGAGCTCACTCGGCAGTATATGGCTAACTTGGATATAATGTTTATCTATAAGATAAACATGGTTAGTCTCATCTTTTATGTAGAGTGAAGGGTGGGATAATTACTAATCCATTGTATCCTTAGATCGATTGTTCTCAATTTCAAATGGTGGACCATCCACTAATTAATGTCATGCTTACGTAACACTCCCCCTTGGATCACCATTTATATCACGTTGCCTCGTTTGTTAGAAAATTTTTACGGGATAAAAACTGAACTTGGAGTGAGACTGGTCACCGCCCTGAAATACTTCCTCTATCAAAATTGTGTCAGGAAAAACCACTTGGGACAAAGCCTAAACGCCTGTAATTCATAATATTGCCGATGTCTATGGGTATGTTCTCTTGATAAGATGTTTCCAGGAAAAACCGTGTACGGTAAAAACCTGAACCAAAAGAATAATTGCGATTCTCCAATGGCGCATCTCAAGAAGCTCTATGGATGCACATCTCTTTAGATGGTGATCACAGTTATAAGATTATTATCTCATTAAAAACCTCGTCAGGAAAACCTAGAGGGACAAAACCTGGACGTAGGAAAACATGAGTTCTCAGAACAATGATAAACCCGCAGATGTTGCCTCGTTAAAACCTTGTCCGGAAAAACCCAGTGGGACAAAAACCAAGACGAAGGAAAAAGAGTACAACATGTCGAATTGCGGATAGCAGTGGAATCGCATGCCTCATTAAAACCTTGACAAGGAAAACCCAGTGGGACAAAACCTTGACTAAGGAAAAAGAGTACACGACGTAATGTCCAATATGCCCATATCCATAGTCTTCCATGGCTTTACTCCCCCTGATGAGAAGCCTTCTCGGTGGATCATTATGACTGGTAGTACTTAGAGTTCCGAACCACCCTTTAAAGTCTTGAGCAGATCCAGCTTTCTTTAGTTGAGAAAATCAGTCTGATTTTCCTCTGTGCAATTTCTTAATGATCATCTGGTTGTGCAAGTCTTTTTATTCTCCAATAGCTTTGTCTGGACAATCATATTCAATCAGAGGATAAACAAGTCTCCTATACTACCAGACTATTAGCTAGGAAAATGTTTAGCTGCTTTAACAAACCTGCCAAAAATCAAAACTTAAACAGTCTGATTATCTTTTCTCTGTGGGATACTTTCAACGATCTTTCATGCAAAAGACCAAGCTTAATGGTACCACGAAGATGAGGGGTTTTCTTCAGACCAATGTCTCGATATTGGCGCTGGATAGAACCAGACTTTCATTTTAGTAAAAATCCAATATCAGTTATACATAACATATTTCAGATAATGTACCATTTGCACATCTCTTAAATACAAACCACAGAGTGATACATCTACTTTGTTGAGATGCAAATCGATCAATCTTGTAAGTAAGAGATCGAATGACTGCAGTTATGCCAGCTTGTCCATTTAAACATGTCTAAACCTTTAAGGTTGAGGAAATTAATGGACTTCCAGCTACAATACTCAACCCACAGATTGAGACCTTGTTTTACCGAGAATCTTATCTCGAACTTTTGCTTTAAGCATTTTTGTGCTTTGGAGGACTCTTCAGAAGTTCCAATAAAGTAGATGTTGTATAAATCTAGTAAATGCATAGTACATGAGCATATAAGATGGTTCACATATCCCTGGATAATATAAGCATTCACTTAGACGATTAACCACTTTAGTCTTTATTGAGAAAATGCATATGACATGGTAATTCTACAGATAGGTGGAAACCTGCAATTATCTGTACTTCTTACAGATTCGAAATAACCACATCCTCTAGATGCATGTCGAATCCTTAAAGACTTCCAGACAAGTACCAAAGAGGTAGTTGCATCTATAACAGGGAATATGTTTCTTTGTAATCCATCTCAGGTTTCTGTGAAAGATTTTGTGCCATTAGTTGACTTTACTTTTCTCACTATGCACACACCCACTTGTAACCACTAGGGGTTACATTATCGGATGTCGGAACTACAAACATCCACCTGTGGCTAAGAGTAGCTCACATTATCGAGCGTTCTGGTTGCAGTACCAAAAACCATGCATTTTATGAGAACCTGTTATTCTGCTTGAACCTCTCGCTTCTAGTTTAACCAATCATATCTTTGATGACATCCCAATATAGAGATTGGTTCAACACCAACATCATCTATAAAAGTATCATTGGACACTTCGAGTATGTCACCAACAATCATTGTATTACGACCACAAATTTCTCTATTGCATGCATGCCTTATAGAAATCCTCTCATTTTGAGGTTTCACGACCTTTGCAGAGACATTCTCTTATTAGGAGAACTATACTCAGAGAAATCAGATATTCCTTTGATAGTCCCTTTGAGAGCACTATCTTTAAATGATTGTGACTGGTTCTTCCTTTTAGGAGAAGCATAATATTTTGAGTCAACTAATATCCATGCTCAAGGTGTGTTTTAAATGATACACTTACTATAGCTTCTCAAGAAGCAACTTGATTTGCAATTTCTGAAGATATCAAATCTTCTGCATGTCTTTCATTTCTGAAAACATCAAGATGAGATACATCCTGGTTTATCTTGTGCATACCAGAATACTTCACGCCGTTTTTCAGGCGACATCCTTTCCTTCCCCAAATGGTGGAAAGACTTTCTCATCAAATTTGCAAATCTTGTAGTATTAACAACAATGGAATGTAGCATGTTTTAAACAATAAACATGACAATGGTTCATGAGTAATAAGTTCAAAATGCT
Source organism: Papaver somniferum (assembly GCF_003573695.1). Lineage (NCBI taxonomy): Eukaryota > Viridiplantae > Streptophyta > Magnoliopsida > Ranunculales > Papaveraceae > Papaver > Papaver somniferum. Next base: position 97,372,372 of record NC_039359.1, on the reverse strand, counting down.
TGATGAATGAATAGAAAAACCATTCAACGAATGCACAAGAACGATAAAATACTTACCATAAATGCCCCTAGCATCACTAGGATGATACAACATCAACGAATGACATACAAGAGTTTCATTTAAAATCTATATGAGTATAGATACACAGTTACCATCCAGGTGATATGTCGAGTCATGCATGACTACCGGACCATACTCCCATGAACCTGGTTAGTGTCCGCGGAAACTCGTTGTCAAGGTTATCACTATACAACAAGCGATCTTAATTCTCTCACTACGCTTTCTTATAACCATCAAATTTCGAACTAAAGTTCGTGGATGCTAGGACTGAGGTCCTAAAAGCAAATACAAGTGAGAGAACAACTCAATATGGACCGAGATCCATATTTGACAATCACATAAACTTTGTTGATAATTTCTTTGCAAAGGGGGATATGCATCCACAGTGATTTCAGTAGCTACTCTAAATATTATCGACAACCAGTTAATAATCAGCTAGTTAACGATCTTACATCATTCTCTAGAGTATGAGGACATTCTAATCCATTGGTACCAAACTTCAATATGCGGACATGCTACTCCATGACATATCAACGCAAATTTCATGGACATGCTCCTCGTCAGGAGTTATCAACTCATCTCTCAAAGAGAATATGGACGTTATCTGATTATATTGGCATACCTCATACAAGAGGTTTTTCTTCTATGCTTCTAAGCATATTTCAGACGAAACAATCGCTGCGATTCCATGGAATGCTTCGCAAGTACTTTTAACTTACGCTGAATCAAGCACGCGTACTCTTGCTAAATCTAGCAACAGAGTAATCTCCAACACCTCTGGCATTTCTTGGTGCGAGAATTTAGATGAGACACAATTAGAATTAACCAATATCATCGACGAATCTCCCCTTGATCCTCAGGTGGGAATGTCTCATCAACAGAACCTTCAGTTTTGCATTACTCTACCTGTCAAGGGAGTAACTAGGTGTAGAAAACAACAATAACACACAACCCAGGAGAGGTAACTGGCCAGGTTTCCTCTCTCGTATACTGTCCATATGGAGTAATTTTAAGAATTTACATTTCCATGTAAAATTAACATTAAACTGTAAACGAATTTTGTGACCGTAGACACTATCTCAATATCAATCCCAGTCCTTCCAAGACGACTGATAGAGATCAACAACAATGAACGACATTTCATATGCACATATTGTGTCTGTCACAACGATAGCAAAGCTCTTCCATGCTCAAAGACGGCTTTGTTTAAACCAATCATTATGCTACCGTACCGTATTTCTCCACTTCTGGTGGTAAGGGGTTTACCAGATTCTCAAACATGATAAATATTGTGGTTACCATATCTAAATATGCCTACCACAATTGCATTTTCCTTCTTTGCCAACGATAAACTTATTTGCATAGGTACTGCTGCAAATTTAGTTCACCAAATTCAGGATTTTAGGTAATAGCTCAGGCAACGAGAAGACATGATATTAACTCTAAATATCATTTACAAAAATGCAACACTTATTATCTACGAGGCGCAGTTAACATTTGCATCATTGGTTGTTGTTGACACAACATATAAAAAGTACAAATTAAGCACTAGCTCTTTAAAGCTCGTCGATGCATATAATGCACGCCGTAAAGCTAGCGGGAACACATAAGGGCGCAAAATATGCAGCTCTCCTTATTTCTCACCACAACATTTTATACGGTGCATATATCTTCTCCAGAATTTAAGCCGAACTATGTACCACAAAAACCAATGATGAAACGGTTCTAACATAATACCGACAAATCTCCAATTTCGTCAGTTACAGAGACAAAATATTAATTTACCAAAGTTGAAATATGAACACATTCTTTATTTCACAAAACAAACTGTCTCGATATCAATTGTAGGCCATTTCAAGGACCGTTGATAGAGACTGGCTAATCGTGTTAACCTAGTGTCCATTTTTCATCGCATTCCAACCTTAGGTGGAAGGACTTTGAATTACGGAGATTATCATAGCAAAGGAATACTAAAAATTTGCTATCCTCCAGGATGCAACAATTCCTCGCGCTGCCGGTATAAAAACCATTAACACCAAAAACACTGGTGTACCAACAAAGGTATTTTTACTCTCTACGGTATCCAAAAGGACGCGGAGAAACCTTCCGCTGGTTGGCTAAAGCGGAAAATATCAAAACGCTACAAAACTCAAATATTTGGCAAAATTCGGAAACCGAAGAACATCACAAATATGAGTCGTTGCTAATACATACCTATTTTGGATATCTCTTCATGTACCATAATTGTCTGTGCTCCAAATAGCACATACAAGACACAGTAAGACACCTAACTTTCTCTTTAACAAGTCCTAATCAAAATAGGAAACAAAGTTAGACATTACAAAAATTTATACATAAAACTAATCAACAATAGTTAAATTAAATTTGCAAGAGTTGAAGAGAATTATCCTTTTCCACATCGCCATTCTCCATATCGATCACCATAGAGCAATTCGTGCTGATAACGTGTTATGATCGTATTACCAGGGAGCTACCAAGTATCAGACGGCTACTAATTGTTTTAAATACGAATACTACCACTTCTAGTACAGTATACAAAAGTGTACATAATACATACATACGAGAACCCAAGACACAAATAGAACTGGAAAGAAAAGAATGTTTTATTATTACTTTTTCTGTTTAGTCTGAGTACAACCAAAGGGAATCATGGCTATTTATAGCCTCCACCAAACATAAAATCGGCTAATGAAATGTATATGTGGCTAACACCTGTGAGCTCACTTGGCAGTATATGGCCAACTTGGATATAATGTTTATCTTATAGATAAACATGATTAGTCTCATCTTTTATGTAGAGTGAAGGTGGCGTAAATACTAATCCATTGTATCCTTAGATAGATAGATTGTTCTCAACTTTTAATGGTGGGCCATCCACTAACTAATGTCATGCTTACGTAACAACATAAATGAACTTAGTACCCGGTGGTATGTCACTAATTCAGGAATACCTATGTGAAAATCAACGGCTAGGCTACTACTAGTTGCTGGATTTGTCGAGGGAAAGAGTGGCTCCGTTCGAGGGAAAGAAATTATAAAATTAGAATTGACGGCACATCACCAAATTCTGAACTCCTCCTCTGAAAAAAGGTCTTTGCTTCCTCAAAAGTTCCAAACCAATCAAATAACGATGGCATCATCCATCTGTTGCACTTCCCCTCTCATTCAATCTGATACTTCATCTCTCTCATCATTTTCTTCATCTTTTCCAGCTCAGAAACTACTACAATCTGTTTGTTTTCCATCAAGTTTGTTGAAATCTAACCGGATTTCGTGCCAGGCATCTGCTTCTGCTTCCGTTTCATCTTCTGTTAATGGAAAAGGTTAGATTTTTCATTTCAACTCATAACTCTTTTTTTTTTTTTTTGCTTAAAAAATTGACCATGTTTAGATTTAGGTTAGGGTTTTAGCCCTGTTCGTAAGCGATGGGAAAATGGGGTCTTTTTATCGAGTTCGAGTTGGGCTTTTATTTTTAATAGGGTTTCATTTTCTTTATTGTTTCGTTTGTCTGGTAGAATAGAAACCTTTGGATTTCTTAATGGGTGAATCATATTTTGAAATATTAATGACTCTTTCTACTGATTGATTGCACTGAACCTCATTTAGTACAATGTAACTGGAAAGAAGTGGAACTTTGGTTCTTTATTATGGTTTAGGCTTTTGTAAAGCTCCTCCTCTTCAGCTGAAACTTTAGCCCCAACATGTAGAATTGTTTACATATAAATAAGAGGTTAACATAAATAGTTGAAGAATTTATACTGAGTTAATCAATCTGAAGTCCTAATAGGACTATTGAGAGACTCTCAAGTCTCTCAAGTCTCAAGTTCGCTAGACGCACGATGGTCCTTGTTTAAAAATAGAAAAATGTTGTAATACTCAATTGGTTCAACATCAGCCCACCCCCAAGTTGCAAATTTACGTTAATTAGCTGTCTATTAATGAAATTCTAACATAAACATGAACGACTAGAAAAGATATGAAGGAGGGAAAATAATAACACTTCTAGGTTGTGTTAAGAATATCACATTTCAGACTTAGGATCCACCCACGACATGTGCCTACTCTGCACCAGAGTCCTTTGCAGATGAGTAGTGTTTCAGTAGATATAGGTTAAAGAAATGTAATTACTTTTGAGTTTCGCCCTTTTAATAAAATGGATGTGTTGGAGGATATTTCATTAGTAAGTGGTCTAATGATGATCTTATAGCATTGATTAGTAGTTGGTACAAACTCTCAAAATCGACATGTATAAGCAAATAAGGTTTCAGATGAACTATCCCGCTCTCTGTTGTGTTATTTAACTGATGAATAGATATTTTTGGATAATGTAATGTACGACTTGAATTGAAATACTGATGACTTTTTCTCTAACTTCAACATAACCTCTTTATGTACATTGATTTTCATAGTTTCGGAAGAAGTGAAACCTGAATGTTTTGTTATAGTTTAGGTTCTCTCTTATGAAAGTATGCTAATCAAAGTCTTTGGCTGACTCTGAAACTGAGTAGACAAGTATGGCTAAAATCTTGAAAACAACTGCTGCCATACCATTGAAGAACAAATATTTCGCTTTTTGTTTTGCATGATAGATCGATAATCAAATATTGTATTTGTTTGATTGTGTTGAGAATATCACCAATTTCAGACTTAGGAAATACTCTTCAGAAGAGTGAATTAGCATGATAGATTGATAATCAGATATTATAACTGTTGGAGTGTGTTAAGAATGTCACCAATTTCAGGCTTAGGATCATAATCAACACTCTTCCGAAGAGTGAATTAGGATTACTAGGAAGAAACTGACGCAATTGATCCTAGAGATTACGCGGAGATATTAATCTTGCTGATGAATAATAAGTTTGCTAGTGACCTTATACAGTAATACTTGCAACATCTATTAGTGGTTCATACATACCCAGAGTTCATAATTAGTAGTAAATTCGCATGTAGTGAAGGCATACATATTACATTAGTGGATACTTCTACTATGAAGTTTTTGTTAGAATGAATAACCAGTTACTCGTGTGAATAAGTTCCCGTAATACTTGGGCTATTGTGCTTTAAACCTTTCTTCTTTTTTATTTGCAAAATGGATACCAGAAATACGCTGTTTATTTAATTAATCTTCTTTTGCCAGCAAAAACAAAGGGTACCTTTAACTTATAGTTCTGACTCTGAGTTCATGAAACAACCCACAAATACTGCAATATACTGGGCTGAATTTGTAACTTTGATGAGTTTTCAGCAAAACTGGGGCTTAAAGACTTTATTCACATCAGTGATTTTGATAAAGACACTATCTTTAAGATCCTGGATCGTGCATCTGAGGTCAAGGCGCTACTTAAATCAGGAGACAGATCATTCCAACCTTTTAAAGGGAAGACGATGGCAATGATCTTTGCAAAGCCGTCAATGAGAACTCGAGTTTCTTTCGAGACAGGGTTCTTCTTGTTAGGTGGACATGCTATATATTTAGGACCGGATGATATTCAAATGGGTAAAAGGGAGGAAACACGTGATGTTGCTCGCGTGCTTTCTGGCTATAATGATATCATTATGGCTCGTTTATTTGCTCATCAGGTATGACAGTGAGTTTTGCTTATCGTTCTAGTAGTTGTTACGTTTACTGTTAATGGGATCTGTTGGGGTTGACTTGCTGTTTCTAGATCCTGCATACTATGCCATCTTTACAAATTGGATATCCAGAAGTCGTAACTTTATTATCTTCAAGTAGTTGAGCTTGATTGAACAAAAAATCAAGTAGTTGAGCATAAGTTCAGGAGATCTTGGCTGTTCAAGCCAGTTATTCGAACTATATATTTTTAAACTCGGGCATGACTTGGTGTAAATTTAATCTTCGTTCAGTTTAAATTCAGTCTGTGTAAAATTTTGACTCAAGATTACTTGATTTGAACTAGCAGTAGCAATTATTGCTGGCAGTCACGTATCTTTACTAGCCATTGTTAAATTTGCATTCAAGCTGACAAAATTTGGATAAGTTGCATGAGGAAACCTAGTCAAGGCTTTTTTCCCCCCTGCTTAAAACCCCTTTAAGTTTACCCTCCCCTACCAAGAATCATGGCTTCGCCACTGCCACTGAGCAAGTTGAAATAGGACATGACTCCAACGCTTAGGAGATTTTTTTTTATATCAGCTATTGTGGTCATTGTTTGTGCTTTTCTTGATGTACCTATGTTTCTTGTTCTACTAACCACAACTTTTTTAACAATGCAGGACATTCTTGATTTGGCAAAATACGCTTCTGTACCGGTCATCAATGGCCTGACTGATTACAATCATCCTGTTCAAATTATGGCCGACGCACTCACTATAATTGAACATGTTGGTCAGCTTGAAGGAACAAAGGTAATTTAATTCCTCTCTTGTTGTTGAATAACACCTTCGGAAAGCAAAATGAATTCTCCTTATTTTAAATATTCCTTTTTATTTTAGACTATGCTGATATTGCTCTTTTGTCAATGTGAACCACAGGTCGTTTATGTAGGAGATGGAAACAACATTGTGCATTCGTGGCTCTTATTGGCATCAGTGGTTCCTTTTCATTTCGTTTGTGCATGTCCTAAAGGATTTGAACCTGATGAAAAGACTGTTGAGAAGGCACGGGATGCTGGAATAAGCAAAATCGAGATAACCAATGATCCCAAAGAAGCTGTTAAAGGGGCAAATGTTGTGTACTCTGACGTTTGGGCAAGTATGGGTCAAAAAGGGGAGGCTGAATACCGCCGTAAAGTTTTTGAAGGATTTCAGGTATACTTTTATAATTTTGACTGTCACACTGAATGGTTGAATCATGTGATTATGTGTACTAACTATGAATTACTCCCCGCATGTCTTCTTTAAAACTCTATTGCAGGTAAATGAAGAGCTAATGACACTAGCAGGACCAGAAGCGTATTTTATGCACTGCCTACCAGCAGAAAGAGGTGTCGAGGTCACAAATGGAGTCATTGAAGCTCCCAACTCCATCGTCTTTCCACAAGCTGAAAACCGTATGCATGCACAGAATGCTATAATGCTTCATCAATTTGGTTTGTAACTGTTAGGAAGTGAGGGTAAATAATAGCTCAGTTGGTATTACTAGTCCTAGTGGTAGTAGTGTTTTTTTCTGTAGGGCAGCCAATTTCTGATGGTAGACTAAGTCTTATATGATGCTTAGAGCGAAAAACACTATCCTTTCTCGATATCCGTCGTCTACATTAGGAATGAAAAACTAGTAGTGGGTACACCATTGTTTCTTCTTATCTCCTTCATGTGGTTAAAGACTGTTACCTCGTGTTTGTACTTGGAAAGTATTTGTTTAATGTTTGTTACTCATGGAATCACAATTTGAATATTAATAGGAGGATCCAATAACCACACTCTTTCGGTTCGAGCTAGTTTAGATAGAATATCAGCTATTTTATTTTGCTCTTTAGGCACATGATTACATTGCCAAGAGGGGAAAAGTTTAAAAAGTTCTTTGATATCTAGTAAAATCAAATTGTGAATTCTCCTGTCTATATTGAAGACATCCTTATGCAACGCATCTCTACGATCTTTGAGTCCAGCCCAAACTCCACCTTCTGCAAGTTCTTTTTTCTAGCCCATTGTGCTGCTTCCCATAGCCCTCCGCATTCAGCGTGCTTTGCTTCAGACTCGTTGGAATGGTTAGATATATGCATTTCGATCCAAGATGGGAACCTGCAAAATCATGGGAACCTGCAAAATCACGAAGGATTAGTCCAATGCCACAAATATTATTATGTTCAACATAAGATCTATTTGAATTAATTTTAAATGTTCCTCTTGAGGGAGGGAACTAGTGGAGATTAGAGACTATTGCAGGTGCAGCAGCTTTGGCTGTAAAATCCGTTAGTTCTTTTTGACATCTTCTAATAATTATTCCCAACGAAGAATCATTGCCTTTGAACAACTTGTCACATCTCGCATTCCACAGGCACCAAGCAACTATTACTATTCCATATAGTTCTTCCTGCATAATTTGGTGAGCCATGAGTTTATCAAACCACTCACACAACCAGACTGCAATGTTACTGTTGCTGCTTCCAGTATGAAAACGAAGAGTAGCAAACCATACCGACTCGGACAAAGGACAATGTAAGATACAATGAGTCGGGATTTTTGAAACCTGTTCACAGAAACGACATAGCGATTCTTCTGCGTGAATAAAATGAAGCAGCTTATCTATGGTAGGAAAAATATCCTTGACACATTCCCGGGCAAATTGATTTATACGTGGAAGAAGAGGGAGTTTCCATAGTCTCTTAAAGATACTCTTCAGTCTTTGCCCCACAGAATTGTTTGTATTCTTCTCTTCCATCATTCTCTTATATGCAGATTTAACCGTAAATTTCCCATTCTTCTCAAAGGTCCGGACAAGTTTATGTTATGGTGTATAGAAACATTAAGAATTAACCTTACTGTAGTCAAGTCGAATAAGGAGAAGATAAGGCAAGAATTCCAACCTCTAGAGTTTGGTTCAAAGAACTGGTAAACATGAATGAAATCTTGAGCATTAGATGCACCATCCTTAGGCAGTGGAGGTGTAGGTAAATCTGCTATCCATCTGTAGTCCCAGATTCTATTTTTTGGCCATTTCCAAGACACCAACAACTGTACTTTTTGATGAACTGAAGTTCAGATGAAATGCTCCTCCAAGACCATGTAGAATTTGCATTTTCTTGAATGTTAACCGCTTTACCATCATGGAAGTATTTAGCTTTGAGTGATCTAGCACAAATGGATGTATCATCGGTGCATAACTTCCAGGCAGATTTGGCAAGTAAATCCCTGTTAAAAACTTCTAAATCTCTAAAACCTAGTCCACCTTCCTCATTTAGTTTATTATCATTTCTCCATGCTATAAAGTGCTTGCCTCTATTCGTCTTCTTGTCACACCAGAAATTTTGCTGAGTTGAATTCATCTTGCATATAGTGCTTTCTGGCAGTTTGAAGTTGATCATGTGATGAACTGGTATTGCGTTTGTGACATTACGTATCATAACCGATCTACCAGCTTCAAAGATATTAGTAGCTGACCATCTTGAAAGTTGAGATTCCATCTTATCTATAGGAGTTGCAAAATTTTTTTTGAGAGATATCAAGTTGACGAACCTGTAAGATGCCACTGAATATATGACAGCTTGAAGGACTCGTATTCTTACTGAAGTAAACTGCAGATTTTTGAGTTGTCTAGAACAAGCACTAAACTCCTCAATAACATTAAGCAGCTTATGAATTTGAGTAAGAATTGCTTTACAAAAAAGAAGACAGTCGTCAGCAAATAATAGATGATTGATTCTTGGAGCCGATCTTGAGATTTTCATACCTGTTAATTGGTTCACATTTTCATATAAATTAAGCTGCCTAGAAAAAGCTTTTATGGAAAGGATGAATAGGTAGGAAGAGATGATCCCCTTGTCTAATAACTATTGAAGGTTTGAATATTTGAGATGAAAACCGTTAATCATGATTTCTATTTGAGTTGTGCTGATACATTGCATTATAAGACGAATTTTTTTCGCAGAAACCGAATTTTCTTAAGACCTCAATCAGGAAAACCCACTCTAGACAATCAAAGGCTCTAGACATGTCCATTTTGAGTGCAAGATGCCCAGTTCTACCACTCTTTCTCTTCATAGCCTTTAATAATTCTTGGACCATACAAATATTTTCTGAGATTTGTCTTCCAGGTACATACGCTGACTGCATAAGAGAGATGATGCTTGTAAAGTGTTTTTTTAAATCGAAGAGCAATGATCTTAGAAATCTGTTTATAAATTGTATTGCAAAGAGCAATTGGGCGATAGTCTTCTAGTTTGTAAGATGTAGTTGTCTTAGGAATAAAAAAAACCCTTGTGTTATTGATTTGCTTGAGCAGATAACCAAAATGAAAGAATTCCTTTACTGTGTTGCACAATATTCTCTGATTGCAACCCACTGAGTCTGATAAAACCCAGGAGGAAAACCATCCGACCCCGGGGATGTCCAAGGAGCCATAGTCATTAAAGCCTGATGTATTTCTTGGTCAGAAGGAACCTTAACCAACTCGTCTTTGTCTTGATCTGAGACACTGTTATTGAATGCTGAAGAAAGTGATAGCTATCAGAAGGACTTGAAAACGTACTAATCTTTTTGAAGTGGGAAACCAACAGATCTTCAATAGATGTCCTACCTTGACACCATGTACCATCCGGAGCTTGTAGAGAATCAATACGATTTCTGACTCTTCTTTTATTGACTCTAATATGGAAATATTTAGAGTTTCTATCCAAGTCTTTGTAGAAGTGATCCCTCGCTTTTTTCCTATTAGAGCTAATTTGGATCTCGTTCAGATAATTAATTTGTTGCTTGAAGCTGAGTTAAGTTTTGTTGTAGACTAGTGATTCTTGCTGGAATGTGACCAAAAGTGTTCTTACTCCAAATTGATAACACATGTCTAGTATTAAACTGTTTATCTGATAATAAAAAAGCTGCAGAACCTGCCAAGTTAGTCTTCCAAGCATTTACTATTTCATTTTTACAAAAATCCTTATGAAGTTAGTGTTCAAAGAATTTCCAGTTTCTGCCAAAAAGAACTAACATTATTACTCATGGGTAAAAGAATAGGTGTATGGTCTGAGCCTTTTTGAGGGAGATGAACTAGTTTAGCATTAGGGTAAACAAGGGTCCATTCACTATTGGTAAGAGATATATCAAGCCTAGATTTAATCTTCCCTGTACCATGACTATTACTAGTCCAGGTGAAAGGATTTCCACTAAATCCCATATCATGAAGATCAGATTCTCTGATTAAATCTAAGATCTCAAGGGAAGTAGGCTCTGAATTACATTTTCTCTCCGAACTAGTCATTGTGATGTTAAGGTCACCTATAAGCACCCATGGTATATGGACAACTGAACTTAGGATTTTAATGTACCCCCATTAACTAGGTTGATCATTTTATAAGGCGTGCCATAAACACAGGAAAAGAACCATTCTCCTTTTCTAAGATCATTTTGGACAATAACATGAAACATATTATGAGAAGAATTAACAATGTCTAAGTGGAAACCATCCTTCCAGAGAAGGATTATACCACCCGCTTGGCCAATAGAGGGAACATAAGATCTATTCGGCATCCTTAGCATATTAGTAAGACTTAAAATTCTTTCGTCATTTATCTTTGTTTCAGCCAAAAAATGATATCAGGAGAGTGTAAGTTGTTCAGGTGAGCTAGATGTTCTCTAGTTTCTTTCCCTAAAAATCCATGACAGTACCAGCTTAGCATAGAGGTTTTCTGAAAGTATCTCATGTAAGTCTTGGCCAACTAATTTATAAGTATCTCATCAAATACAAATTCTCCATTGTTACAATAACATGATGACCGGGGATCAACAATATCAACCCGATCATTATCCTCTCAGAACCAATACTTGCACATGCATTTTTTATAAGTGCATAATTCATATGATTTTAGTGTTCATTCCACATTTGTTTTAGCTATTATTCTTGCATATTTTCGTATTATTACTCTTGTTTTCTCTTATTTGCCTCTGTTAGGTGAATTATCCAAAAAGGAGCTACAAAGTTCTGAAAATATCTAAGAAGATAAGTATTCCAAGTATCCAAGTGCCCAAGTCCAAGAGAAGTGAAAGAAGTGCGATGAAAAGGAGCAAATCGCTAAAAATCAAGAGACGGGACAAATACCAAGCTTAAAACATTCAAATTCAGAATTTCTTATCACCATCTTGAAGATAATTGAAATGGGAAAATAATGAAAAAAGAATGAGGTCATTCCGAGTTTGGACGAAGAAGTTGTGGGCAAAACAAGTTTTTTATCGAATACCGAAGACAAGCAAGTATGCAAATGGATTTTCAGTATGCAAACGGGTATTGATGGGGTTTCAAAGTTGTTGTAGTAAAAAGGTTCGTTGAGACCTGTGAAGGAAGATTTTTTTAGACTTAATTTTTATAAATAAAAAAAATATAACAAACTCGAATAAAAAGTGTTGTGAGAATTATGGAGAGATCGGGGCTAGGATTCCGCTATTTACCAATTCCAAAGTGATACTAATTATAATCATGCAATTTCACACGTTCAAATTGATTCTCAACTATTGCAAAAGTAGATTTTTAGAAACAACAAATGTTAATCCAAAGCATGAGACATCAAAACCCTAGGCTAAGCATGTTCCATCAAAAGAAAAATACAATTGTCTAACAAAAACCTTAAAATCTATTTTCAATATAGGCAAATAATCATAAATTAAAAATTGCACAAATTAAATAATTAAGAATTACCACTTTTTCATTGGAAAGGTAGCATCCTCCGTCGCCCCAAGGATTGGGTTTAACTCATCATTGTGGAAACGCGCTCAAAAGTTGATTTCATTGCTCAAAGTGTTTACAAATGATGAATTGGAGAAAAACTATAAAAAATCGGGTGTTTGCAACGTTTTTAATTGTTGCAAAACACTGTTACATAAAACGATAAAAGCCAACTGTCGCTGTTCAGCTTCTATGACCCCCGCCTCTATGTCGTTATCACTGTTGATAAACGACTGTCTTCGTGTTCATCAGTTCTGCAGCAGCAGAAATGGTGTTCTCTGCAACTCGATTTTTCGGCTTTGTGATGCTGTGTAACTCTCCCAAACTCTCTATATCCCTTCTGCGCTACCCCAGAGTTGTATTTATAATCAACAGAGCCAAGGATAACTCCTCATTACTCCACGAAATCTCCCATTACTGGAGAGTGAAGAAAAATATTCTCGGAATATTTTCTTCCATGATTTTCCTTCTCACGCGTCTGCAGCTTCCTAACTCCATTCAACACGCTGAATATTGAAAATAAAATGATCCATACACACTCCAGGCTCGTGCCAACCATAGAATAACTCGGGAAAGAGAATATCAACCCTCGTGAAAGTAATAATACCAAAGTTTTCCCTCACCCGTGTTTTGCTTCCACACGATTCTTCGGCCAAATCTAATCGATTCCAAGGACCTTACCAGCCCTGTTTAGTCCCTAGCAACAAACCCATTTGATTTCAGCCATTGAATCTCCCTAAAACGCCTTCAAATCACGAACCCTAATTTTGGTGTTTTGATAATAGCTTTTCCCGCCAAATTCCAAATTCAAATGGAGAAGATGACCTCCCCCTAATCCTGTACGGGTGTGCCTTTAGCACTTTCCTTATGGGGTGTGAATAGTAAGGAAGGTGCCCCTTATTCGTTGAGGTGCCCCTTAGTAATTGAGTGCCCCTTATCTAACAGTGCGAGTCCGAATAACATGTGTCCTCCGGGTGCTTTAGACAACTTTTCGAGCCGATTTTCCAATAATGTTTATTTCCCAAAAATGTCTACAAACACATAAAATACCATAATAAGTACAAAAATCGAGTACCAACAATACATGAAATTAAGGACAACATAGACACAAAAATGTGTCTATCAAATACCCCCAAACTTATTATTTGCTAGTCCTCGAGCAAATCTAATCTAGAAAAATAAAATGACTACACTTAGCACGTGCAACAAGCCGTTAAACCGCTAGGTGGCCCTAGCGGCGGAGTGTTGTCTCCGGAGGGTTTACCAGAGGTGTACCCACAAAACCTTTACTACAGACCCTAGCTATCTACGCAGAACCTTGGAAGGCACTAAAGAATATCCTTGGTTGGGATACAATCATTGACTATAGGAGGAAGTACCCTGATGCGAAATTCCAATTGTTGTACATGAGTTTGCACTCAACATACTAAAATTCATATATAAGTGAAAGAGCTCTACTCAGATAGTTTCTGTACATCATAACCGGAGTCAACCAATCACATGGAAAGATTAAGAATATGGATAAAGAGATGGTTAAAAGTGAACGGTGTTTCCCATATCTGTCTGAAGGCCTCTGCCAAGGTGAACCTATCCTAATGGACTGAGATACCGGTCTGACTAATATCAACACAATTGGAATATACAAGGGGACCAGTGGTCGATAAACCTAACTATAGGTCAACACAACTGGTATATACAAGGGCACCAGTGGTCGACTTTATTGAATTTATTCCGGTTGGTCTAATGGTCTGGTCTCATTTTTTTTTGTTTTTTTTTTTTCATTTTTTTTCATTTTTTTTTTCATTTTTTTGGTATCTCAATCACTCTATTCCACCGTAGCAAAGGTAACAGCTTGAATCGTGTGCCCCACCAAATCACTTAAAAAAATAAAAACAGAAGGATTAGGATTCAATGAGATATGACGAAACTACCATGTTTTTTTAATTCTAACACCTGAGCTCTGTGCTTTTATGAATAGACTCTTTAGATGTTTCCTTCTAATCAGATTGGTTCCTCAACTCCTACAACCAAGATGTTCCCATCCATTAGATTGGTTAGTGCCAACCTTAATAATCATAAATTTCTAGGCTCTGGAGTTTATTTGTTGCAGCTAAGAGCTAACAAAAAGTTTCTTCCCCACCCCCAAACTTAAATCTAACATTGTCCTCAATGTTCTAAAGATGAAATTAAAAGCATGAACAATAAGAAACTGTTACCACTTGATGGATGGAAAAAGAAATAAGGAAGGATATTACCGTAAGCATGAGTACCTCCCAGGAAATGCAAAATTTAAAGTCTGTAGCTAGACATCAAATACCTCAAAAAGGATTGTCACCTTCCAAAGTCATATATCAATAGTCGAAACAATTGTGGGTCCATAAGACCAAATAGAGCTGACACCAGTATGAGACAACTGCACTAATTCATAAAAATGAAAAGAAGGAGCACGTCCTCATCTAAGGTTTCTGTCAAGAAAACTGGGTTTATCTGCGGCGCGTAATTGAACTTCATATGTGTGTCTCGATAAATAGATTCATCCGAAAAACGGGTCTCTAATACCTGGGTTACCTCTTGGATAGTATCAGGAAGATCGGGTTACGGAGTCTGAAAAGACTCAAGTAATATCTCAGATGTACAAGGATCGAGTCCCAAGTTAGGGACTCTAATTAGGGATACGATACAATCACAAGAACCATCACTACCCCCGAACTTAGGGTTCACAGACAAACCTCTAACTATTGCCTGAATTTCTGGGTCCATAGAATCTTTAAAATACTCAAGAGCTTCTTCTAAAGATTGATCACATATCTGATCTAAGAGAATGGTTTCCTCAAAATCATCTAAAGAATCTACCAGTAAAGTGTCAAGCCAATTATCCTGAACCAAATCCTGAACTAAAGTGCTAATCATATTCACTTCTTCTAAATCATCGTTCTCAGAAGGTTGTCTAGTAACATTAAATACATTTTGTTCAGTGGTCATATTACCAAAGGATATGTTCATAAGCCCAGTCCTACAGTTGATGACAGCGTTAGCTGTGGCTAAAAATGGCGACCTAAAATCACTGGGATTTGACGACTTGGGTCCTGAACAGGCTGGGTGTCTAGAACAACGAAATCCACGGGATAAATAAACTTATCAACCTCAATCAGAACATCCTCTATGACACCACGAGGGACTTTGACAGACCTATCAGCTAATTGTAGTGTCATTTTAGTCTGTTTCAACTTACCAATGCCTAAATGGGTGTATACATGATACAGGAGTAAGTTAGCACTAGCTCCTAAGTCAAGTAAAGCTTTATCGACCATGTGATTACCAATCGCACAAGATATGGAGGGGCATCCAGGATCCTTATACTTAGGGGGTGTTTGATTCAGAAGAATGGAACTTACCTGACCAGCTAAAAAAGCTTTCTTATTGACATTAAGCTTACGCTTTCGTGTACAGAGATCTTTAAGGAACTTGGCATAAGCAGGCATCTGCCTGATTTCTTCTAATAGCGGAATGTTGATGTTCACTTGCTTAAATGTTTCCATTATCTCGTTGAAAGTCGACTCCTTCTTTGTTGGGGCTAACAAATATGGATATCGGGATCTAGGCACAAAGGTAAACCTATCAGAAATTTCTTGGGAATCTTAGAGACTGTTTCTGTTTCCTCGTCTACGGGATCCTCTTGGGAAGTAGAAGGTGGAACTACAGTATGTCCAATAGGCATGGCTACCTTATTGTCTACCATTTTACCACTCCTAAGGGTTGTTATCGAGTTCACATGGTTTGATGATTTCTCACCAGCTAAAGATATTTGATGGACTCCCCTAGGGTTGGGTTGTGGTTGACTAGGAAACTTTCATTTTTCTCTTAGTGTCTCATTTATATGACTAACCTGGGTTTTCAACTTGGATATATCCTGAGAGTTAGCTTATACCATCTTTTTATTTTCATCTAATCCTTGTGCAACCGATTGCTGAAATTCTAAAGTGTTCCGAGTTAACAAGGCAAGAGACTCTTCTAAACTCATGATTTTCTTATCTGAAGGGATCTGAAACTGTGCCGGAGCTGAAGGATTCTTAGTATAGCCAAAACCTGGGGGAACATGGGAATTACTAGACTGACCTTGATTCTGGCCCTTGGACCAAGAAAGGTTTGGATGGTTTCTCCAGCCAGGGTTATATGTTTCTGAATATGGGTCAAACTGTTTTCGGTTATCAAACCTGGTGTTGTTATAAAGAACATGGCCTTCCCAAAAAGGCTCATTTCTTCCACTACTACCACTAGAATGACCTAATTGTAAGGCTTCTAACCTTTTGGCTATAGCTTCTATTTTGGCATCTGACTCATGAGATCTTTCTACCCTATTAACATTTCCTCTACTTAGAAGAATTTTTTTCTGGGGTACCCTACTGTTTTCCCATTGTTGGGTCTTATCGGCGATTTCATTCAAAAATGTCATCGCTTCATCAACAGTTTTATTCTCAAACCCACCTGTGCATAAGGACTCAACCATGGTTGTTGTTGAATAATCTAAACCCTCGTAGAGGATCTGAACTAACCTAACCTTCTCCAAACCATGATGAGGACATTGAGATATCAAGTCATTGAACCTTTCTAAGTACCTATATAAAGATTCTCCCTCTTGTTGGGAAAAAGTACATATTTGTGTCCTAATAGACGATGTTTTATGCCTTGGGAAAAACTTATGTATAAAGGCAGAAGTAAGTTGGTCATAGGTTTCAATTGACCCAGAGTCCAAACTATACAGCCAAGATTTGGCTTTATCTTTTAAGGAAAAGGGGAATAACCTAAGTTTCAACGCATCATCACTTAGGTTTTTAATTTTCAGAGTACTACAAACTTCCTCAAATTCCCTAACATGAAAATAGGGGTTCTCATTATCCTTCCCTAAAAAAATTGGGAGCATCTGTAAAGTCCCAGGTTTCAGTTCATAATTTGCCTCGGTTTCAGCTAACTTGATACAAGACGGTCGAGAGGTCCTACTTGGGTTTAGCAAAGCTTTCAAAGTTGCCATTTCTGGCACTACCAAAGGACTAGGAGTACTAGGGGTACTTTCCTCACGAAGAGACAGATTATCAAAACTGAAGTTTCCAAAAACGGGGCTCTCAAAAGGAGAGTCTTCGATCTTCCCGCCTTCACAAGAACAACTACTAGGTTTGTCACTAATCAAACGACCTAGAGTGTTTCTTTTCCAAGCCCGTTTAAAAACTTCGGGCATACACTAGAAAAACAAAATCAAAAAGAAAAGTCCTAAAACGGAAGGGATGTTCTATGCAAACACAAACAAGGTTGACTCCACCAAAGCAAACCTACTGATTTCTAGCAAACAAAAAGCATGATGGTTCTACTTAGATTGTTTCTAGACCAGCTTCTAATCCTTCGAACGGGAATTCGTTACAATTTAAGCAAACCCCTCTGGAATAAATCCGAGTCAAAGTAAGTTGAATATAGGCGAGGGAAGCTCGGTGGAGCTTTGATACCCAAGGCTTCACCGGTATTACAAGGCGGCGCAGTCACGCATTCAACTTACAGAAACCGTCAAGAACTTCGAAGTATGCTTAAAAGAGTAACCAATATTTTTCGAATGACTTTCCTGTTAAGCTCGTTACCCTATCGTCTCGTTCTAGTCAAAATTTTAGGCTTAGGTTCGCGTTTGGTGTCGTTTTCCTAAGGCGGGCAAGAAGAGAACGGTGATGAAATCCGAACCCTTATCTTGTATGGCCAGTCCTCGCCCTTTACTAGGAAATTAAAGTAGCCGTTTCAAGTCCTCAACATATATGCATACGAAGGAAGACAGTAACTCGCTGACAGGGGATTCGCGAGTGTTTCGACAAACTTACCTCCCGTACCAGACGAGGGATGAACCTTTGTAGTCGACTCGGGCCACGACTCCTATGTCATGTACGAACCCGAGGGGCCGAGGTGACATCGTAATCACCGTCCTTCTCTGCAAACAGTTTATATTTAAACTACCCTTCCGTAGGGTTTAAAAATAATGTCCCAAAATTTAAAGTCCAAAGTCCAAAAATATAAAGTGCAAAAGAAAAAGAAAGTCTAAAAAAAAAAAAATCTACAAAAATAAAAATGTCTCTCTTTTTTCTTCTCTTTTTTATAAAAAAAAATCTTCTTCTTTCGCTCCTTTCGCTTTGCCTTTTACTCCAGTCTTTAAGTATTCACCAAAAGCTTTGGAAAAATTTTCTTTCCCTCCAAATTCCAAAATCTGAAAGAAAAAGACAATAACCCAAAAACATAAAGAAGAACAAATAAAAATAAAAACCTAAAAAAAAAAAATCTAAAAACTCTAGCCTAAAGACAAGTCTGCATCGGTGGCGCCAAACATTTGATGGGGTTTCAAAGTTGTTGTAGTAAAAAGGTTCGTTGAGACTTGTGAAGGAAGATTTTTTTAGACTTAATTTTTATAAACAAAAAAAATATAACAAACTCGAATGAAAAGTGTTGTGAGAATTATGGAGAGACTGGGACTAGGATTCTGCTATTTACCAATTCCAAAGTGATACTAATTATAATCATGCAATTTCACACGTTGTATTTGATCTCAACTATTGCAAAAGTAGATTTTTAGAAACAACAAATGTTAATCCAAAGCATGAAACATCAAAACCCTAGGCTAAGCATGTTCCATCAAAAGAAAATACAATTGTTTAACAAAAACCATAAAATATATTTTCAATCTAGGCAAATAATCATAAATAAAAATTGCACAAATTAAATAATTAAGAATTACCACTTTTCATTGGAAAGATAGCATCCTCCGTCGCCCCAAGGATTGGGTTTATCTCATCATTGTGGAAACGCGCTCAAAAGTTGATTTCATTGCTCAAAGTGTTTACAAATGATGAATTGGAGAAAAACTATTAAAAATCGGGTGTTTGCAACGTTTTTAATTGTTGCAAAACACTGTTACATAAAACGATAAAAGCCAACTGTCGTTGTTCAGCTTCTATGACCCCCGCCTCTGTGTCGTTATCACTGTTGATAAACGACTGTCTTCGTGAGTCTGTTCTTCGTGTTCTTCAGTTCTGCAGCAGCAGAAATGGTGTTCTCTGCAACTCGATTTTTCAGCTCTGTAATGCTTTGTAACTCTCCCAAACTCTCTATATCCCTTCTACGCTACCCCAGAGTTTTATTTATAATCAACAGGGCCAAGGATAACTCCTCATTGCTCCAATTAATCTCCCATTACTCGACAGTGAAGAAAAATATTCTCGGAATATTTTCTTCCCTGATTTTCCTTCTCACGCGTTTGCAGCTTCCTAACTCCATTCAACACGCTGAATATTGAAAATAAAATGATCCATACACACTCCAGGCTCGTGCCAACCATAGAATAACTCGGGAAAGAGAATATCAACCCTCGTGAAAGTAAGAATACCAAAGTTTTCCCTCACCCGTGTTTTGCTTCCACACGATTCTTCGGCCAAATCTAATCGATTCCAAGGACCTTACCAGCCCTGTTTAGTCCCTAGCAACAAACCCATTTGATTTCAGCCATTGAATCTCCCTAAAACGCCTTCAAATCACGAACCCTAATTTTGGTGTTTTGATAATAGCTTTTCCCGCCAAATTCCAAATTCAAATGGAGAAGATGACCTCCCCCTAATCCTGTATGGGTGTCCCTTTAGCACTTGCCTTATGGGGTGTGAATAGTAAGGAAGGTGCCCCTTAGTAATTGAGTGCCCCTTATCTAACAGTGCGAGTCCGAATAACATGTGTCCTCCGGGTGCTTTAGACAACTTTTCGAGCCGATTTTTCCAATAATGTTTATTTCCCAAAGATGCCTACAAACACATAAAATACCATAATAAGTACAAAAATCGAGTACCACTAATACATGAAATTAAGGTCAACGTAGACACAAAAATGTGTCTATCAGGTATGCATACTTATTCCCCTGGATTTTAACTGAAATTTAAGTATGCAAACGGGTATGCATACTGGTGAAGGCCAAAACTCATGGTCAGGGTCGGGTTCTTGAACCGAACTTGATACTTGAATTCCAAGCAATATAAACCTACAAAAAGAGGTATTAGGTCATGAATGAAAGATCGTCAAGAGGTCACAAAATTTTAAGTCTTGGAGAGGAGAAAAAACATACAGAACGAAAGCTAGGGTTTCAGAGCAATTCTGCAAATCGTAACGATATCTCTTTACTTTCTCATATGTATATCGTGGATGTTTCTACATCCATGAGTAGCTAAACACCTATTGATTGAAGATGAATTCTTAGTTGTAAACAAGATTTGAGTTATTATATTAATCTACTTTGAAGTTCTTCATATGATTATCATTTGTTTATACTATAATGAATATTTATGATTGATTGATAGATTGTTTAGGTGGCCAGATGAATGATTTGTCGATTTAATCTATTTCTAGTATTGAGATAGGAGATAATTAATCGTCGAATAAATTGTACACAAGTAGAGAACACAAAACCTTACAGAGGGATTATGTGGAGAGATTGTGTGTATAAACAACACTAAAAAGTGGACCTTAATCTAAGAGTCTAACTAGTAGGATCAACCTATAAATTCACAGAAAATAAAGCATTCGACCAAATTACACCTTGAGTGATCTACTATTAGGTGGTTTAGACGAATAGAATCTGGTAGGCGAGAACTTCCGTATCCAGTTATTAGGGGATATCACTGATCTAGCTGTTATTCTACGGTTGGTGATAATATATGATTAGCGACGAGTAGGCAACTATAATAACTCAGCGATGGTTTATTAACGAAGAAGGATTCCACGATCATATCTCTTTCTATTCATTACAATTCAACTTTATTTGCTTTGATTATTTATTTTGTTTAAATTCTAAAACAAAACCCCCTATTGTGACACTTTGACAACTAAAACTCACTGCTCTTCGTGGAAACAATCCTTACTTCCATTATGTTACCCGTTAATAATGTGGAAATAAGATTATTAATTTGATTGCACTTACGACAGCCATCAAATTTTGGCGCCGCTTCCGGGGAGCAGTCGGTAGCTTTAGTTGTTATTTTTATTATTGTTTTTAGATTTTCTTTTAGTTTTTAATTTTCTTTTTCTAGATTTATGGTTTCAGGTACTTAATATCTGGCACCGAAAGATTTGGATTACCAGAGGTGCGGAATTCAAACCCGTAAAGGAACAGTGTTACTAGCACATCAACAACCACAACAAGAACATTCTACAGAAGAGATGGTTAATACAGACAACAAGAGAGATCCTCCATCTCCGGAGAGGAAATTAAGAGAGTTGACATCTCCATGCTTAGATTCGCAACCATTGTGCATTACAATCACTAACCCAGTGGAGCTGAAGTCGAATCTAAAGTTCAAGGGACATCCAGGTGAAAATACAAATCGACACCTTCAACAGTTCCAGAACATGATTACAAGTCTGAGGAATGCAACCACAGACAGAGATACGACTATGCTACAAGCCTTTCTGTTCTCATTGGCATACTTAGCAGAAGAATGATTGTATTACCTTCCTCTAGGGAGTGTTACAACATGGACTGAGATGAAAAATCTATTTCTAAAGAAGTATTTCCCTGCTTCTAAGGAAGCCTCTATTCGTAAAAAGATTAATGGTATTCTTCATATTACTGGGGAGTCTCTCTATGAATACTTGGATAGGTACAAAAAATTAGTAGCGAGTTTCCCCCATTACAACATATCCCCAACACCCGTCATTCAATACTATGAAGGGTTACTTCCATAGAAACGGAACTTGATTGCGAAGCCACTGGTGGTTCACTTACTTAAACGACAGTCTCGCAAGCGACTAGTTTGATTGAGAGTATGGCAGCGAATGTTCAACAGTTTTACACAAGAAACGACTCAAGTATCAGAAGAGTTAACGAGGTGGGAGATTTCTCTCATATAGAGCAACAGATCGGTAAAATGGAAAAGATGGTTCAACGAATATCTTCAGTGGTTTTTCCTACATATGAAGAAGAGGCTGAGGTAAACGCAATTTTCCCAAATCAGAGGCAAAGGTATAATCCATATTCTAATACTTATAACCCTGGTTGGAAAAATCACCCTAATTTCAGTTATGCCAACAAGCAAGCCGCGGATCCTATGCCAGCTTATGGGCAACAAAATGCTTTTCAACCTCAACAACAGAACCGGAGCTCTAGTATAGAAGAGATGATGAAGGCTATGATGCAAAACCAAGATCAAGCTTCCCAAGAACAAAAGGTGATATACCAACAAAATATGCAATATCAACAAAAAAATGATAACGCTATTAAAGACTTGTAGACTCAGATGGGACAAATGGAAACTGTTAGAGCATTGCTCGGTCGAATTCGCATGCGTTTCTATCTCAAGCATGTTTGTCAATGTTAGTGATCAAAACTATAAGTCTTGATTTCTAGTCTATTATAGCTAAGTCTCGGACTAGGATAGAAAGTGTAGTTGAGCTCAAGGACTTCATGGAGATTCATCATACAAGTAGAAGAACTACTCAAGGAACCGGTGGAACTTCTCGACAAAAAGTTATGTGAAGACTTGAACTTATCTATCACTCAAAAGCCTACCTACTCTATATCCTACTCTTTGATACAAGAAGTCGTATGCTATATATATAGACTTGGATTATACACATTTGGTATTTCGAGCTGAGTATACCTCGTCTATCTATATCTCGAAATATGTGTTAGTAAGCTTTTCGCTTCGATCAAGTTTATCTTTACCATGTGACGAAAGTCATGATATGTTTCAATCATCTTGAAAACTTCTTTGACGAGAAATGGTGTAACAACTGTATAACGTCATCTAAGAATGTTTATATGATTGAAATGATAGTTTAGATTACATAACCAATAGTGGACATAAGCATTGTTTTGGAAACATATTTATGTGTAAGTCCTATTCTTTGAACCAAAGTTTGTGAACTTTGTTGATCAAGAGAACCAGAAGAATGGCGTGATCCAAGTCTGCGAACTCAGTTCGCGAACTGTCGAAGTTCTCAAACCCGAGAATTTCTGATAGAGTTGACAAACTGCTTGTGTGAAGCTAAGTCCGCGAACCGTCGAAGATCTCATACCCGAGAATTTCTGCTGGAGTTTGTAAACCCTGCCCGGTAACTTAAGTCCGCGAACCTAGTATGCGAACTTGAGAAGGTTATATATCTGAAGATGATTTCTGAACTTAAACTTAAAAATACTAAGGAATGCAGTTTGCAAACCGTGGCTATAAAAGCTCATGAACCGATTCAAGTGAATCAAATCATCTTTGCTTCAATTGTGTCTTGTGTAGTACATAAGATTTCCTTGCAATTGAACAACTCTCTAACTAGTTCATTTGAAGTCATTTGAACTAGTTATGGTGAAGAAGAAAATGGTTGATATGAAATGCTCATATGTCTAACCTTTTGGTTAACTATTGTTGAACCAATAAGTGCATATATTTTGGTACGGTTAACAAACCTAGAAGCGTGCATTTTCAAGTGTGTGTAACAAGCTAAGTTTTCGATCTAACGGTTTAGAAATATTATCTTGAATCTAAATCAGGTTTTCATCTAACGGTGAATATTGAAGATTTGTTACTAAGTTAACATTCATTGCAAACCCTGATTTGAAAGACTATATAAAGGAAACATCTAGTATTATGCAAAATTAATCCCCACAACTTACGTGTGATACTAGTTTGCGTGCTAGGGTCGATTTTCCTTTAACCTTTGGTTTTCTTCTTCTAAAACCAGGTTAACGACTTAGAGACGTCATTGGGATTGTGAAGCCTGACCGATATTAATTTTATCGTAGTTGTGTGATCTAATCTTGCATCTTCTATCGTACGAGTACAATCAGATTGATTGTCTTGAGATTGATAGCTCCGATAGGCAAGATATAAAAATTAATCACAAACATCTTCGTCTCATTGTTTGTGATTCCGCAACATCTTGTTTCGCTACCATACGATTAAGATTGTTGTGAGGTGATTGATAACCCTAGGATGTTCTTCGGGAATATAAGATCGGATTATCAATTGGTTCGTGTTCACCTTAATTATTATCAAAAGATGGAACAAAACCTTTAGGGTTTATCTGTGGGAGACAGATTGATCCTTTGATAGACTTGTCTGTGTGAGACAGATTTCTTTATTGTCAAAGCCTACGATTTTGGGTCGTAGCAACTCTTAGTTATGGGTGAGATCGTCTAAGGGAATCAAGTGCGCAGTATCCTGCTGGGATCATAGGCGTAGGTGCATAATTGTACCTTGGATCAGTGGGAGATTGATAAGGGTTCAACTACAGTCCAGTCCGAAGTTAGGTTGGAGTAGGCTAGTGTCTGTAGCGGCTTAATACAGTGTGTCTTCAATCTGGACTAGGTCCTGGGGTTTTTCTGCATTTGCGGTTTTCTCTTTAACAAAATTTCCGGTGTCTGTGCTATTTAAATTTCCGCATTATATTGTTTTATCTTTATAATTGAAATAATACAGGTTGTGCGTTATATCATCAATTAGAGTAATCCAACCTTTGGTTGTTGATTGTCATTGATTGATCCTTCGATATTGGTCTTTGGTACCATCCAATTTATTCCTTACATTTGATTAGAACTCGCAGTTCCTGCTTGAGTAAATCAAATCAATAAGAGAGATATAAACTCGTTTATATACTTTTAATTGATTGAGTCTTGTTGATTCTCTTAAAAGTATATTCGAGTTTGTCCATACAGATTGTTAAGAAAAATATTGGGTGGTGTTGTTAGACCCCCGCTTTTTCAATTGATATCAGAGCAGGCAAACACGTTCAAGACCTTACAAGTCTGTGTTTGTAAGCAATCTGAGTCTGAGGACAGAATCTCTTACACATACCAAGATTCCTCCTGCTTTCAACTATGTCAGCTGTCTCGGGAATACCTCAAAGGATTGCTCCTTAGTTGATTCTTTCGAATCCCGAGGTAGGAAGATTATCTCATCCTGTGTTGATCACTCTTCCTCCAATGAGACATTGTACACGATGGCAAAAGCTGAAATGGAGCTCACCAGAATGGCAAAAATTCTACTGAGTTTGTTGATCTTCATAATCATGATCAACTCATCGATGAATTTGAAAAATCTATTGATCGAGAACGTGTACTCTATAACATTATTGAGTCCTTCTCTAAGGATATTGAGAAACTTCTTCAAGAAAATAATCTACAGCGTGAAAAGATTTGTGATCTTGAAAATATTTTCAAAGAAGGGTCAATTAGAGAAAAATGTTTGATCAAGACGTATTCATCTGATCTTGACAGACTTCGTGTTGAAAAGAGAAACTAGAAGCATCCCTTTCACTATCCCATGAACAGTGCAAGTCCTTGGAAAAGGACAACTCCGTCTTAAGGAAAAATTCTTCTGTTCCAACTGTTCCTGACGTACAATACATGAAGAAATATCCTCCAAGAGAATATTGTGTCAAGAAAATTTTTCATAACTTACCATCTTCTCACAGGGCTGTGAAGTTAAAACAGATGCCGTTTTTTGCTTCTCCTCCATGAACCTGTACTTTCTGTGGAAAAGGGAACCACTATGCTATCCATTGTTTTTCCAGGAGGAAACAAATTGCTAAAATTCACCATTTGCTTCGCTTCTCTGTCAATGGAACAAATAGTCAGTCGACTACAGCAGTAAACCTTATGTCCACCGGAAACCAGACAACTTATAAGAATGATATCTTCCCTAGAAATCATTACAGGACCTTTGTGCATTCTAGTGGTACAAATTCTTGTGCTGCTAATGAAAGCATGTCCTGTTCTTATAAGAACAACTCTAGTAAATCTAAGTCTAGAGTATGGAGAGACATTTCAGAAAATCCTCTAGAACCGGTCTCTAGAGGTCTTAGACTCAGTAATCAGAAAGCCTCTTTTGTTGAACCTTCGGGAAGGGATGTGAGAAATTTTCCTATATTTGGAAACTGCCAAGGAAAAACAAGAAATATTGAGGTCAGATATCCTGGTGGAAATCACAACTACTCTCTCAAAACCCATGGTGAGACTATGTCTCCCTCTGCTACTTAATAGCAGAAAGTTCCGTTCTTGTATCTAACTTGAGAGATACAAGGATGATGTTTGAGAGATGCTCAAGTGATTAGCATATTTTCATCAGTTTGTATGTTTGATATCTTATGATGTGAGTTTTTAGTATTTCTTTCTTTCTTCACTGTGACCTTTATTTTTAGGGATGGAGAAATTTTGAAAGCAAACAATATGCAGTTTTCCTGGTTCGGTCCAGTTTTTTGGCGTATGGTTTAGTCCACGAACGTACATATCTCCTCAAGGAACTCTAGGGTTTCTATCTAGGGTGTACACTTGAACATATATATATCTCATATATGCGTTCATTAATCTTCAGAAAGGAACTCGATGGAAACTGTTCCCAAGGAAGAAGTTAACCCTATTGTAGAGAATGATCTCAAAGGAAGTGATCCTGCTCAAGAGTTTATTCTGAAGAAGATGCATGAAAGGAAAGAGTATAACTCTTGGATTGCAGAATCTGTCAAAGATTTAATTCTCGTTCAGAATGAAGTAAAGAACGAACTTGCTAAGCTTCAATTGTAAATAAACCATCTTATTGATGGACATGAAAAAAACCCTTGGTACTCAGAACATCTTGATCAGGAATCAGAAGAAAGTTATTCTTGACCACACTAAGTCTCGACACTTTGTTCGCATTGTTGATCGAAAAACTAACATTCTGACTCATGAATATGGTGTCTCTACGGTCAACAAAATCAAGGATATCAGTGACTCCTATTTCGATGGACCATTCCATAGGTATGAAATCATCAATGAAAACTGAGTTTTATTTGTTGCCTAGTATGTCTTCTTTTTGGTTTAGTTGGAAGAATAACTAGTGCTTTGAATAACAATGATTGTGACTACACATAGCTATTATGTTTCATCTTCTTGTTCTTTTTAGGTTTATTTGGTATTAAATTCTAAAAATATTTGGAGGATGATGTTTTGTAGTATTAATTTTTATGATTTGGTATATTGCAATTTGTTATGGGATATTGGTGTTACGCCTGTGAACTATGTTTGTCCCATACTCTGTCAAAAGTAAAGTCGTTTGTGATCGGTATTCACGTACTGGTAAAAGAATGAATAAACTTTTGACAAATAGAAAAGTTAAGCCTATATTGTCAAACATTTGATGGAAGATAGGTTAAAATATTTTGTTTTCAAGGATTATGTCTATTAATTGTCGTTATGCAAATAGTGATTGAAGATAGAATGAATCTTTGTGTATTCTGCAGTATTGATCATCCCTGATCCATATTTTATGTATTACTGTGAAGCTCCGTAATGTATCTTATGTTGAGCACTATACAACCAAGTTGATCTTTTAGCTTAGTTGGTGTTCCGTGAGATATTTTATGTCGAGCATATTGAACTAAATAATCATCTTGTTTGGTTATTTAGTTATTGCTCTGTAAGTTTTCTTATATCGAGCAAAACAAATGACAATTAAATTGATTACTTTTGTGATTAGTTTGGTTGTGTTTTCCAATTAGATTAATTCTGGGTTCTCTTGTAATTAATCTAGTTGAGTATTTTCGTGTCTCCATAAGTTCTCTTATGTTGAGCATAGTCAATTGAATTGATCACCTCTTGTGTTTAATTTGATTGTGTATTCCGATTAAATTAATCATAGGTTTACTTGTGATTAATTTCATTGAGTTTTTGGATATAGAAAATCATTCTTATGGTTTTTGGTGTCCAATAAAATACTTTTTTTCTTTTGAAATTAAGGTCGCTCTTGTTATTCTTTAGGGAATGACATCAAATGGGGGAGAGTTCTTTTGAACTTTTGCTTAATGGTCATATCTTGAGGGGTGTGCGGCTGTGGAATTTTATAGGGTTTATCTTGTATCTTTAAACTCCTTGATGAATGCATTTAGCTTCGGCTTTATGATTGCATCTAAATTAGTTGGTACGTATTTTTTTTTCCTTTTGTCATGAAATATCTCTCTCAGAAATTTCATTATGATCCCGTTCTTGTACCTTTGCCAATTTTATTGACAAAAAAGGGGAGAATTAATATGTAGTTCACACTAAAATACATATGGTTTTAGGATCATTGTGTAAGGGGGAGTGGTTTCCATGTGAGATGGAGTATTGACTAAGGGGGAGTGATACATATCACCATAGTATTATTGTTGAAGTTGTGATACATATCACTATAGTATTATTGTTGAAGTTGTGATACAATTGGACTTTGACACTGTGTAATAATACTATGACACTGTATAACAATGATCAATACTGATGCTTTCTCATTGTTATAGGTACGGACCTTCAACAACGGTGATGCTAAACTTACAACCTTTGGGATCATTGGAGTACTTGGAAGTGACGAAGATTTCGAGGAATGTTGAAGATTAGACATGTGGAATAGGGGCTACTAAAGTTTCTTTAACTTTTTTGTATTCCATATGTATTGATAGTTTTGTCACTAAAATTGACAAAGGGGGAGATTGTTAGAGCATTGCTCGGTCGAACTCGCATGTGTTGCTATCTCAAGCATGTTTGTCAATGTTAGTGATCAATACTATAACTCTTGATTTCTAGTCTATTATAGCTAAGTCTCGGACTAGGATAGAAAGTGTAGTTGAGCTCAAGGACTTCACGGTGATTCATCATACAAGTTGAAGAACTACTCAAGGAACCGGTGGAACTTCGCGACAAAAAGGTATGTGAAGACTTGAACTTATCTATCACTCAAAAGTCTATCTACTCTATCTCCTACTCTTTGAGACAAGAAGTCGTATGCTATATATATAGACTTGGATTATACACATTTGGTATTTCGAGCCGAGTATACCTCGCCTATCTATATCTCGAAATATGTGTTGGTAAGCTTTTCGCTTCGATCAAGTTTATCTTTACCATGTGACGAAAGTCATGATATGTTTCAATCATCTTAAAAATTGCTTTGACGCGAAATGGTGTAGCAACTACATAACGTCCTCTAAGAATGTTTTAATGATTTAAATGAGAGTTTATATTACATAATCAATGGTGGACATAAGCATTGTTGTGGAAACACATTTATTTATAAGTCATATTCCTTGAACCAAAGTTTGCGTACTTTGTTGATCAAGAGAACCGGAAGAATGACGTGAGCCAAGTTCGCGAACTGCCGAAGTTCTCAAACCCGAGAATTTATGCTGGAGTTGACAAACTACTTGCGCGAAGCTAAGTCCGCGAACCCAGTCCGAGAACCGGCGAAGTTCTCATATCCGAGAATTTCTGCTGGAGTTTGTAAACTCTGCCCGGTAACTTAAGTCCGCGAACCTAGTCTGCGAAATTGAGAAGGTTATATATCTGAATATGATTTCTGAACTTAAACTTAAAAATACTAAGGAATTCAATTTGCAAACCGTGGCTATAAAAGTTCATGAACCCATTTAAGTGAATCAAATCATCTTTGCTTCAATTGTGTCTTGTGTAGTACATAAGATTTCCTTGCAATTGAACAACTCTCTAACTAGTTCATTTGAAGTCATTTGAACTAGTTATGGTGAAGAAGAACATGGTTGATATGAAATGCTCATATGGTTAACCTTTTGGTTAACTATTGTTGAACCAACAAGTGCATACGTTTTGGTACGGTTAACAATCCTAGAAGCTTGCATTGTCAAGTGTGTGTAACAAGCTAAGTTTTTGATCTAATGGTTGAGAAATATTAGCTTGAATCTAAATCAGGTTTTCATCTAACGGTGAATATTGAATGCTTTGTTACTATGCTAACATTGATTGCAAACCCTGATTTGAAAGGCTATATAAAGGAGACATCTAGTATTTTGCAAAAATAATCCCCGCATCTTACATGTGATACTAGTTTACATGCTAGAGTTTATTATCCTTTAACCTTTGGTTTTCTTCTTCTAAAACTAAGTTAACGACTTAAAGACTTCATTGGGGTTGTGAAGCCAGACCGATACTACTTTTATCGTAGTTGTGTGATCTGATCTTGCATCTTCTATTGTACGAGTACAATCAGATTAATTGGCTTGATATTGATATCTTTGATAGGCAAGATATAAAAAGTAATCACAAACATCTTCGTCTCATTAGTTGTGATTCGACAACATCTTGTTTCGCTACCATACGATTAAGATTGTTGTGAGGTGATTGCTAACTCTAGGATGTTCTTAGGAAATATGATACCGGATTATCAATTGATTCCTGTTCACCTTGATTATTATCAAAAGACGGAACAAAACCTTTAGGGTTTATCTGTGGGAGACAGATTGATCCTTTGATAAACTTGTCTGTGTGAGACAGATTTGTTTATTGTCAAAGCCTGCGATTTTGGGTCGTAGAAACTCTTAGTTGTGGGTGAGATCATCTAAGGGAATCAAGTGTGCAGTATCGTGCTGGGATCAGAGGAGTAGGAGCATAACTGTACCTTGGATCAGTGGAAGATTTATTGGGGTTCAACTTGAGTCCAGTACGAAGTTAGCTTGGAGTAGGCTAGTTTCTGTAGCGGCTTAATACAGTGTGTGTTCAATCTGAACTAGGTCCCTGGGTTTTTCTGCATTTGCCGTTTCCTCGTTAACAAAATTTCTGGTATCTGTCTTATTTCAATTTCCGCATTATATTGTTTTATCTTTATAATTGAAATAATACAGGTTGTGCGTTAGATCATCAATTAGAGTAATCCAACCTTTGGTTGTTGATTGTCATTGATTGATCCTTGGATATTGGTCTTTGGTACCATCCAAGTTATTACTTACATTTGATTAGAACTCGCAGTTCCTGCTTGAGTAAATCAAATCAAGAAGAGAGGTATAAACTCGTTGATATACTTTTAATTGATTGAGTCTTGTTTATTCTCTTAAAAGTATATTCGAGTTTGTCCATACATATTGCTAAGCGAAATATTGGTTGGTGTTGTTAGACCCCCGCTTTTTCATCAACTGATATGAATCTTATAAAGGCTCATGCATCGACAACACTCCAATCACAACCTTTTGTGAATCCAAAAGAGCACATCAAGGCAGTAACCTTAAGAAGTGGAAGGCAAGTAGAAGATTCCAATATGGATACAGGGACAATACGCGTACCTAATGACGATATTGAGAAAGAAGTGGAGTCGGAAACCGTATCGAAGGAAAAGCCAACCTCAACTGTCCAACCTAAGGACACGGTTCACAGTTTTACTATACCACCTCCTTTTCCTAGTCGTTTCACCAAATCCAAGAAAGAAGCTCAAGACAAGGAACTCATGGATATTTTCAGCAAGATACAAATCAATAATCCATTTATTGAGGCCATCAGAACCGTACCCAGGTATGCCAAGACTTTGAAGGATTTGTGTACAAGGAAGGATAAGTTGATTGTTAATCAAATTACTCAAGTGGGCGAAAGTGCTACAATTATGTTACTAAAGAAGATGCCTAAAAAGTGTGAAGATACTGGCGGTTTCACAGTACTCGTTACCATTGGTAACCGACGATTTGAGCGTGTTTGCTTGATTTGGGAGCATGCATAAGTGTTATGTCATCCGATGTTTATCATTCTTTTAATCTTGGACCTTTAAAAGATACGGGGATTAATACTCAATTGGCAAACAAGTCTTATATATCCTAAGGGAGTTGTGGAGGACGTGTTAGTTCAAGTGAATCAATT
This sequence comes from Papaver somniferum, assembly GCF_003573695.1. Lineage (NCBI taxonomy): Eukaryota > Viridiplantae > Streptophyta > Magnoliopsida > Ranunculales > Papaveraceae > Papaver > Papaver somniferum. Next base: position 97,340,309 of record NC_039359.1, on the reverse strand, counting down.
AATCTTTCCAGTTGATTTCTACATTGTAGATATGCAGAATGAAGAAAGTAGTTCATCTTAATTCGTTACTTCTTGGGAGGTCGTTTATGAAAACTGCAAAGATGAAGATTGATGTTGACAGTGGTGCACTCACTATGGAATTTGAAGAGGAGATCATATGGTTCAATATTTTTGAAACCATGAGATATCCTAGTGATGTTCTGTTGTGTTTCCACAAAAAATTAACACACAGAATTGAAGTAACAAAGAAATCTGATTCAAGAAAATAGCCTAAGAGGAAGAAGATATAACTAAATTACTACTTTCATTCATTCATGGTCGCTCACAACAGGATTCTTACACATTTATTGGTTGGTCCTTATCCCCAAAGGACTAACCGATACAAGAAACGTGCAACAATCCTAACGGCTAAGGACAGGTAGTTTTCCACTAAGAGTGATTAGTACACCCAAAACTATCACTACTGGCATACCCTAATGCAAAAAGAGAGAATAAGCAAAACAAGGGACTTAGACATATGAAAATACCCCCCGATGGAATAACCCATGTCCTCAAGGGTTGAAATGTAAAAAATGGGTTGTAATGTTTGCAGCATCCTCCCATGTATCTTCTTCAGCAGAGGCATTGGACCAGTGAATGAGGAGTTGATGAACAGAGTGGTCGCCTCTAGAAATGTTCCTTGAATCTAAGACAACAATGGGTGTAACCACTACCTGACCTGCATGATCCACCAATGGCAGAGTGGGAGAAGGAATATGATCAGAACCAATTCGCTTCTTTAACTGAGAGACGTGAAAGACAGGGTGGATGCGTGCCTCAAGAAGAAGTTGCAATTTAGAAGCCACAGATCCTATCTTCTGGACAATGAGAAAAGGCCCATAATATTTTACTCATAACTTGAAATTCTTGCGCAGAGAAACAGAGGTCTATCTATATGGCTGAAGTTTGAGATACACTTGGTGTCAAATAGTTTTTGATCAACAAATAACTTTGTGCGTTCTTGAGCTTTGATAACATATCTTTGAGAAACTGCAACATCACATTCCTTTGGTGCAAATATTGCTCCACTGAAGCTACAGCAGTAATAGCTTGAGTAGGGAATGCTAAATGAGGAGCTTCATATCCATATAAGGCTTTGAAGGGAGACATTTTGATGCTTGTGTGGAAGCTACTGTTCTACCACCATTCAGCTAAATCCAACCAACTTGCCCAATTTCTGGGTTGATGACCTGTCATGCACCTCAAATAGTTCTCAAGACAGGCATTGACTCTCTCAGTCTAGACATCTGTTTGAGGATGGTAAGCAATGCTGAGTTTCCATTGTGCACCCAAATTCTTGAATAAGTCCTGCCAAAAGTTACTTGTAAAAACCTTGTCCCTTTCAAACACTATTGAAGATGGAAGGCCATGGAGTCTGACTATATGATGCATGAAGGCCTTTGCCACTGAAGAAGCTGTAAAAGGGTGTTGTAATGAAATGAAATGGCTGTACTTAGTGAGCCTATCAACCACTACCAAAATGACATCTTTTCTGTCACTTTTGGGGAGGCCTTCTATGAAATCCATGCTATTGTGTTGCCACGCTTGATCAGGTATAGGGTGAGGTTGTATCAAGCCAGCAGGTAATGTGTTCTCTCCTTTGTTTCTTTGTCATATATCACAAGAGGAAACCAGTGAGTAAATGTCTTGTTTCATGTTAGGCCAAAAAAATGAGTTATGTCCCTGATATAAGTGGCTTGTATGCCAGAGTGGCCACCTATAGCTGAAGTATGGAGAGAGTGGAGAATGGAATTCCTGACCTGGTTACTGCTTCAAATATACAGCCTGGATTTGTATCTTAAAATTTCATCTTGGTAAGTGAAGTTTTGAGTAGATGGAGAGAGAAACAGTTGAGCAATAAGTTGTTGAGCTTTTGGATCATGTGCATAGATGGAGATGACTTCTTGAACCCACATAGGCTTTGAGAGTGTGAGGGTCAGTAATTCAGCTGGAGGATGAGGCCTTCTTGATAAAGCATCAGCAACTCTGTTCTCCACTCTTTTCTTGTACTGAATATCATAATCAAACCCCGGTAATTTCATCAGCCATTTTTGTTGAAGTCCAGTATTAATCTTTTGCTCCAAAAAGTATTTAATGCTCTCATGATCAGTCTTGATGGTAAAGTGGTGGCCTTGAAAGTAGTGTCTCTACTTAGTGACAGCTGAACCAACTGCAATTAACTCCTTTTCATATGTAGATAAAATTCTTGCTCTAGGCCCCAAGGGCTTGCTGAAGTAAGAAATTGGTTTATTCTCCTGCATTAACACAACTCTAATGTCAGTGTCACAAGCATCAGTCTTCAAGACAAATGGCTTTGAAAAATCTGGTAAGGCCAGCACTGGAGTTGTAGTCATGGATTTCTTGAGTGCATTAAAGGCCTGTGTAGAAGTTTCAGTCCAACAGAAAGAGTCATTTCTGAGCAAGTCAGTAAGTGGCTTACTTATCAATCCATAGTGTCTGACAAACTTCCTGTAATACCCTGTAAGGCCTAAAAATCCTCTGAGTTCCTTGATATTTGCTGGAAGAGGCCAAGTGGTCATTGCAAAGACTTTTGCTGGATCAGTTACCACTCCTTGGGAAGTAACGATATGACCCAGATACTCCAACTAAGATTGGGCAAAACAACATTTAGAGATTTTTGCAAACAATTGATTGTTGTCCCAAGAGAGAAAGAGTAATTTGTAAATGTTGGGCATGAGTCTCCATATCAGGACTATAAATAAGAATATCATCAAAAAATACTAAGATGAATTGTCTCAGATAGGGTTTGAAAATGTCATTCATTAAGGCTTGGAAGGTGGCAGGGGAATTTGTTAGGCCAAAAGGCATGAAAGTGAATTCATAGTGCCCCTGGTGGGTTCTAAAAGTTGTCTTGTAAATGTCCTGCATTGTGACCCCGATCTGGTGGTACCCTACCCTTAAATCAATTCTAGTAAAGACACAAGAACCATTTAATTCATCTAAAAGTTCATCAATCACAAGAATAGGGAACTTATCTTTTATAGTGATGTTGTTGAGCTTTCTGTAATCCACACAAAATCTCCAGCTGTTATCTTTCTTCTTAACCAGAAGAATTGGAGAATCAAATGGACTATGACTAGGTTGAATGACACCACTGTGTAACATTTCTTGTACCAACTGCTCAATGATATATTTATGCACATAAGGGCACTTATATGGTCTCTGGTTTATTGGGGTTGAATTTGGTTGAAGTGGAATAGAGTGATCCAGAGATCTATGAGGTGGGAGCTGAGTAGGTTCAGAAAAAACATCCTGAAAGTCCTTAAGAACTTCAGAGATGATAGGAGGTGGGGATGGGGGGTTTGGAGTTACAGAGCACAAATGAGAAAATATGCCATGAGAATTATTCTTGAAAAACTCTTTTACTCCCTTAGGACCAATCTTCCTTAATACAGTTGGTGAATGGGTTCCAACCAATTTGACTTGCTGACCTTTGTACATGAAGGAAATACTTAAGTTATCAAGATTAAAAGTAGTATCACCCAAACCTCTAAGCCAATTTTCTCCAAGAACTATGTCACAGCCACCCAGTGCAAGTAGCCTCAAGTTTTCAGTGAAAGAATGATTCTGCATTTTCCAATGAAGAGAGTTACAAATTTCAGTACTTGTAGTCTTTTCACCATTAGCAACAGTAACTGATAGGTTGGAAGTTGGAGTGATGCAACACCCAAGAGAAGAAGTTAAGTCACAATCAATAAAACTGTGAGTACTGCTTGTGTCAATGAGGACAGATACTGCATGAGTATTAAGGAAACCTGGAATTCGAATAGTGTCACCAATTGCATTGCCAGTAAGGGAATTAAAGGAGATTTCCATGTCACTCTCCACTGTTGGAGGGTCATCAACATCAGTAACTGCTTCATCCGGTTCATTAGTTTCTGCTTCTTCCTCTGTGGCCACCATTAAGTAAAGCTGTTGTTTCTTGCAGAAATGACCTGGCCTAAAAACCTCATCACAGTTGAAACAAAGCCCTAGAGTCTTGCATTTCTGCATTTGGTCAGGTGTGAGTCTTTTAATAGGTAGTGGTGCAGAATCAGAAGGCTGAGTGGTGGATGTTGGTAATGGGAGAAAGGGTGGGAGGGAATTAGGCTTAGAAGAAAATTTTTGGTGGCTAGATTGTTTGGTGGTGGGGAAAATTTTATTGGTAGGTCTGGTAAATTTTTGTTGATTATTGAGAGTTTGTTCTTACATCCTAGCAAGTGAAAATGCTTCCATTAATGTAGTAGGATGAAACATACTGACAGAGTGTTTGATCTCATCCTTTAGCCCACCAATGAAACTCATCACAAAATATTGTTCATTCAACATAGGATAATATCGAAATAAAAGCCCCTTTCAGTTCTCAAACTGCTCAAAATAATCGTCTACAGTAGTGGTTTGAGATAACTTACTGAATATGCCTAAGATGTTGTCATTTGCAGGATTTTCGAATCTATTACAAGCATGCTCAGCTATCTCAAACCAGGAAGTAATAGATCTAGTAGACTGCAGATTGGTTAACCACTCATCTACTTTTCCCTCCATATGCATAGCTTCCATAGTAACCTTATGGTGCCCATCTCTAATGTTGTTGAGCAAGAAATACCTGTCACACTTTTGAATCCAGCTTTTGGGGTTCTCTCCATCAAATCTAGGGAAATCCAGCTTTGGTAAACGTTGGACGTTGTTAGAATCACGACCCCCTTGTGGATAATTGAACATCAACCCTCCGAGCTGGAAAGAATTTGTATGATATTCTCCACCTGAATCTCTTGTTTTTTCCTGTCTCTTGCCTATAAAAGTCTCCACGTATTTGACAAAGTCGTCTCTGGACAATACAGATTCCTTCAACTCTTTGTTTTGCGCAGCGAGGTCGTTGTATTGTAAAGAAAGGGTGTTGTATTGTGAAGAGAGATCATCAATTTGTTTAGTAAATTTCTCTGAATTTTTTTGAAGATCTTCATTCACGTCTTTAATGATAGGATGATTTTCTCCACCCATTGAGAGGATAGAATGGACCTGATGCCAATTGTTGTGTTTCCATAACAAATAAACACACATAATTGAAGTAACAAAGAAATCTGATTCAAGGAATCAGCCCAAGAGAAAGAAGAGATAACTAAATTACTGTTTTCATTCATTCATGGTCGCTCACAACAGGATTCTTACGCATTTATTGGCTGGTCCTTATTCCCAAAGGACTAACCGATACAAGACACGTGCATCAATTCTAACAGCTAAGGACAGGTAGTTTCCCACTAAGAGTGATTAGTACACCCAAAACTATCACTACTGGCAGACCCTAATGCAAAAATAGGGAATAAGCAAAACTAGGGACTTAGACATATGACATGTTCACTCGGCTTTCTCCATCGATGTTATTGGCTCGTTAGCACAACAAATGCTTGAATTGAATGGTAAATATGAACTTGGAGTTGTGTTACGCAAAAGCATTGCTTTGGACTTTCACGGACAACCGAACCTGGACGTTGATTTAGCTAAAGAACCGGTGGAAATGTGTGGTGATTTAACGGCACTACAAGAAGCCAAAACGGGTAATATCTCTTATATTTCTTTACCTTTAAATAATGAGGTTCCATTACCTTCTATTGTGCATGCACCGAAACTAGAACTGAAGCCGCTTCCAGATCACTTAAGGTACGCGTACTTGGGTGATAAAGAAGAACTTACGGTGATTACTGCAAAGAACCTCACCCTAAAACCAGAAGAACGTCTACTTAGGGTTCTGAAAGAGCATAAAACGGCTATTGGTTGGACAATTGCTGATATCAAAGGCATTAGTCCATCCATGTGCATGCATAAAATCCTAATGGAAGATGATTTCAAGCCGATACGTGATGCTCAGCGTAGGATTAACCCCCAATGATGTAGGTCGTGAAGAAAGAGATCCTCAAATTACTAAGTGCGGGGGTGATTTACCCAATTTCTGACAGCAAATGGGTTAGTGCGGTTCAAGTGGTGCCTAAAAAATCAAGTGTCATTGTTGTTAGAAATCAAGATGACGAACTTGTTCCTACAAGAGTTCAAACCGGATGGAGAGTGTGCATAGACTACAAAAATATCAATACCGCAACCCGAAAGGATCACTTTCCTTTACCTTTCATTGATCAAATATTAGAGAGGTTAGCGGTACATTCACATTATTGCTTTTTGGACGGTTATTCGGGCTACAATCAGATTTTTATTGCACCGTAGGATCAGGAGAAGACTATTTTTACTTGTCCTTTTGGTACATTTGCTTATAGATGGATGTCGTTTGGTCTTTGCAATGCGCCTGCCACTTTTCAGAGGTGTATGGTTAGTATATTTTCTGACTATGTGGGACGCATCATTGAGGTATTTATGGATGATTTTAGTGTTTATGGAAATTCATTTGATATTTGTTTACAAAATCTTGAACTTGTGCTTAAAAGATGCATAGACACTAACCTTGTTCTTAATTGGGAGAAATGCCATTTTATGGTAGACCATGGAATAGTGCTCGGTCACATTGTGTCCTATTGAGGGCTTGAAGTTTACAAAGCAAAGATATACTTAATAAGAAACTTACAATATCCCACTTCGGTGAGGGAAATTCGCTCGTTTCTTGGTCATGCAGGTTTTTACAGGCGGTTTATCAAGGATTTATCCAAAATCTCAATGTCGATATGCAAATTATTATAAAAAGAGGTTGTTTTTGACTTCAACCAGGAGTTCAAAGATGCCTTTGATAAATGGAAAGAATTGTTGACAACTGCACCAATTATTAAGTCAGCGGACTTGAGTTTAATATTTGAATTAATGTGTGATGCAAGTGACTATGCACTTGGAGCCGTTTTGGTTCAAAGAGTAGACAAGTCGTCTCATGTGATTTATTATGCATCTAAGACCCTAAACGACGCACAAATCAAATATTTTACCACCGAGAAAGAATTTTAGCTATAGTGTTTGCACTGGAAAAATTTAGATCCTATTTGGTGGGTTCAAAAGTGGTTGTATATTCCGATCACGCAACACTTAGGTATCTATTAAAGAAGAAAGAAGCTAAGCCAAGACTTATACGGTGGATACTACTATTGCAAGAATTTGATTACGAAATCAAGGATAAAAGAGGTTTTGGAAATACTTTCGCGGATCACCTTAGTAGACTTTTTGTTTCCGAAGAAGAACTTCCCTTACATGATCATTTTCCATACGAACAACTTTTCTCAATCTAAGATTCAACACCTTGGTACGCAGACATAGTGAACTACTTAGTGACAAGACAAGTACCTAGTAAAATGTCTAATTTTCAAAAGCTTAATCTTACGAAAATAACCAAGCAGTATGAGTGGGATGAGCCCTACTTGTGGAAATACGGTTCTGATCAAATCATTCGCAGGTGCGTACCTAATTCCGAATTTCAATTTATTCTTACTTTTTGTCATACTTATCACTTATGCATGTGGTTGTCACTTTGGTTCTAAACGTACCGCTTTCAAATTACTTGAAAGTGGCTTTTATTGGCCTACCTATTTGAGGATGCATATGTTTTTTTGCAAATCTTGTGATAGATGCCAAGGAACGGGCAATCTAGGAGCTCGAAATCAAATGCCACTCACATCAGTTCTTGTTTTTGAAGTATTTGATATGTGGGAAATTTATTTTATGGGCCCTTTTGTCAATTCTAATGGGAAATTTTATATACTTCTTGTTATGGATTATGTTTCAAAATGGGTGGAAGCTAAAGCCACCTCTACTAATGATTCTCAAGTTGTTTGTGTGTTTATGAAGGAATATATTTTTTGTAGACATGGTACACCAAGAGTGGTTACCAGTAACAGAGGCTCACATTTTCAGAAATCCTTCCATGCTCTACTCAATAAGTACAACATATCACACAAGGTTGGTACGCCATATCACCCACAAACTAGTTGGAAAGCCGAAATATCGAACCGTGAGATTAAATCCATTCTTGAAAAAACCGTTAACACCAGACAGAAAGATTAGAGTTATAGGCTTAATGATGCACTTTGGGACCGACGTACAAAACACCAATTGGTATGTCTCCATATCGGTTGGTTTATGGCAAAGCTTGTCATCTTCCGGTTGAAATTGAACACAATACATATTGGGCGATAAAGATGTGCAACATGAATTATGACAGTGCAGGGAAACAACGGAAGTTACAACTTAACAAGCTAGAGGAGATACGTAATGATGCTTACGAGAGTTCTCGTATATACAAGGAGAAGACGAAACTTTTCCGCGACAAGATGATTTCTCGAAAGAATTTTTTGTGGGCCAAAAAGTTCTTTTATCTTATTCTCGTCTTAAACTATTTCCTGGTAAGCTAAGGTCCAGATGGATTGGACCGTATGTTGTTACTAATGTTTATTCTCATGACGCAGTTGAAATTTCTAGTCTTAGAGATGGAATAAATTTAAAGGTTCACGGCCATAGATTGAAGACATATTATGAAAGCATTGGTTATGTGGATATGGATGTGTAAGAATTTCGTGATTATATCCCTCTGGAGGAGTAATTGAAGGAATGCCAAGTCGGGATGAGGACATTAAACTAAGCGCTATATGGGAGGAAACCAATCGGTTTTGTATCTCCATCTCTTTTATTTTTGATTTTCTTAGGTTTTGCATATCATATCTTGCATTCCCATCTTAGATTTTACAAAGTTCTATATCTATAATGAAAGTTTTTACGAATTCGCAGAAAATTATGACTGTGCGCTTGTCACGAAAACAGCTCTCGAGACTTCATACGGAGTCCGATTTGAGTAGTTGACCCCAACTTTTAAGAGGACAGACTCACATTTTTTTTCCAAAAATAAAATCTGAATTAGGAGTATGTTAAGTTGGACCGTTTGGCCTGGACATTTGAGTTTCGGTATTTTTCAGAACTTTTTCAGATTGTATGTCTGTAAGTCCGGAGGCCATAAAAGTCACACCGTTCATAGAAACACTGTGCCCTTTTGACACCTTATAGGAAAGATGTAGGCGAAAAACTTTCGTTTAGGATGTTTTTTTTAGTTCCCTACCCATTGGTACAGGTTTTCGAGTTTTTCAGAGTTGTTATGTCAGGAATTAGAATTTTCAATTTTAAACATTGAGGGCAGTGTTGAGTTTAAGTGTGTGAGAGCATTTAGTATTATAATATATGCATATACACATAAAAAATAATACTCTTTGATTTCTTTCATTCTTGATACTTCAACTTTTGGAGTTAATTATGAGCTATTTAGGATGACAATCTAAACCTTTTTAGGTTGAAACAGTTCTTACGACTCTAGATTGAGTTCCACTTAATCGTTCTAAAATCCTTAAATATATACATTCATAATTGAATGCGAAACTCAGATGCTAGAAATGGCATGGTTGTCGTTTGAAAGATTCATCCTCGCAATTAATCATTACTGAATCACTTTCTTTTTATTTTTGCAGTTATATGTTTTTATAAAGTGATTTGGTGGGATCCTGATACTACCATGGATGTTGTAGCAAGGTAATCATTGGTTGAGTTTATATAAAATCCCCATAGACAATCGTGTTACACTCATAAAGCGTGAGCCAAAAATAAAAAAATCAAAAATATATCTTAGTAGGCTCCTCTTCATTACCGACATTTTATAAAAAAATACAAAGAGAAGATTCTCACTGTTTTCGTCGCCTAAACAAGCGTGGAATGCAGGATCCATGGGAATTAATCACGTAGTCGATGAAATAAGTTAAACCTATAATCATTATATAAAAAGTCAAAAAGACTATTGATGAGGTTGTTGACACTTGGATAGAAGTATGTGTGAAATGTTGTCCCTGTCTCCGTCGGCTAAACAAGCGTGGAACATAGGATCTAAGGCAACTATCACATACTTCCTGAAAAAAAACATGCGCTTAGAGTATCAAATCATGTGGTCGAGTTAAATGGGTGGTTCCCTCAACTATTGCACTATAAATAAAAATCCTTTGACGACATTCATACAAGTATTGTGGGTAACATCTTTCACTTTAGTCAACATTTGCATACTTCACTTTTCTATTTCCATTTTCTTATATATCCATGTGATTTCAGTATACGAGTGTTGTGGCAAACGTTGCAACAAGTACGATGACTATCTTAGTAGAGTTTTACAATTAGGCTGAATGTCACATGTAAGTAATTGCTTATGTGTGATGATTGGAATGTATGTGGGATGTTGCAGCTAAAGAACTTATGCAGGCTGATTATTTGGCTTTGTACTTTGTTTCTATCCTTAGTGGTTCTTTCAAGGCGAGAAATTGGAGTAGGTTTTGTGGGTATACCTCCACGAGACTATAACTCGTCCACTAGGGACACCCAGGAGTTTGAAGGCATGTTACATAAGCTAAGTGTAACCGTTTTCTCAACGACATGGAGTTGTTGTATTTATGATTAGTTTTAATTAGTTTGCTCGAGGACTATCAAAATCTAAGTGTGGGGGAATTTGATAAGTGCATAATTCATATGATTTTAGTGTCCATTTCATACTTGTTTTAGCTATTATTCTTGCATATTTTCGTATTATTACTCTTGTTTTCTCTTGTTTTCCTCTATTAGGTGAATCATCCAAAAAGGAGCTACAAAGTGATGAAAAGAGCTAACAAGAGAAGTATTCCAAGTATCCAAGTGCCCAAGTCCAAGAGAAGTGGAGGAAGTGCGACTAAAAGGAGTAAAACGCTAAAAATCAAGAGATGGGCCAAAAACCAAGCTTAGCTCATTCAAATTAAGGATTTATTATCACCATCTTGAAGAGAATTTAAATAGGAAAAGAATTCAAAAATAATGAGGTCATTTCGAGTTCGGACGAAGAAGTTGTGGGTAAAACAATCTTTTTATCGAATACCGAAGACAAGAAAGTATGCAAACGGATTTTCAGTATGCAAACGGGTATGCATACTTATTCCCATGGATTTTAACTGAAATTTAACTGTGCAAACGAGGATGCATGCTGGTAAAGGCCAAAACTCACGGTTAGGGTCTTTATTTCATATTTTCGGGTCGGGTTCTTGACCCGAACTAGATAGTTGAAGTCCAAGCAATGTAAACCTATAAAAATAGGTATTAGGTTATGAATGAAAGATCATCAAGAGGTCAAGAAATTGTAAGCCTTGGATAGGAGAAACAACACATGAGCGAAAGCTAGTGTTTCAGAACAGTTCTTCAAATCGTAATGATATCTCTTTACTTTGTCATATGTATATCATGGATATTTCTACATTCCTGAGTAGCTAAACACCTATTGATTGAGGATGAATTCTAAGTTTTAAACAAGATTTGAGTTATTATTTTAATCTACTTTGAAGTTCTTCATATGATTATCGTTTGTTTATACTATAATGAATATTTATGATTGATTGATAGATTTTTTAGGTGGACAACTGAATTGATTTTTTGATTTAATCTATTTCTATTATTGAGTTAGGAGATAATTAATCGTCGAGTAACTTGTACACAAGTAGATAACACAATACCTTACAGAGCGATAGGGTTGGTGATAATCTATGATTAATGACGAGTAGGAAACTATAATAACTCAGCGTCGATTTTTTATCGAAGAAGGATTCGACGATCATATCTCTATCTATTGAGTTACAATTCAACTTCTTTGATTATTTATTCCCCCCTTTGTGACATTTTGACAACTAAAACTTACTGCTATTCGTGGGAACGATACTTACTTCCATTATCTTACCAGTTAATTGTGTGGAAATAATATTATTAATTTGATTGCACTTACGACAACCATCAATTCTGCATTTGTAATCTAGTGCCAAACTTTCACCAATAAGATTATGAATCTCATGGAAGGCAGACGTGAGTAGTTATGGAATTTGGAACATCAAAATATGGCGAAGGATTTCTAATCCCACCAATATGCAAGCCTGACGTGAGGTTGGTGGGAGAAGTAAAGATTCAACAAAGAACTGTGCTGCACCGTAGTGGCGCAACATAAATTTAGCCTCTGAAATGGCCATCCCAGTCAGTTGACTGACACATTTGACTGAGTCGACTCAGTTTGACTCGGATTTGACTCAATGTTTAAACCGATTTGACCTCTTGAACTGACTTTGACCCAATTTGACCTTGACCAGTTGCCCTAACGTTGACCGTTAGATGGCCGAGTTCGGACATTAGTTTGAATCTTGATTGATTGTTAGTTGAACGGTAGCTGGGTGACAATTCCGGTCACCTTAGATAGTTTTTGTCGACTTTTCCGGCCAGTTTGCTGATTCTCGAATGACCAATTTGGACAAAATTTTAATAAATTTTGAAAAAGCGGGGGTCTAACAACCTCACCCTTCGTTTAGGAAATCTGTATGGACAAACCCCAATATAATTCCAAGAGAATCAATTAGAGAGTCAGACTCAATCAATGGAAATATATCTAAGAGTTGTATCTTTGTTTCACAATGTAATCAGCAAATCAAACATATAGAAATCCGCGAGCGTGATTATTATGTGAAACAACTTGAACAATACCAAAGACCAATGTTCTAGTGTCACTCAATTTATATGAATAACCAAAGGTTGGATTATCTAATTGATTGAACTACGCACAACCTGTGATATTTCAATTATATATAAAATATAATGCGGAAAAGAAATAACACAGACACCAGAAGTTTTGTTAACAAGGAAATCGCAAATTCAGAAAAATCCCGGGACCTAATCCAGATTTGAACATCACATTGTATTAAGCCGCTACAGACACTACCCTACTCCAAGTTAACTTCGGACTGGAGACTTGATAAACCAATCTGTCTCACACAGAAAAGTCTATTGAATAGATAAATCTGTCTCCCACAAAAAATACCTATGAGTTTTATTCCGTCTTTTGATAAATAAAGGTGAACATGAACCAATTGATACACTAGACTTATATTCCCGAAGAACAGCCTAGTAATATCAATCACCTCACAATAATCTTAATCGTATCACTACACCAAATATTGAGATTAGTAACAGAACTGAGCCGTTACTAAAACGGGTTGTAACGGCTCTTGTCTGTTTCAAAAAGGGGTGTTACATTTTTTTTGTAACGGCAATGGGGCCGTTACGAATTTTGGGTTGTAACGGCGTTAGTAATAGGCAGGAGCCGTTACTACGTGGCGAGTCGTAACAGGCGAGAGACGTTACGAAATTTTTGTAACTTGACAGTCGTAACATCTGTGAGCCATTACGAACTTTTTTGTAACAACAAAAAAATTACTGCCAGTCAACATTGACCTGGTCAAAATCAGTCAAGACGACCAATTTTGACCAGGTTAATATTAACCGGCAGTTCATTTTCAGCCGGAATTATGCTGGAATTCTAATAACCAGCCTACCCTTTTCATTCCATAAAATTCATTCAATTCAAATAACTTTCAATCAAAGAAGAACATTCAATTCATATAACTTTCAATCAAAGAAGATCATTCAATTCATATAACTTTCAATCAAAGAAGAAAATAAATTCTTCTAAGTACCAAAATTCTTGTATGTATCAAATTCTAAGTTAAAGAACTTGCTGAGTTCATAAAAACTTACTACATTGTAACTTACAAAACTTACAATATTGAAAAGCAACAATCAGATGCCAATCAGTTCATAGATAGTTCATAAGCCAAGGCTATCCCACCAAACCTGCAATCAAGATATGTGAATTAGATAAGGCAAAGCAAAGGCTATCAGATAAGTAGTGTCAATCCACACCCACGAGAGTATATAGTAAAGTATGATGTTATCAGTGTCACCATCGATCCCAGCTTTATCCCACACGTCAGATTAGTGTTATGCTTCACTCCATTAATGTGGTAATTCCATGACCCACTATCGGGAACCTGAAAATACAAAGCACCAGTTAGCCTCTAGTTCATCATATACAAAAAACCACAAGGAAAACATCTACCATACAAATTAGTTCAAGACATTTTGCACCTATCATACTAAAAATCCAATCTCAATAACGGGTATCGGAAGTTCTATAAAAATATAAAGAGTATGTGCAAAAGACAATTACCATGTTGAAGATAAATGACATTCGACCAGGAAGAAACATCTCATCCAACTTGACAGTAGTTTTTGGCTTGACAATCCATTGATACACTGACTACACAACCAAGAAATCAATGTCAGAAACCAAATAAACACAACTCCTTCCCATCCTAAGATACCGTAAATAAAAAGTTCATCACATTCTATGCAGGACAAACACACCTTTGCAGTCGCGGTACGACAAGTCACATCATGCTCTTCCTTCACAACTTTGCTAGACATCACGAACAACAAACTCAGTAAAACACCCCACCCAATAAAAGCAAGCACAACATCACCCAACACACACAAATATAATAAGTACAGAAAAGCATCAAAGTAATCCACTAGCACCATATCAGGATGTCAAGTATCCTATCCAAAATTTGTAATATATTTGGCAATATAATGACAGAAAATCTGTCACTTAAATACTGAGTGTGAAGTAGTGGAACTAGACTTTGGTTATGGGGAGGACTTGACTCTTTTCTTGGGCTGGCTTAAGGGTAAAATTTATACACACATTATGACCCAACTAAAAAAGGGCTATGAAAAAAATGTCTTTGTGTCTTGTTAGGGCTGGCTTAAGCAAGCCCTAGTCCAAGGGTAGTTCCGCCCATGTGAGTGTGCCAAGCTTCAGCTTCACATTAAGAAAAACGTAAAGGAAAATAATGAAACATGGAATGACTAGTTCAACTCCAATGGGAAGTATCATGTATGCTAGTTATCTACCCCAACATTAACTTATTTTGTAACATTTAGTAGGAAATTGCAGGAGTTAGCAAAACAATAGAAATTCATGGAAATATTAATAGGAAGCTAGAAATCCAGAGAAGAGAACAACAAATACCTGGAAATTAGAGAGTTGATCCATAGTCAAAGGGGTTGATCGAGCAGAAATTAAAACAACATTATTCAGTTCTTGAAGCTTCGTTACAGAAGCAACTGCACGATTCTTTCCAACATCATCCTATGAGAAAATAAAGTTGCTGGACAAGTCCCATAGTTCAACATTTCCCTCATCGTGCAATGTCACATATTTGACACCATCAAGGATAAGATTTTTTTCCACAAGATGCAAAAACCACTATAAGCTTTCAACAGAGAAAAAAACAACGGGACCATTACAGAGCAAAGCAGCCTAAAAGCTTTTACCACTTATTAACATCAAAATCATATGTCACTACTAGCTTACAACCAAATCAAGAACACAATACAAGTATTATATCTATTCATCAACGAAAAACGCCTAAAAGCTGATGTATCACTGTATCAATGATCAAAAACTTCCATAAGAACCACAACACTCAACCAATCAAAATTTTAAACAGCTAGATCAAATCCCTAGGGAAATTTACACAGCATAATTAAGGATCCAAGTATAAATTTACACAGAATTATCTCAGAACCAGCTAGGGTGAAACAGTAACAAGATCTACCAGACGAATTCAATAGCTACATATGTCAGACTGAAACCCTAACTACAAAATTCAGAATCAAACTCAACAAGACCGAGTAATAGAGTAGTAGACTCACCAATATCTGCACCGAGACATTGCATCCCAGAAACAAGGATATTGGAAGCAAAAAGTCTCTGCATAGTTTCTCTTCCATAAACAACAAGTTGTCTACTATGCAAATCCACATAAATTTCATGTGAATTTCCATCACCTAAAGACATCGTCGCAGCAGAAACCCTAGCTTGGTTCTCCTCCTCGTTTCTAGATTTCTTAATAAGACTTGTAATCGAACTGTAATCAGCATGCATTTCATAAGTTGCAGACAACAATTCATGCAACACTTACCAGGTCAAATACTTTAACCAATGCTTTCTTGTACTTTTCCTTAATTTCTTCTGCCAATACCTACAACAAACGCAACCTTGAGCCGAATACAACAAAAAATTCAAGCACTTAGGATCAACGTCAATCAACTTAAAACCTAAGGGAAAGAAATATGGAATTTTAAGGCATTATAAAGTTTATAGTAAAGTAGGAAAAGTAAGTGCGGATTCAACTACATTGGACACCTTTCTCCATGGTTTTCCTAACCTACTATGGAAGACGTGTTATTATTCTCAAAAACTAATTTACAGACACAAAAGGTTCACAACTTTAACAAAGTTTATGCAGTTTCCCGTCAATTAACTTTACTGCCTGAAAGATCGAAGTACTTGAGTTCATCATTTTCATTCTCTAAGACTAAGGTGTTGGTTCTGTTAATCCAACAGATTCAAAGAATATTCAAATATTCCTACAAATGAGATGAACACAAAAAAAATTTCCCAAATTTGGCAAAATACAGCTAAACCCCAAAAGAAATGAATTACCTAAAAAAAAAACTAATTGTACTTTACCTTAGCAAATCCTTCTGCAATACCAGTCTGAGTACCAAAAAATATAGTGATCTTAGTTTTACCAGACTCTTTCTTCTCTGAATTCTTAGCTCAAGAATCAGCCAAAAACATCACAAATTTCTATCATTCGCATCTCCATGACATTCTTAATTTCTCAGTTCATCAAATTTCAACCCAACAACGACTTCACCTCATTTTTTACTCTAGAGCCCTCATCTGATAGGAGAATGAAATTCAATCATTTATCAAACATAATCACAGATTATCAAGTACAATTGACAGAAAATGAAGCAGTAACCAAACCGAGAAAATAAACAATTTGAAAGAAATTCAAAACAAAATCATAAACAAAACCCCCAACATTTCTTCTAAAAAATCATCATAAAAAACCCAAAATCTATAAAACCAAAAAACACACATATTATGTATGATGGTTAAATCATTAGGGTTTTGAAGCTAGAATTGATTCATTGACAGGAATCAAAGAAACAAAAATCCCTAAATGAAAACCCTAAATCGCTACATAATATCAAAAACCCATAAATCACTGACATAGATACAATCGAATCCGAACCATACGCAGAGATAATACTCTTGATAAAGAAACCAAAATAAAGAATGAGATCTAGAAAACCGAAGGAAAAAAACCTTACCGGATAAAATAGAACAAGGTAGGCTAATCGATTTTAACAATTCATTATCAGCAGAACAACCATCTCATAGGATTCTCGACATGCTTCTTACAGTAATCAATCACCCTTACCAACATCTTTCAATCTTCTTCACAAATCTATACAACATCAATCACCCTCAAAAGCATATTAGGTTATGAAGCTCTTAAAGTAGAAAAACAAAAGGAGGAAGATGTGTATAGAAAATCATAACTAAAGGAAGTTCTTCCCGGTTTTGGGTAGAGAGATTGAGAGAAAGCAACAGAGATGAAGAGGTTGAGAGTCTTGAGACGATGCGGCAGAATGATAAGATAGAAAAGAAATAAAAGATGAAGGGAATATTATCTAGGGTTCTATGTTTGAAAGTGCATCTCGAGAAACATATGAAGGGTAGAGATATTAGTATAGGTATATACGGTGTAGATGGATTGTTAGAAATGTGGGCCCCAGAAAGAACTCAGGTGTTACGACCCAGGTGTGACCAAGCGTGTGGCTGGCACGCCTGTAAAAAATTTTCGTAAGGCTCTCCCTTGTTACGAATTTTTGGAAAATTCGAAATGGGCAGTTGTAACGGGAATTTTGTAACGGCCACAAAGACGTTATGAATTGCTGTTACTCATCCTGGAATTTGGTGTAGTGTATGGTAGTGAAACAAGATATTGTGGAATCACAAACGATGAGACGAAGATTTTTGTGACTACTTTTTATCTTGCCTATCGGAGAATAAATCTCGAGCAAATCTTAGAGAAGATAGTACTGAATACGATAGAAAACAAAAAAATCAGAACATGCAATTATAGAGAACATATTTGGGTCTGGTTTCACAATCCCAATGAAGTCTTCAAGTCGTTAACCTATAATAGTTTTAGAAAAACCTAGGTTAAAGGAGAATCGACTCTAGTCACAACTAATATCACACAGGAGGTGTGGGGATTAGGTTTTCCAGTTGCTAGAGTTCTCTCTTATATAGTATTCAAATCATAACTAGTTGCTAGAGTCTCCCTTAGATAGAACTTAGCTTGTTACACACAAATGAGAAGTGACTTCATTTAGATATGGGTAACCGTACCTAAACGGGTACACCTTGTTGGCTCAACAATAGTTAAACGAAGTTAGCAATATGAACACTTTCATATCAACCTTGTTCATCTTAACCATAACTAGTTCAAATGACTCAAATGAAACTAGTTCTAGAGTTGTTCAATTGTTTATATTCTTATAGAAGTATACAAGACACAATTGAAGCAAAATCGATTTTGATTCACTCGAATCAATTCATGAACATTATAGCCACAGTTTGCAAAAGATTACATTCCTAAATTTGTAAATGTATTAGTTCATGAAAAAACCGATTTTAGAATATCACGTACTCAAGTATGCAAACGGGTAGGCATACCTAAGTGGCCGGACTAAGTTTGGGTTCGCCAGTATGCGAACTGGTAACGCATACCTTCTAAACTCAGTTGAATTTCCGGACATGAACTTACGCCAGTACGCATGCGGGTATGCATACTAAGTTTCCAGTCTTCCATTAAACCAACCAGTACGCATACGGGTATGCGTACTTTGGTTCCCGGACTTGGAATAGCTTGCAACAGTTAGCATACAAGTACGGATAATGTGCTATATCCAATCATGTTTAATTGTTCTAAACTATTATTTCAATGATTGAAACATTCTTAGAAGACGACAATAGCTCTCTCATACAAACTATTAGCTTCAAAGAAATTTTCAAGTGATCGATAGATCAATACGAAACATTCCGAGTCTACATCAAATGACTGTCTCCCACACATCATGTAAGATGTTACCAGGCGATTTTCACATGATCATCTTTTGAATTTCGTCAAGTATATAAGATGAACGTGGTTAAAACGAAAGCTTACCAACACATATTTCAAGAAATATGTAAGCGAGTTAAACTCAGCTCGAAATATCAAATGTGTATAATCGAAGTTTATATAGCTATATGACTTTTGTCTCAAATAGGAGATAGAGTAGATAAAATTTTGAGTGATAGATGACTTCAATTCTCCGCATACCTTTTGTTGACGAAGTTCCACAAGCACTCCCTAGTAGTTCTTTGTCTTCAATCGATGAACGTTGTGAAGTCTAAAGCTCAACTACACTTTCTATCCTAATCCGAGACTTAGCTATAAGTAGACTAGAAATCAAGACTTATAGTTTTGGCAACTAAACTTGACAAACAAGCTTGAGATAGCAAAGATTGCGAGTTCGACCGAGCAGTGCTCTAAAAATCTCCCCCTTTGTCAATTTTAGTGATAAAACTTCAATACATATGGATTACAAAATAAATAAACTTTGTAGCTTCTCATCCAAATGCTTGATTTCCTTGGTTCTTCAACATTACTCGAAATCTTCGTCACTTCCAAGTACTCCATGGATTCTGAACGTGTTCAACTTAGCATCATAGTTGTTGAAGATCCGTAGCTATAACAATGAGAAAACCGTATCTCCCAATCATTGTTATACAGTGTCATAGTATTATTACACAACATCAAAATCCAAATGTTTCACAACTTTAACAACAATACTACGGTGAAATGCATCACTCCCCCTTAGTCAATACTTCATCTATAATGAAAACCACTCCCCCTTACATAATGATCCTTAAAACATATGTATTTGTAGTGTGAACTACACATTAATTCTCCCCCTTTTTGCCAATATAAATTGGCAAAGGTACGAAAATTAGTGGGATCATAATGAAATTGTCATAAAGATACTTCATGACTAAAAAAATATATCAACTTTGTTTCGATGATTTCACGTAGTCGAAACTTAATGTATTCATCAAGAAGTTTATAAAGATACAAGAAAACTCCTACAATATTCCACAGCCGTACTCCCCACAAAGATTTGGTAATTAAGCACAAGTTCAATTAAGAACTCTCCCCATAAAATGTCATTCCCAAGAGAACAACAAGAGCGACCTTACTTTTTCAAGAAAATAAGTATTTATTTGGATATTAACAAATTACATGAGACATGAATTTGTATCGAGAAAACTCAATTAAATTAACCACAAAAGAACCTATGATTAATTTAATCGGAAATGCTCAACATAAGAGAACTTACGAAGCTGCACAGTACTTTCACATGGAAGTGGATCAGGAAAAGATCAATACTGCGGAATATTCAAAGATTCATTCTATTTTCATCAATATTTTCATAATGATATCATAGACTTAATCTTTGTTATCAAAGGTTCATTTTATTTTCCATCAATATTTGCATAAAGACATAATAGACTTAACTTTTGACATACATGGGACAATCATAGTTTACGGACGCAAACACACATATCCCATAACAATTTTTGCAATATATAAAACCAATAAATATTAATAATGCAAAATCATCTTCCAAATAACCTTTAGAATTTAAATAAATATAAAACATTGCAAGATAAAATCGTTAGCAATAGCTATGTGTACTCATAATAATTGTTATTCCAAACCCTACTTATCCTTTTTAAAACATAGGAATAAATTCTCATAAGAATTTTCCTAGACAAAATAAGAAATATAACTCTTAATAAGAACAAAACTGAAGGTCTTCTGAAAATACGAGGGTCTAACAACCACACCCAACAATTCGTTTGGAAATTTAGAGGACTTACTCCGATACACTTTCTAGAGAATCAACTAGATAGTCAGACTCAATCTAGAATAAAGTATATCAAAGAGTTTAATATCTCTAACTCTTAATTCAATCTGCAATCAGCAAATAGAAATTTACGAGCCTGATTGAATATAAGAGGAGTTACTTGAACGGTACCAAAGACCAATGTTCAAGTGTCAATCAATGTAAATCAACAACCAAAGGTTGGATATTCTAATTGATTGATCTTAACGCACAACCTATGATATTTCAATTATATAACAAAATATAATGCGGAAAATAAATAACACAGACACCAGAATTTTGTTAACGAGGAAACCGCAAATGCAGAAAAACCCCGGGACCTAGTCCAGATTGAACACCACACTGTATTAAGCCGCTACATATACTAGCCTACTACCAATTAACTTCGGACTGGACTGTAGTTGAACCCTAATCAATCTCATACTGATTCAAGGTACAGTTGCGCTCCTTACGTCTCTAATCCCAGCAGGATACTACGCACTTGATTCCCTTAGCTGATCTCACCCACAACCAAGAGTTGCTACGACCCAAAGTCGAAGACTTGATTGACAAATCTGTCTCACACAAAAAAGTCTATAGGATTGAACAAATCTGTCTCGCACAAAAATAACCAAGAGTTTTTGTTCCGTCTTTTGATAAATCAAGGTGAACAGGAACCAATTGATAAACCAGACTTATATTCCCGAAGAATAGCCTAGTATTATCAATCACCTCACAATAAACTTAATCGACTAGTGAAACAAGTTATTGTGGAATCACAAAAGATGAGACGAAGTTTGTTTGTGATTACTTTTCTATCTTGCCTATCGGAGATATAAAATCTCGAGCCAATTATTTCAATTGTACTCAACACGATAGAAACAACAAGATCAGATCACGCAACTACAAAGATAATAGTTGGGTCTGGCTTCACAATCCCAATGAAGTCTTAAAGTCGTTAACCTACAGGGTCTCGAGAATAAACCTAAGGTTAAAGGAGAATCAACTCTAGTTATGCAACTAGTAACACACAGGAGGTGTGGGGATTAGGTTTCCAAGTTGCTAGAGTTCTCCTTTATATAGTTTTCAAATCAGGGTTTGCAATCCAAGTTACCTTGGTAACAAAGCATTCAATATTAACCGTTAGATGAAAAACCTGATTCAACCAAGCTAATATCTTTAAACCGTTAGATCGAACTTAGATTGTTACACACAAATGAAATGTACCCTCATTTAGGTTTATGTAACTGTACCTAAACGTGTACACCATGTTGGTTCAAAAATAGTTAACCGAGGTTAGCCATATGATTACTCTCATATCAACCTTATTCATCTTAACCATAACTAGTTCAAACGACTCAAATGAAACTAGTTAAGAGTTGTTCAATTGTTTAGAAAACACAGATAAAATCAAATCGATTTGATTCACTTGAATCAATCATAAACATTACAGACACGGTTAGCAAAGATTACATTCCTTAAGATTTAAATGTTTAAGTTCATGGACTTGACCGATTTGACAAAGTAACCAGCTTAAGTATGCGTACGGGTATGCGTACTTAAGCAACCGGTTTTTGAGTTTGTAAAGTTTCCAAACTCAGCAGAAATTTTCGGTTCAAAAACTTCCGCCAGTATGCGTACGGGTACACATACTTAAGGTGACTAGTTAAGAATTTTGCCAAAACCAAACTCAGCAGAAATTCTCGGTTCGAGAACTTCCACCAGTATGCGTACGGGTACGCATACTTAACCTGTCTCCTTCACCAATTTCGTATACACACATATGCATACTCTTGGCTTCCGATTTATGGACTTATACACTAATGTGCGAACATACTATATATGCTTATATCCAAAGATGGTTACATCATAAACTCTTTATTTCAATCATTGAAACATTCTTCTATAATGTCAATAGTCGTTTTCGCACACTATTAGCGTCAAAACAATTTTTAAGATATTGAAGTAATCATTATTGAAACCTTCCAAGTCTTACACCAAATGATTGTATCTTACAAACCGTGTAAGATGTTACTCGGAAATTTTCTCATGATATAAGATGAACTTGGTCGAAGCAAAAGCTTACCAACACATATTTCGAGAAATATGTAAACGGGATATATTGAGCTCAAAATCTCAAATGTGTATATAGAAAACTATATCGTAACACGACTTATGTCTCAATATAGGAGATAGTAGAAATATACTTTCCAAGTGATATATAAGTTCAAGTCTCCATATATCTTTTGTCCAAGAAGTTCCACAAGCTCCCCTTAGTAGTTCTTCGTCTTCAAGAGATGAACGTCGAGATATTTAAGCTCAACTACATTATCTATATCCTAGTCTGAGACATCTACAAATAGGCTAGAAATCAAGACTTATAGTTTTGATCACTAACATTGACAAACATGCTTGATATAGCAACGCATGCGAGTTTGACCGAGCAATGCTCTAACATATTCAGACATAATCAACAACTAGAGACCGAACACAAACAAGTTCATCAGTTGCTTTCTTCAGTTCGGTCTTCAGAAATTCAAGATTCTTAGTTGCAATTTCAGGTTGTTCACGAACAACCCCAAAATATCGAAGAAGATTTCCCACCAATTAAGATGACATCTGAACTGGCAGATCTTCTTCATGATCCACTGCATGGAAGCAGGTCATGGACAGATGATTTTTGTGGAACTCAATAACTTTCTTGCCTTCAACATTGTCTTCCTTTTTGCCTCCATCCATTGTGCACACCATAATCTCACAATAGAATTTTGACGTTACTGAACGAGTATATATCATAAGAAGAATTCATGATATATATATATATATATATATATATATATATATATATATATATATATGAGATATTCATAGGGAAACCCTAGGGTTACTCGTTTGCGTTCGGTAATGGGCCATGTGCACGTACGCTCATGTTTATGAACCAGATTCAAATCCAACAGAACAATGGAGCCTAATTTAGAAGTAGTTTTGATAAATATCAAAGATAAATTCTAAACATATTGACAGAAAATCTTAGCTCAAAATAAAACAACATACGATAATTGTTGATAGTCAACAAATCAAGTGTCATTTAGGAAGAAAAACGAGGGTTTTCAAAGTGAGCAACAATGAGAATTTTCTCAAGAGTTACTGATCAAATATATTACATATGTAATATTAACCGGATCAAAGCTCAACAGTAAGATGATCATTTTATTCTTAAACGAAAACAGATACAACAAAGACCGCTTTGTCAAGAAGAAGAGCTTCTTGAGAATAATGAGCATCCTTACACGGTCTCAAAAAGGATGCTCATTCGTAAGTAGTCAAGTTGTGGTTTGACAAGCATATAACTCATCATGGGTATTTAAATTGTCCATTTTTCTTTCTTGATTGACATCAGAAAAGTCACAAGATTTTTCAGGAGAATTAATAAAAGGAGAAAAAGTATTACCTGATGCAGCAGCTTTTCTCGCCTTCGTAATACTGCGTTTGAGTTTATTGATACTGATCTTGAGATCTGAGATACGATTATTGATGTGAATGTATTCGGGAACAGACACTTTGGATTCAAGTTTTTCTTCAGCGAGAGACAAGGAGTTTGAAATTTTCTTCTTCCTTCGATGACTTTTTCTCTTCACAGAGCAATCCAAAAAGTCAGTCGTCCATATAACATTCTTCCCTTTACAATTGTAAACAGAATTTGTGTCATATTTACAACCAAGAATTGGCCCATCACAACACTTTTCTTGATTGCATACAAGACCTTTAACACCATCATAATGAGAAACAAGTTTGATTACTTCTTTAGACATCCAGACAAGAATGTTATGAAGTTTTTCATTCCGCAGTCAAAAAGGACATCCCATTTCAAGGTGACCTTTGTTTCCGCAATAATAACAGTTGAAGGCAATGTTTTTGACTGATCTCATTTGAACTGTTTTTGAAGGTTGAAATTTTTTGTTTTTAGGAACATCAGTTGTTGAAGGTAGTTTTTCACTTTTGAAATCAGTGACGTTTTCACTTAGGAAATTGTCTTTAGCACAGACAAAATTGATCTTACTAGAACTTGGAGCGTTTATTCCTTTATATCCCAGACCACGTGTATCATGATGTTCTTTACATGCTCCAGCATAGTGGATAATTTTGTAGAACTAGCATTAAATCTTTTCAGATTCTCTTCCAGTGATTTGACCTTATCAAGAGCAGCAGTTAGATCAGCCTCCAATTGTTTCTCTCTGGCGAGAAAGCCGATTTTTCTTTCATTAAAACATTTTTGTTGAGAGTCATATCTTGCTTCAGTTTCTGCAAGTCTTTCATTCAACACAAAGAGATTTCAACGAAGATTATCACATTCAGAATTTTTTGAACGCACATCTTCTTCACGGTCTTTCAGAAGAGATTGTAAGAGTTTATAACCACAATCATATCCCTTAAAGAGTTTCCTCACTTTCCAAATTTCTAGACAGAGAGGAGTCAGAAATTCAGCCAAGCAAGCTGTTGACTTCTTTTTCTTTATGAGATGGTCGAAAAGCTTGATATATTATGAGACTTCCTTATCAACATCTTGTCCCTCATCTGAATCACTTTCATCCGAAAGATCATCCAACGGTTTATCTAGGCGTTTTTCCCAATTGAACTCAGTTTCAGACAATAGAGAAGACGTGAGAGATTTCTCATGAGACACAAGGCTTTGAACCAAGTCAGAATGTTTCTGAACTGGTGCTACGTTGTCATAGATAACGCTAATGTCCATAGAGTCAGATCACTACAAACACATACTTATGAGGTCTTAAATGTGTTTGCATGCTCTGATATCAATTGAAAAAACGGGGGTCTAACAACCTCATCTAATATTTTGTTTAGTAAATCTGTATGGATAAACTCCAATATAATTCCAAGAGAATCAACTAGACATTCAGACTCAATCAATGGAAATATATCCATGAGTTGTATCTCTGTTTCACAATGTAATCAGCAAATTAAACAGATAGAAATCCGTGAGCCTGATTATTATCTGAAATAACTTGAACGGTACCAAAGACCAATGTTCAAATGTCAATCAATTCATATCAACAACCAAAGCTTGGATTATCTAATTGATTGAACTATGCACAACCCGTGATATTTCAATTATATGTAAAATATAGCGCGAAAAAGAAATAACACAGACACCAGAAGTTTTGTTAACGAAGAAACCGCAAATGCAGAAAAACCCTGGGACCTAGTCCATATTTGAACACCACATTGTATTAAGCCGCTACAGACACTAGCTTACTCCAAGTTAACTTCGGACTGGAATATAGTTGAGCCCTAACCAATCTCACACTGATCAAGGTACTATCGCGTTCCTTACGCCTCTGAATCCTAGCAGGACTCTACACACTTGATTCCCTTTGCTGATCTCACCCATAACTAAGAGTTGCTACGACCCAAAGTCGAAGACTCGATAAACCATTTTGGCTCACACAGAAAAGTTTATTGAATAAATAAATCTGTCTCCCACAGAAATACCTACGAGTTGTGTTTCATATTTTGATAGATCAAGGTGAACAGGAACCAATTGGTACACCATACTTATATTCCCGAAAAAACCCTAGTAATATCAATCATCTCATAATAATCTTAATCGTATGCTAGCGAAACAAGAAATTGTGGAATCACAAACCATGAGATGAAGATGTTTGTGACTACTTTTTATCTTGCCTATCGAAGAATAAATCTCGAGAAAATCTTAGAGAAGATAATATCAATACGATAGAAAACAACAAGATCAGAACACGCAACTACAGAGAAAAATAGTTGGGTCTGGCTTCACCATCCCAATGAAGTCTTCAAGTCGTTAACCTATAATGGTTTTAAAAAAACCTAGGTTAAACGAGAATCGACTCTAGTCGCAACTAGTATCACACAGGAGGTATCGGGAATAGGTTTCCCAGTTGCTAGAGTTCTCTTATATAGTCTTCAAATCAGGGTTTGCAATCAATGTTACCTTGTGAAAAGACGAGGGTACCCAAATATACCTCAATCTAAAACTTTTCCTACATATAAGTCCTTTCTCCGAAAGTGATTGTCTATGGACTGAGTCGAGACAATACAACTAATCGGTTCACATTTCGTGTGAACGTTTATGGATACGAGATCGAGACAATACAAAAACGAAGTATGTTTACTTGATAAAAAGGTTCGGACTTAACCAAACACAATAGGATTCACTTATCAAGTAAATAGGAATTAACATTTGTGTGATTTACTTTAATTATAATAAAACAATTATAATACGGAAAATAAAAGTAAATGACACGGCAAGATTTTGTTAACGAGGAAAACAGCAAATGCAGAAAAATCCCGGGACCTAGTCCAGAATTGAATACTCTCGGGATTAAGCCGCTACACAAAATTACACCAACTTCGTATAGTTGAGACCAACCAACTAAACCTATAGTTCACCTAGTTCCGCCTGTATCCCACACCTCAAACTTATAAATAAGTCACGTACTTGGATCAATTCCTTTGGTTCGTATTCCAAACAATAAAGGAATAACAAATCTGTTTGGTATCAACTCTCTTCAACCAAGTGATATAAGTCGGACAAAGGCTCTTCTTCAGGTTCTTAGATATATCTTATGTTCAATTACCAAAGTAATCGTTAAGATTTTGCGATCAACACTCTTAATCCAAAGAATTGTGTTGATGCCGATCTACCCAATTAATCAATCCAATTCTATCACAAGGATAAAACCGATTATTAATTGGATCCTCTTTTTACCGAAACAAGTATTGTGCACACCAAAGATTATGAACTCACAAATCATAAATCTTCAATATCTTCTTCGTCTTCAAATCTTCTTAGATCTTCAATAAACACCTGCACACAATCACTTGAATCTCTTGTGATCAATCACGCACAGAACGAAGTCTGTTAACAATGGATTATCACAAGATCGTCTTTAGAACTAACAACAGTCTAAAGATCCCTGTCGAAACTCTGAACTAGTTTGAGTGAATCTTATATGAGAAAAGAAGATTCTCAAGCATAAACAAACTAGGTGCAATCAAAGTTCAACCACCGTTAGTCAATTAAATCAATGAAAACAAAAGATAAACCACAATTATCTAGTTTCCCACCAACGGTACTGACTAGAGCTTCTCAATCCCAATGAAGACTTTAAATCGAGCGGCCGTAAGAGATTTCGCCTAATTAGCTTACTCTCCTATCCAAATAGGCGGCATCACCAGTAGCAGCACAACAAGAGGTAGTTTGCTGTTACGAAGGATTAGTTTACTAAAAATGCAAACTTCAGTATTTATAGACAAGGAAGTTTGGACACCAAGGAATTTCCAAAACCAAAAATATTCTCAAGATATTCATTAAAGCACAAATTCGGTTTCCATAATTCCTAGAAATGCTCTGTCCAAAAATAATGATCAAAATCTCTCAGAAAATCTTTAATTAGTAAATGCACATTACTAATTCTTATTTTCCTAAAAATGAAATTAATAACCTTAATTAAAATATTCTTAACTTATTTATGTTTCGATCCTGGGATTCTCTTCCCTTAACTATTAAGGAATAACTTTGAACAATTAAATAATAAACATTCACATCACGTGTTCAAAGTATGTCGACATCCTAACTTTGTAAGTTCTCTTTCATACTTACAACCTTGAAACCGATTTTCCACACTTCCAAACAAGTTTAGAATTGGTTCATCTGACTTTCAAGAACTATGCGATTGATCAAATAACATTCAATCACAAATCATGGGTGTAACGGTTCTACCAAAACAAGTTTCGGTTCTACCTCCATGTGAGTATTGTGCATAGTCAC
Source organism: Papaver somniferum (assembly GCF_003573695.1). NCBI lineage: Eukaryota > Viridiplantae > Streptophyta > Magnoliopsida > Ranunculales > Papaveraceae > Papaver > Papaver somniferum. The sequence continues at coordinate 97,311,739 of NC_039359.1, read as the reverse complement.
ACTAGCTTTCCAAAATTCGGTTGACTAGGTACTAGGATCGGTTCCCCACATATATATGGTATATAACTTGAATGTGTTGCACATTTCCATAGGATCGGTTCCCCTTTGTCTAAAAACGCGTTGCACCTCATACAAGGATCGGTTCCCCTTTGTGATGTACTGCACCTCTTACTAGGATCGGTTCCCCTTTTCCCAGTTTTGGTCAGACTTAAAATCACAAACCCGATCATACCATCTCAGGTGATTACTTAAGATTGGTTTCACTAATAAAAGTCATACCAATACATAAGTCAGGCCTTTGTGAATAGTTCTACCAAGAACACAAACAAGTTGTGAGAGGTTATACTCAATCACACATATTGGTTGTTCATAAGATAATCAATGAATATCAAAACCAATAACACCTGAAGATTTCCTTTTCGATTCACAAACCAAGTTCATGAATTTACTTCCTTTGAACACATTTAAACATTGTTCCCTAGGATAAAATCCTCACCTCATACCCATACATAATCACAATATCATTCTAATGATTATGGCGATGTCTTATCTAGAAAGTTTAATGGTTGAGAAATAAACCTCGTATTGTATTCCTTAATACTATGTCTATCTAGAGTTCAAACATGCTTCGCAGTTTTGTTTTCAATATGCACGACTTGAAAGATACGTTAGGGAATGAAACAGTTCAAGTAAAATATCACTAACCTCCAGTGGAAGGATGATTGTTGTCGTTGTAGCTCATTGGTTCTTCGCATCTTCAAGTCTTCGCAATACTTGTAATGTCTCACATCCTAATACTTTCAAGCTAACTTATATGAAGTTGACTCTAGTACATAATCAAGCGACTCTTAACATGAGTTTTGATTCACTAAAATATGACAACCAAACTTGACATACCAACGCTTGGTGGGTTCAATCGAGCTATGCTCTAACACCTTAGTAACAAAGCATTCAATATTCACCGTTAGATGAAAACCTGAATAGACTCAAGCTAATATATTTCAACCGTTAGATCAAACTTAGCTTGTTACACACAAATGAAAAGTGACTTCATTTAGATATGGGTAACCGTAGCTAAACGTGTACACTTTATTGGCTAAACAAATAGTTAACCGAAGTTAGCCATATGAACACTTTCACATCAACCTTGTTCATCTTAACCATAACTAGTTCAAATGACTAAAATGAAACTAGTTGTACAGTTGTTTAATTGTTTATATTCTCATAGAAGTTTGAGTGAACCCAAATATAAGAGGCAAGGGTACCCAAATATACCTCAAGCTAAAACTTTTCCTACCTATAAGTCCTTTCTACGAAAGTGATAGTCTATGGACTGAGTCGAGAAAATACAACTAATCGGTTCACACTTCGTGTATCGTCTATGGATACGAGATCGAGACAATACAACAATGAAGTATGTTTACTTGATAAAAAGGTTCGGACTTAACCAAACACAATAGGATTGCTTATCAAGTAAATATGAATTAACGTTTGTGTAATTTACTTTAATTATAATAAAACAATTATAATGCGGAAATATAAAGTAAATGACACAACAATATTTTGTTAACGAGGAAACCACAAATGCAGAAAAACCCTGGGACCTTGTCCAGAATTGAATACTCTCAGGATTAAGCCGCTACACAAAATTAAACCAACTTCATATAGTTGAGACCAAGCAACTAAACCTATAGTTCACCTAGTTCCTATGTATTCCCACGCCTCCAACTTATGAATAAGTCACGTACTCGGACTTATTCCTTTGGTTCGTATTCCAAACAGTAAAGGAACAACAAATTTGTTTGGTATCAACTCTATTCAACCAAGTGATGTGAGTCGGACAAAGGCTCTTCTATTTATCTTAACATAAACTCCTTCGTCAGGTTCTTAGATCTATCTTATGTTCAATCACCAAAGGTAATTTTTAAAATTTTACAATCAATACTTTTAATCACAAAGAATTGTATTGATGCCGATCTACATAACTAATCAATCCAATCTACCACAAGGATAAACCGATTATAGTTGGATCCTCTTATACCGAAACAAGTATTGTGCACACCAAAGATTATGAACCCCAAATCAGAAATCTTCAATATCTTCTTTTTCTTCAGATCTTCTTAGATCTTCAATAAATACCTGCACATAACAACTTGAATCTCTTGTGATCAATCACGCGCAGAACGGAGTCTGTTAACAATGGATTATCACAAGATCGTCTTTAGAACTAACAACAGTCTAAAGAACCATGTCGAAACTTCAACCTAGTTTGAGTGAATCTTATATCATAGGAGAAGATTCTCAAGCATAAACAAACTAGGTGCAATCAAAGTTCAACCACCGTTAGTCAATCAATCAATCGAAAACACAAGATAAAACTCAATTATCTAGTTTACCACCAACGGTACTCGTAGAGCTTCTCAATCCCAAAGAAGACTTTAAACTGAGCGGCCGTAAGAGATTTCGCCTAATTAGGTTACTCTTCTCTCCGAATAGGCGTCTACATCATAAACAACACAACCGAGGAAGTTTGCTATCACAAAGGATTAGTTTGCTAGAAATGCAAACTTCAAGTATTTATAGACAAAGAAGTTTGGACACGAAGGAATTTCCAAAACCCAAAATATTCTCAAAGATATTCAATATATTCCAAATTCGGTTTCCATAATTCCCAAAACCCAAAAATAATGACCGAAAATCTCTTTGGAAAATCTCAACTAGTAAATGCACATTACTAATTCTCATTTTCCTAAAATAAAACTAACAACCTTAATTAAAAGATTCTTAACTTATTTATATTTCGATCCTGGGATTTTCTTCCTGTAGCTATTAAGGAATAACTTTGAACAATAAAAGATAAACATTATTGTACGTGTTCAAAGTATGCCGGCATCCTTACTTTGTAAGTCCTCTTTCATATTTACAACCTTGAAACCGATTTGCCACACTTCCAAACAAGTTTGGAATTGGTTCATTTGACTTTCAAGAACTATGCGATTGATTAAGAAACACTCAATCATAAATCATGGGTTTAACGGTTCTACCAAAACAAGTTTCGGTTCTACCTCCATGTGATTACTGTGCATAGTCACACTAGCTTTCCAAAATATGGTTGACTAGGTACTAGGATCGATTCCCCACATATATATGGTATCTAACTTATATGTGTTTCACATGTCCATAGGATCGGTTTCCCTTTGCCTAAAAACGTGTTACATATGTTCATAAGATCGGTTCTCCTTTCTGCTACAAACTTGCTACACCTCATAGAAGGATCGATTCCCCTCTGTGATGTGTTGCACCTCTTCATACGATCGGTTCCCCTTTACCTAGACTCGGTCAAACAAATCACAAACTCGATCATACCATCTCAGGTGATTACTTAAGATCGGTTTCACTAATAAAATTCATACCATTACATAAGTCAGGCCTTTGTGAATAGTTTTACCAAGAACACAAACAAGTCGTGAGTGGTTGTACTAAATCACACATATTGGATGTTCACAAGATATGCAATGAATAACAATCCCAATAACGTCGGTGATTTCCTTTTCAATTCATAAACAAGTTTATGAATTTACTTCCTTAAAACACATGTAAAACTTTGTTTCCTAGGATGAAATCCTCACCTCATACCCATACATAATCACAATAGCATTTAAACGATTATGTAGAAGTCTTATCTACAAAGTTTAATGGTTAAACAATAAACTTCATATTATATTCATTAATACTTTGTCTATCTAGAGTGTTCATGCTTCGCAATTTCGTTTTCAATATACACGACTTAAAAGATACGTTAGGGAATGGAACAATTCAAGTCAAATATCACTAACCTCAAGTGGAAGGATGATGTTGTCGGTGTAGCTTCTTACTTCTTCACTTTTTCAAGTCTTCGCAATACTTTTAATGTCCCATATCCTAATACTTTCAAGCTAACCTATACAAAGTTGACTCTAGTACATAATCAAGCGACTCTTAAAATGAGTTTTGATTCACTAAAATATGACAACCAAACTTGACATACCAACGCTTGGTGGGTTCAACTGAGCTATGCTCTAACACTATATCAGAGAGATATTCAAGTTATTAAAATAATCAACATGACTTCCGTCACGAGTAAAGATGAGATTGGCCAAAGAGAAAGCTTACCAACACATATTTCCAGAAATAGATAAGCGAGATAAACTTGGCTCGAAATAGCAAATGTGTATAATCGAAGTCTGTATAGAAATACGAATTTTGTCTCAAGATAAGAGATATAATAGTTAGACTTTTGAGTGATAAATAAGTTCAAGTCTCCACATACCTTTTTGTTGATGAAGTTCCAAAAATTCCTTGAGTAGTTCTTCATCTTCGCATGATGAACGTCGTGGAGTCCATATCTCAACTACACTTACTGTCCTAGTCCGAGACTTAGCTATAAGTAGACTAGAAATAAAGACTTGTAGTTTTGGCAGCTAAACTTGACAAACAAGCTTGAGATAGCAACGCTTGCGAGTTCGACCGAGCAGTGCTCTAACACTTTTATATTGCAAAAATAGTAGACACATTGATCCCAGTAAGTGTGACGGTTGCTGGAGTGAAAAAGTGGAAAAGTGGGAAATCGCTCATCATGCGGAGACTTGGTTGATTGTCCACCCACTACTTTGTTAACTCCTCGAACTGCTTGCACAAATTAGTCACATTCTCGTCCTGATTCACTAAAATATGACAACCAAATTTAACATACTAAAATGAAACTAGTCATAGAAGACACAATTGAAGCAAAATCGATTTTGATTCACTCGAATCAATTCACGAACATTGTATCCACGGTTTGCAAAAGATTACGTTCCTTAATTTATAAATGTATTAGTTCATGAACAAACCAATTTTTGAACATAAACTACTCAAGTATGCAAACAGGTACGCGTGCCTAAGTGGCTTGACTAAGTTTGGGTTTGCCGGTATGCGAACGGGTACGCATACCTTCCAAACTCAGTTGAATTTCCGGACATGAACTTATGCCAGTATGCATACGGGTATGCATACTAAGTTCCCGGACTTTCATTAAACCAACCAGTACGCATACGGGTATGCATACTATGGTTCCCGGACTTGGAATAACTTGCAACAGTTAGCATACAAGTACGCATATTGTGCTATATCCAATCATGGTTTCAATCACTGAAGCATTCTTACAAGACGACAATAGATGTCTCACATAAACTATTAGCCTCAAAGAAATTTTCAAGTGATCGATAGATCAATACGAAACATTCTGAGTCTATATCAAATGACTGTTTCACACAAATCATGTAAGATGTTACCAGGCAATTTTAACATGATCATCTTTTGACTTTTGTCAAGAATATAAGATGAACTTGGTTAAAGCGAAAGCTTACCAACACATATTTCGAGAAATATGTAATCGAGTTAAACTCAGCTCGAAATATCAAATGTGTATAATCGATGTCTATATAGATATATGAATTTTGTCTCAAATAGGAGATAGAGTAGATAGACTTTTGAGTGATAGATGAGTTCAAGTTTCCAGATACCTTTTGTTGATGAAGTTCCACAAGCTCCCCTTAGTAGTTCTCTGTCTTCAATCGATGAACCCCGTGAAGTCTAAAGCTCACCTACACTTTCTATCCTGATCCGAGACTTAGCTGTAAGTAGACTAGAAATCAAGACTTATAGTTTTGGCAACTAAACTTGATAAAAAAAGATTGAGATAGAAACCCTTGCGAGTTTGACCGAGCAGTGCTCTAAAAAATTTAATAAAGAAAGAGATAGTGGAATACTAGAGAGAGCATTGAGAAATGAACATAATAGATGAGTTGATGTGAGTTTCCTGTGGATTACTTCAGATGATGATGATAATTGGTGCAATGAACATAATAGATGAGTTGATGTCAAGGGTAGCAATATTATACATTGATTACATCAACTAAAGGATGTTGGATATATAGAAATCACAAAATTCTCTTCATCTCAAACTTTGTGATCCCGCAAATTCCTTTTCTATTCTATCAAACTCAGAAGTTATACGATCTATGAAACTAGCAGAAGTCAATACATAACTCTTTTTAAGGAATGCACATGACTTCTTAACATGTCCGTACTGTCCACTCCGCAATCATGTTTTGATTTGATCGGAACTATTAAAGGTATTAACCTTATCTTTGTTCAAAGCAAGTCGTCTCAAGAAATTAAACGCATCTTCGAAGGGGTGAACAAATCTCCATCTAGAGATCCATTACGATAGTATTCCTCAAACAAATTGATTAACAATCTATTGAGATATTATATCTTTGAGATTTTGTTAGAACGTTTCTTGTATCGACTATTTACAGTGAAAACTTTAGGTTAAGAAAATTTCCATAATTAGTTGTTCAAATGATTAATATCTCATAGAAATATGTGTGAAGCATTTGAAACATATTTGGCTTGGTTTGTATGTGTACGAGGTACGTTTACTATAACCGATTCATGAACATTATTCTATGGTTTGCAAAACTGGGTTAGCATACCTTTAAGACATTGAAAATTCAGGAACTTTCGTTCGCAAACAAGCCTGAGTTCACGAGTACAGACAATTTAGTTTGCATACGGAATATGTGAACAAATTTGTCTTTTCGCCGAATTTAGAACCTACATGTACGTGAACGAGTTTGTGTACAATAGTTCCGGAACTTACCTAGCTTTGTTGTTCGCAAACACAATTCACAAACTAAAGCTCCAGATCTATCATAGATAAATCATTTTGCATACTAGGTACGCAAACATGAGTTCCGGACCCAAACTAGTTTCACAGTTCACATACTAGGTACACAAACATGAGTTCCGGACCCAAACTAGTTTCACAGTTCGCATACTAGGTACGCATACTGTGTTGTATTCAGAATTTCAGTAGTAGTTATAAAACTCTCGATAATCAATTTGAAACATCCTTAGAATAACGACAATGGTAATCTTACACATACCACTAGCTTCAAGTAATTTTCAAATGATTATTTGATCAATACGAAACATCCCGAGTTAACATCAAATGATTGTCTCACACAGATCATGTAATATGTTCAAGTTAATTTTCACATGATCAACTTGACTTAATATTTAGTTTCCAAAAAATGAATTGTTCATAACCAAAGTTTTCAAGTAGATGAATGAAGCATTCTAAGATTTAAACTCATATTTCGAGAATTATATTAACAAGATAAAGTCGACTCGAAATTTGAATGTGTATATAATTTAAAGTCTATATATCTATACGACTTAGTCTCATTAGTAGATAGAATTGAATAGACATCTGAGTGATGGATAGGTTTTAGTCTTCACATATTTTTTGTCGTCGAAGTTCCTCCAAAGTCTTCAGTAGATCTTCTTCTTCAAATGGTGAACGCCGTGAAGTCAAAGACTCAACTACACACTTCTATCCTAATCCGAGACATAGCTATTAGTATATTAGAAATAAAGATATAGTTTTGATCAACTAAATTTGACAAACTTGAGATATCAACACTAGTGAGTTCGACTGAGGAATGCTCTAACAGGTGTCATTATTATAGGGGTGGAACTGGCCCCAATATTATTAGATTATAAAATATATAAAGAGATTGGTCGTATACATGTTATGCATGATTGTTGGTTTTAATAGTGATTCTGAACCATGATTTGTGAATGCTTGTTTCCTTTAGATTGTTTTCCATCAACTAAGGTGTTTGAAGTCTTAGTTGATTTCAGAACATCCTGTGAATGTCTTGTAGGAAATAATCTCTGAACATTCTTTAAGGATTTATGGTGTACGTTACAGGTGAATAGAAAAAGTTTCCCAAAGTAGTTTCCCATAAGAATATACTTGAGGATCAAAAAAACACAAACTCATTAGGTTTATCATGTTTTCCTTCTATGATACCAATTGAAAACGCGGAGGTATAACACCTCACCCAACTTTTTTCGTTCGGAAACCTATATGGACTAAACCTTAATAAGATTCCGGGAGTAAAACTCAATTGAGGAATAATACTAAAATGTTTTATCTCTTTCTCTAAACAATCAGTATTTAAACAGAAACGAGTTTGTACACCTGATTGTAGTGTGAGAGAAACTTGGACGGTACCAAAGACCAATGTCCAAGATCAATCAAGTCCTATCCAACAAACAAGGTTTGATTTAACAACTATGATTATATAAACACAACCTGTGATATTTCAATTATATAAACAAAATATAATGAGGAAAAGAAATAACACAAACACCAAAAAAATTGATAACAAGGAAACCGCAATTCGGTTAAGGTCAATTTATTGTTCGCAATCAAAATCATGATTCAAGTTTTATCATTCGAAAATAGCCTGAAACAATGATATGTGTCATTGATTTTATTCGGGAATGTTTTGAGTCGATTTAGAGAGAAATATAGAACTATTATATTCGGATATAAGACAGTGTTACAAACTGGGAAAACTGTTATAAGTCTGAATCCGTATTACATGTACTTTTACACGTAGCAGAGTAGCTGTATGCCGACTTGCATATTTGTGGTACGCATATCTTTATGCACATCATGTAAAAATATGTTTGACTCGTGAACTGGATCGGTACACATGCCCGTATGCAAACCGAAAAGGAACTGTGGTCACATAACCGGTTTGGTATCCATACAAGTACACGTACCAGAAAAGTTACGTTTCCCGAAACTCTGTTTAGTATCCATACCAGTACGCAACCCTAAATTTTTCTGTGGACTCCGGAACTGGTCATAGTCTTAAGGTACACAAAACCGGTACGCGAACCTAAATTGTTTTGTGAACTCCGGAACTTGGTTGTGGTTAATAGTATATAAACCGGTACGCAAACCTAAATTGTTTTGTGAACTCCGGAACTTGGTTGTGGTTAATAGTATACAAACCGGTACACATACTGTGACTGACCTATCTCACGAACAACAATTGTATTTGTACTTTGTACATCTACTAACCATGTTGATTGTTGTCAAATGCAATAAATTTTTTTCGACGAGATAATTAGCATTTGATCGAGTCTCTAAAAACACCACAGACTCATTTGATCACATGATTGTGACTCAAGGTTAATATCTTAAGTGTTTATGAAGATGAATGTTAAGCTTCTAAGTTCATATCGGCTAGTTTCGGCTAACCACCTTGAACATAGTCTTTATACATGGTTCGGTTACGGTTTCACCTAACCAGAGTGTATATATTGTTTATGTAAATCAGATTCAAAGATTCATCTAACGGTAGATATTGATTGCTTTATTCCAAAGCTATCTTAGCTTAAACCTAAAGAAATCTATGCTTTGAATGTCTACAAAAGGGGAACTCCAAGAAAATGGGATCTTTTATTCTCGACATTACTTTTTGGTGTGTCCTAGTTGTATCTCGATTTGTCCTCTCCAGAAACCCTTTTAGGGTTTAGCAATACAAAGACTTCGTAGGGATTTGTGAAGCCAGTCCAGTTATCTTTTATTTTGATAAATCAGTTAGCATTTGATTGAATCTCTAAAAACAACATAGACTCATTTGATCACATGATTCTGACTCAAGGTTAATGTCTTAAGTGTTTATGAAGATGAATGTTAAGCTTATAAGTTCACATTTCCTAGTTTCGGCTAACCACCTTGAACATAGTCTTTATACACGGTTCGGTTACGGTTTCACCTAACCAGAGTGTATATCTTGTTTATGTAAATCAGATTCAAAGATTCATCTAACGGTGGATATTGATTTCTTGGTTCCAAATCTATCTTAGCTTAAACCTAATCCAACCTATGCTTTGAATGTATATAAAAGGGGAACTCCAAGCAATTGGGATCTTTGAATCCCGATACTACTTTTTAGTGTGTCCTAGTTATATCTAAAGTCGTCCTCTCCAGAAATTCTTTTAGGGTTTATCGACTACAAATACTTCATAGGGATTCGTGAAGCCAGGTCCAGTTATCTTTTATCTTGATAACTCGAGTATCCTGATCTTGTTCGATTGTTGATTTATCACTTGAACAAGATAGATAGAAATCACGAAGTTCTCTTCGTCTCAAACTTTGTGATTTCACAAGTTTAATACTTGTGAGGTGAACAATAATATAGAATGCACTTCGGGTTGCATAAGTACGGATTTTGAGGTTATCTTGACTTTGTTTATTGCTATCGATTTCCAAACCACCTTGATCGAAATCCTTTTTTTTGATCGTAAAGGAAATCACTTATATAGGCTTAATCTATGGGAGGCAAATTTGGTTTAAAGTCTTCAATTGAGTTGAAGCAACTCTTAGTTGGTGTGACGTCATCTAAGGGAATCAATTGCGCGGAGTCCTGTTGGGATCCAAGAGGCTTAAGAAGCACGACTGTACTCGAATCGGTGTGATACTGAGTTCGACTACATTCTATACTGAAGTTAATTGTTAGTAGGCTAGTATCTGTAGCGGCTTAATACAGTTTGGTGTTCAATTTGGACTAGGTCCCGAGGTTTTTCTGCATTTGCGGTTTTCTCGTTAACAAAACTTCTGGTGTTTGTGTTATTTTTTTTCCGCATAATATTGTTTATATTTATAATTGAAATATCATAGGTTGTGCATTTATCAATTATAATAGATACACCCGACCTTGTTTGTTGGATACGACTTGATTGATTCTTGGACATTTTTCTTTGGTACCATCCAAGTTATGTATTTTTAATTTGGTTCACGGGCTTGGTTCTACAAACGTTCTAATTGCGAGAGAGAAAGATATAACTCTAGACATTATTCCTTGATTGAGTTGAACTCTCGGAGTTGTGTTTAGTTTGTCCATACAGATTACCTAAGAAAAAGTTGGTGGTGTATTTTGGTACCCCCGGTGCTTTCAATTGGTATCAAAGTAGGCAAACACGCTAAGACCTAATAAGTCTGTGTTTGAAGCAGTCTGACTATATGGACAGGAGTGCAATATCGATAAACGTTCCGCCAACATTTGATAGCACAAATTACTTATGGTAGAAAATTGCTATGCGTTCCTTTTTACAAGTCCGAGACTTTGAGACATGGAAACTTGTAGTTATTGGATACAACACACCAACAATTGTTGTAGACGGAGCCACTGTTATGAAGCCATTAATACAAGTTTTTCGTGAATCAAGATGATATTTCATATATGGTCAGAAGTTAAATCTAGTATGTTTTTCATAAACTAAAAATAGAAAGAACTCTTTGAGGAATTTCTCGCAGTATTAATCTACTTATGATTACACTTTTATGTTTTAATTGCTTGACACACTCCATAAGATTTTCTTAATATGAGTCATACCGATTAAAATTATCTTGTTGTCTGTAACTGGCGTTGATATTATTTTAAGTCAATTTTCCGGATACAAATCCTTGTGATTTGTTAATCTCCGACAAAATCCTCCATTTTCACAAAAGAAAGGTCACTCATGTTGTTCTCTTGGGAATGACATCTAATGGGGGAGAGTTCTTAAATGAACTTGTGCTTAATTGCTTTATCTTTGTGGGTGTGTGGCTGTGGAATTTAAAGGGGATGTTTATATATTTTTAATCTCCTAGATGCACGCTAAGTATTTATTAATATGTGATATCATCTAAATAAGTTGATATGAGGAGTTGCATAATTACTTAGTTATCTAGTTATTATGTAGTATCTCTAACTTCCTTAAAACTTGAAATATCTTTTGGTTATATTCATCACGATCCTACGATTTTCGTATCTTCGCTAATTTTGTTGACAAAAAGAGGGAGAATTATTTTGTTGTTTCATACTACATACATATGGTTTACGGATCATTATGTAAGAGGGAGTGAATCAATAATCTATAGGTTTCACCTATTATACAAAAGATGTAAGTATCGATTAAGGTGGAGAAACATATCATCGTTGTATTACTTCAGAGTTAAGATACAATTGAACTTTGGAGAAGATAATAATACAAAATTTATGTATAACGACGATTAAGAATATTTTTTTCAAAGGTTGTTATAGCCATGGATATGGATCTTCAACAACAACAACGATGAATTGAACACGTTCAAAATTATTATAACTTGAAATTACGAAGAGCTCAAGGAGTCGAAGAAACCAAGAAAATCAAGGCATGATGGATCAAGGAGTTTTTAAAGCTTATTTCCTTTATTTAAGAAAATGTTATAAAACATTGTTTTCTACGATGAAATGATACCTATATCCCATACACACAATCCAGTAACAAGTTACATAGATTATGTTCATGTCATACTTACGAAGTTCAAAAGATAAGCGTTTTACTTCGAAATTCAATATTCTTCCTTGACACTTTGATCATAATAATATGACCAAGTCTAATACTAGAGTTTTATAAATGCATAAATTCACATGTTATGTTTTCAATCAAAAGCTACTTGAAAGATACATTAGGAATGAAAACAAGTTCAAGTCAATATTACTGACCTCAAGTGGAAGGATGATGTCTTCGTTGTATTCGATACTTCTTCACATTCTTCAGGTCTTCAGAGTAACACTTGTAAGTCTCAACATTCCTAAACTTTCTAGTCTAACCTAAATGAAGTTGAATGTAGTAATTAATCAAGCCACTCTAGATGAGTTTTGATACTAAAATATGACAACCAACCTTGACATACCAACGCTTGTTGGATTCAACCGAGCTATGCTCTAACATGTCGATTTCTCTATTCATTCAGAATCGGTTTACGTTTGGCATCATATACGCCGACTATGAATATTTTCCTAGAATATTAGACTCAGTATTGGTTTTTAAGCAGATGCATGTTAGCCGATTATGGTGTTCATTTCATGATTTAACCAAAAAACCAAATCACTTTCATTAATTAAGCTTGATTCAAACTACAAAATACAATATAAGAAAGCGACAAAATACAAACATCTGATAGTTCATTTTTTTAACCAATTCAAAACACTCATTAAAACACCTGAAGACCCTTCGTTTGATCTGGCTCGACCAATTCTTCCCATAGCTTCATGTTGGGCTCGTATTTTTTCAGTCATTCATTGGTGAGCTCCGAATCTTCATGAAACGTACACATTGAAGGTAATGGACAACCTTCATGTATCCTAAGACCGATATAATGTAAGTTGTTATAGTTGATCATAAAAATTCTTCGATCCTTAGGGATTCATCGCAAATAATTCATTTTAGCGTGAATGTTAGATGCATTCCCTGAACAAATAAATGAACAACGCGACTATCTCCAAGAGGTGGCCACATAGAGGCATGTTATTCCAATACTTTTGGTAATTGGTCCATTCTCCTATGGCCCATGTACTTGAGCAAACTTTTCATCAAATTTCACTTCTTTATCTTTTTCATTTCCTTTCATCATCATCGAAATGTAAAAACTCTTACCTTTATGTGGGGGCAAAGCCATCATTGTTTTGAAATATTGGCATTGGGTTAGGTTCTCATCATCCTCCAAACTTATATGGCTTATTTGTTGTGATGCAACGTGATTACCACAATTTCCATCTGCATCCACATCGTCGTTAAATAACTTGTATGGCTGAATGATTGCAGGAAGTTTTGATAAATAATACTCCTCGAAGATAGTGTAATACGTTCGATGGGGTTTACCTCGTTCATCCGAAGGTGTTTCTCCATCGCCAAGACCGGCCTTTAGAGTCACCGTAGAACCCATATTCCTTGCGTGTCGTTTCAATGATAGTTTCTGAAAAAGCGGGGGTCTAACAACACCACCCAATATTTCGCTTAGCAATCTGTATGGACAAACTCGAATATACTTTTAAGAGAATCAACAAGACTCGATCAATTAAAAGTATATCAACGAGTTTATATCTCTCTTCTTGATTTGATTTACTCAAGCATGAAATGCGAGTTCTAATCAAATACAAGGAATAACTTGGATGGTACCAAAGACCGAAATCCAAGGATCAATCAATGAAAATCAACAACCAAAGGTTGGATTACTCTAATTGATGATCTAACGCACAACCTGTATTAATTCAATTATAAAGATAAAACAATATAATGCGGAATTAAAATAACACAGACACCAGAAATTTTGTTAACGAGGAAACCGTAAATGCAGAAAAACCCCGGGACCTAGTCCATATTGAACGCACACTGTATTAAGCCGCTACAGACACTAGCCTACTCCAAGCTAACTTCGGACTGGACTGTAGTTGAACCCCAATCAATCTCCCACTGATCCAAGGTACAGTTATGCTCCTACGCCTCTGATACCAGCAGGATACTGCGCACTTGATTCCCTTAGATGATATAACCCACAACTAAGAGTTGCTACGACCCAAAATCGCAGGCTTTGACAATAAAGAAATCTGTCTCACACAGACAAGTCTATCAAAGGATTAATCTGTCTCCCAAAGATAAACCCTAAAGATTTTGTTCCGTCTTTTGATAATAATCAAGGTGAACAGGAACCAATTGATAATCCGGTCTTATATTCCCGAAGAACATCCTAGAGTTATCAATCACCTCACAGCAATCTTAATCGTATGGTAGAAAAACAAGATGTTGCGGAATCACAAACAATGAGATGAAGATGTTTGTGATTACTTTTTATATCTTTCCTATCGAAGGTATTAATCTCAAGCCAATCAATCTGATTGTAATCGTACGATAGAAGATGCAAGATCAGATCACACAAATACGACAAAAGTAGTATCGGTCTGGATTCACAATCCCAATGAAGTCTTTAAGTCGTTAACCTGGTTTTAGAAGAAGAAAACCAAAGGTTAAAGGAGAATCGACTCTAGAACGCAAACTAGTATCACACGTAAGGTGTGGGGATTAGTTTTGCACAATACTAGATGTTTCCTTTATATAGTCTTTCAAATCAGGGTTTACACTCAATGTTAGCTTAGTAGCAAAGCTCAATATTCACCGTCAGATGAAAACCTGGTTTAGATTCAAGATAATATTTATCAATCGTTAGATCGAAAACTTAGCTTGTTACACACACTTGACAATGCACGCTTCTAGGTTTATTAACCGTATCCAAACATATGCACTTGTTGGTTCAACAATAGTTAACCAAAAGGTTAACCATATGAGCAAATCATACCAACCACGTTCTTCTTCACTATGACTAGTTCAAATGACTTCAAAATGAACTAGTTAGAGATTTGTTCAATTGCAAGGAAATCTCATGTACTACACAAGACACAATTGAAGCAAAGATGATTTGATTCGCTTGAATCGGTTCATGAACTTTTATAGCCACGGTTTGCAAACTGCATTCCTTAGTCTTTTTAAGTTTAAGTTCAGAAATCATCTTCAGATATATAACCTTCTTAAGTTCGCAGACTAGGTTCGCGGACTTAAGTTACCGGGAAGAGTTTACAAACTCCAGCAGAAATTCTCGGGTTTGAGAACTTCGCCGGTTCGCGGAATGAGTTCGCCGACTTAGCTTTATGCAAGTAGTTTGTCAACTCCAACAGAAATTCTCGGGTTTGAGAACTTCGACAGTTCGCGTACTTGGCTCACGCTATTCTTCCGGTTTTCTTGATCAATAAAGCTCGCAAACTTTGGTTTAAGGAATAGGACTTATACATAAATGTGTTTCCACAACAATGCTTATGTCCACCATTGGTTATGTAATCTAAATTATCATTTCAATCATTGAAACATTCTTAGAGGACGTTATGTAGTTGTTACACCATTTCTCGTCAAAGCAATTTTCAAGATGATTGAAACATATCATGACTTTCGTCACATGGTAAAGATAAACTTGATCGAAGCGAAAAGCTTACCAACAAATATTTCGAGATATAGATAGGCGAGGTATACTCGGCTCGAAATACTAAATGTGTATAATCCAAGTCTATATATAACATACGACTTCTTGTCTCAAGGAGTAGGAGATAGAGTAGATAGACTTTTGAGTGACAGATAAGTTCAAGTGTTCACATAGATTTTTGTCGAGAAGTTCCACCAGTTCCCTGTGTAGTTCTTCTACTTGTATGATGAATCTCCATGAAGTCCTTGAGCTCAACTACACTTTCTATCCTAGTCCGAGACTTAGCTATAATAGACTAGAAACCAAGACTTATAGTTTTGATCACTAACATTGACAAACATGCTTGAGATAGCAATGCATGCGAGTTCGACCGAGCAATGCTCTAACAATCTCCCCCTTTGTCAATTTTAGTGACAAAACTATCAATACATATGGAATACAAAAAATATAAAGAAACTTTAGTAGCTCCTATTCCACATGTCTAATCTTCAACATTCCTCGAAATCTTTGTCATTTCCAAGTACTCCAATGATCCCAAAGGTTGTAAGTTTAGCATCACCGTTGTTGAAGATCCGTAGCTATAACAATGAGAAAGCATCGGTCTCGATCATTGTTATACAGTGTCATATTATTATTACACAGTATCAAAGTCCAATTGTATCACAACTTTAACAATAATACTATGGTGATATGTATCACTCCCCCTTAGTCAATACTCCATCTCACATGGAAACCACTCCCCCTTACACAATGATCCGAAAACCATATGTATTTGTAGTGTGAACTACATATTAATTCTCCCCCATTTTTGTCAATAAAATTGGCAAAGGTACAAGAACGAGATCATAATGAAATTTCCGAAAGAGACATTTCATGACTAAAAAAAATATATATATACCAACTAATTTAGATGCAATCATAAAGCCGAAGCTAAATGCATTCATCAAGAAGTTTAAAGATACAAGATAACCCCTCTAATATTCCACAATCGCACACCCCTCAAGATATGACCATTAAACACAAGTTTAAAATAACTCTCCCCCATTTGATGTCATTCCCGAAAGAACAACAAGAGCGACCTTAATTTCAAAAGAAAAGTAGGATTTTATTGGACACCAAAAACCATGAGAACGATTTTTTATATCCAAAGAACTCAATCAAATTAATCACAAGTAAACCCATGATTAATTTAATCAGAATACGCAACCAAATTAAACACAAAAGGTGATCAATTCAATTGATTATGCTCAACATAAGAGAACTGAGACACGAAAATACTCAACTAGATTAATTACAAGAGAACCCAAAATTAATCTAATTGAAGTACACAACCAAACTAATTACAAAGGTAATCAATTTAATTTTCATTTTTTTTTGCTCGAAATAAGAATACTTACGGATCAATAATTGTATAACAAAACAAGATGATTAATTTAGTTCAATATGCTCGACATAACATATCTCACGGAACACCAACTAAGCTAATAAGTCAACTTGGTTTTATAGTGCTCAACATAAGATACATTACGGGAGCCTCACAGTAATACATAAAATATGGATCAGGGATGATCAATACTGCGGAATACACAAGGATTCATTCTATCTTCTCATTACTATTTGCATAACGATATTAATAGACATAATCCTTGATAGACACATTTTTGTGTCTAAGTTGTCCTCAATTTTTTGTATTGTTGGTACTCGATTTCGTACTTATTATGGTGTTTTATGTGTTTGTAGGTATTCTGGGGAAATAAACCTTTTTGGAAAATTCGGCTCGAAAAATTGCTCGGGCACCCTCGTAGGACATTTGCTATCCGGACCCCCATTTTTGCTAAGGGGAACCCACGGCTATTTGTAGCCCATATTTGTCATTAGCACCCACTGGTTATTCGGCACCCAAGATGTTGGATAAGGGCACACCTTCTTCTTACTCGTGAAGAACATCTTTTGGCGGGAAAATAATATTTGAAAACTTGCGGAGTTTTCTGTTTTGAATTTGGAAGAGCTGTGGCGAGATTCAATCACTCCAATCGACTCATGCCAGCCTGTTACACTCACACAGGACTGGTAAGTCCTTCAGATTCGAAAACGTGGGTTGAATACGTGGGTTTTCAACACAACAGAGAGTACTTGTGCGGATGACAATCACGGGATTACAGCGAGATAAACGAGTGCTACTCGTGTTTGGATAAATATTTGTCTCTTCAGAAGCATGGGGAGGTTAAGTAAGGAAGACTCGACAGTTACAGACGCGTGAAGAATCAACAAAAGGAAATTATCCCGTGAAAAATATTTGTTATTACTACGAAGATATTTGGGAATTATGAGGGAAGATTCTTGTCGCTGTGGAGTATAAAAAAGGTCTTCGGGTATCATATAAGGGATAGAGAGGGGAGTTTGGGGAGCAGTTTAGAGCTTCAACAGAGCTGAAAATCAAGTTGCAGGAAAACTGTTTTCTGCTGGTGCACTGAAGAACACGAAGAACTTTAGATGCACAGAGACAGTCGTTTATCAACAGTGACAACGACAGAGGGGTGAGGGTCGTATGCTACAACATCAGTGACAGTTCACATATATCGTTCTCTGTAACAGCTGGTTTGTAACACTTATAACTGTTATAAACCCGATTTTTAATTATTTTCTCCCATATTATCATCCTTGTAAGCACCTTTTGAGCAATGAATTATCTTTTTTGAGTGTGCTTCCATGATGAAGAGCTAAACCCAATCTTTGGGGCGATGGAGGAAGCTGTTGTTTCGGTAAAAGTGATATATCTTTATTTTAAATTAATTATAGCAATTCTATTATGATTTTTGCATTGAACTAAAAATGGATTATATGATTTTGATTAGTTAGGTGTATTTTCTCTTGATAGAATATGCTTGCTTAAGAGTTTTGATATTCCATGCTTGGATTAACACCTATTCTTTTAAAAATCTACATGTCTAGGCAATACTATTAGAATCAATTTGAATGTTGAGTTGCGAAATTATTGTTTTATTAAATCACTAATATCGACCAATGGTGGAATCCTAGCCCCAGTCTATCCACAATATTCACATCACCATTTTATTTGAGTTTATTATTATCATTTATAAAATTTAAGTCTATTAAAATATGCTTCCACAAGTCTTGAACGAACCATCTTACTACAATATCATTGAAAATAACCATCAATTTTTGGCGCCACCGACGCGGACTTGTCTTTAGGCTAGAATTTTTAGATTTTTTTTTTAGGTTTTTATTTGTTCTTCTTTACGTTTTTGGGTTTTTGTCTTTTGCTTACAGAATTTGGAATTTGGAGCGAAGGAAAAATTTGCCAAAGCTTTTGGTGAATACTTAAAGATTTGGAGTAAAAGCAAAGCGAAAGGAGCGAAAGAAAAAAACAAGATAAATTAATTTAAAAAAAAAGAGAGACATTTTATTTTGTTTTTATTCTTTAGTGTTTTTTTTTTTTTAGACTTTCCTTTTCTTTTGCACTATATTTTTGGACTGTGGACTTTGGGACATTTTTTATTTTTATTTTTTTTAAACCCTACGGAAGGGTAGTTTAAATATCAATTGTTTGCAGAGAAGGACGGCGATTACGATATCGCCTCGGCCCCTCGGGTTCGTACATGACATAGGAGTTGTGGCCCGAGTCGACCACAACGGTTCATCCCCCGTCTTGTACGGGAGGTAAGTTTGTCGAAACACTCGCGAATTCCCTGTCAGCGAGTTACTGTATTCCTTCGTTTGCATATATGCTGAGGATTTGAAAACGACTGCTTTAATTTACTAGTAAAGGGCAAGGACTGGCCATACAAATAAGGGTTCGGATGTCATCACCGTTCCCTTCTTTCCCGCCTTAGGAAAACGAAACCAAACGCGAAACTAAGCCTAAAATTTGACTAGAACGAGACCTATAGGGTAACGAGCTTAATAGGAAAGTCATTCGAAAAATATTGGTTACTCTTTTAAGCATGCTTCAAAGTTCATGATGGTTTCTGTGAGTTGAATACGCCGCCTTGTAACGCCAGTGAGGCCTTGGGTATCAAAGCTCCACCGAGCTTCCCTCGTCTCGATTCAACTTACTTTAACTCGGATTGATTCCAGAGGGGTTTGCTTAAATTGTAACGAATTCCCTTTCGAAGGATTAGAAGCTGGTCTAGAAACAATCTAAGTGGAGCCATCATGCATTTTGTTTGCTAGAAATCAGTAGGTTTGTTGTGGTGGAGTCATCCTTGTATTTGTTTGCATAGAACTTCCCTTCCTTTTAGGATTTCTTTCTTTTTCTTTTGTTTTTCTAGTGTATGCCCGAAGTTATTAGAGAACGGGCTTGGAAAAGAAACACTCTAGGTCGTTTGATTAGTAATAAACCTAGTAGTTCATCTTGTGAAGGCGGGGATCTCGAAGACTCTTCTTTTGAGAGCCCTGTCTTTGGAAATTTCAGCTTTGAAAACTTGACAATTAGTGAAGAAAGTACTCCTAGTCCTTTGGAAGTGCCAGAAATGGCAACTTTGAAAGCTTTATTAAACCCAACTAGGACCTCTCGTCCGTCTTGTATCAAGTTAGCTGAAACCGAGGAAAATTATGAACTCAAAACTGGGACTTTACAGATGCTCCAATCTTTTTAGGAAAAGAGAATGAGAACCCCTATTTTCATGTTAGGGAATTTGAGGAAGTTTGTAGTACTCTGAATATTAAAAACCTTAGTGATGATGCATTGAAACTTAGGTTATTCCCCTTTTTCTTAAAAGATAAAGCCAAATCTTGGCTGTATAGTTTGGCTTCTGAGTCAATTCAAACCTATGACCAACTTACATCTGCCTTTATACAGAAGTTTTTCCCAAGGCACAAAACATCGTCTATTAGGACACAAATCTGTACTTTTATTCAACAAGAGGGAGAATCTTTATATAGGTATTTAGAAAGGTCCAATGACTTAATATCTCAATGTCCTCATCACGGTTTAGAGATGGTTAGGCTAGTTCAGATCCTCTATGAGGATTTAGATTATTCAACAACAACCATGGTTGAGTCCTTATGCACAGGTGGGTTTGAGAATAAAACTGTTGATGTGACATTTTTGAATGAAATCTCCAATAAGACCCAACAATGGGAAAATAGTAGGGAACCCCAGAAAATAATTCTTCTAAGTAGAGGAAAGGTCAATAAGGTAGAAGGATCTTATGAGTCAGATGCTAAAATAGCAGCCATAGCCAAAAGGTTAGAAGTCTTAGAATTAGGTCATTATAGTGGTAATAGTGGTAGAATAGAGCCTTTTTGGGAAGGCCATACTGTTGAGGAGCAATCCAATGCTCTTTATAACAACACTAGATTCGATAACCGTCAGAAGTTTGACCCATATTCAGAAACCTATAACCCTGGCTGGAGAAACCATCCCAACCTTTCTTGGTCTAAGGGCCAGAATCAAGGTCAGTCTAGTAACTCTCAGGTTCCCCCAGGTTTTAGCTATACTAAGAATCATTCATCTCCGACACTGCTTCAGATCCCTTCAGATAAGAAAATCATGAGTTTAGAGGAGTCTCTTGCCTTGTTAACTCGGAACACTTTAGAATTTCAGCAATCGGTTGCACAAGGATTATATGAAAATAAAAAGATGGTACAAGCTAACTCTCAGGCTATTTTTGAGTTGAAAACCCAGGTTAGTCAGATAAATGAGACATTGAAAGAAAAAGGAAAGTTTCCTAGTCAACCACAACCCAACCCTAGGGGAGTCCATCAAATATCTTTAGCTGGTGAGAAATCATCAAACCATGTGAACTCGATAACAACCCTTAGGAGTGGTAAAACGGTAGACAATAAGGTAGCCATGCCTAGTGGACATACTGTAGTTCCACCTTCTACTTCCCAAGAGGAGCCGTAGACGAGGAAACTGAAACAGTTTCTAAGGATTCCCAAGAAATTCCTGATAGGTTTACCTTTGTGCCTAGAGCCCCATATCCACATTTGCTAGCCCCAACAAAGAAGGAGTCGACTTTCAACGAGATAATGGAAACACTTAAGCAGGTGAACATCAACATTCCGTTATTTGAAGCAATTAGGCAGATGCCTGCTTATACCAAGTTCCTTAAAGATCTTTGTACACGAAAGCGTAAGATTAATGTCCATAAGAAAGCCTTTTTAGTTGGTCAAGTAAGTTCCATTCTTCTGAACCAAACATCCCATAAGTATAAGGACCCTGGATGCCCCACCATATCTTGTGAGATTGGTAATCACATGGTCGATAAATCTTTACTTGACTTAGGAGCTAGTTTTAACTTACTCCCGTATCATGTATACACCCATCTAGGTCTTGGTAAGTTGAAACCGACTAAAATGACACTACAATTAGCTGATAGGTCTGTCAAAGTCCCTCGTGATGTCATAGAGGATGTTATGATTGAGGTTGATAAGTTTCTTTATCCAGTGTATTTCGTTGTTCTAGACACCCAGCCTCTTCAGGACCCAAGTGCTCAAATCCCAGTGATTTTAGGTCGCCCATTTTTAGCCACAGCTAACGTTGTCATCAACTGTAGGAATGGGCTTATGAACATATCCTTTGGTAATATGACCACTGAACTAAATGTCTTTAATATTACTAGACAACCTTCTGAGAATGATGAATTAGAAGAAGTGAATATGATTACACTTTAGTTCAGGATTTAGTTCAGGATAATTTGCATGATACTCTATTGGGAGATTCTTTAGATGAATTTGAGGAAACTATTCTCTTAGACCAGATGTATGATCAATCTTTAGAAGAAGCCATTGAGTATTTTAAAGACTCTACAGACCCAGAAATTCAAGCAATAGTTAGAGGTTTGTATGTGATTAGTGAAAACCATAAGTTTGGGAGTAGTGATGGTTCTTGTGATCGTCAAGTTTCGATAATTGGAGTCCCTAACTTGGGACTTGATCTTTGTGTGTCTGAGATATTACTTGAGTCTATTCAGACTTTGCAACCCGATCCTCCTGATACTGTCCAGGAGGTGACCCAGTTATTAGAGACCAGTATTTCGGATGAATCTCTTTATCAAGACACACATATGAAGCTTTGTTATGTTCCCCAGATAAACCCAGTTGTCTTGACAGAAATCTTAGATGAGGATGTACTCCTTCTATTCATTTTTCTGAACCAGTGCAGTTGTCTCATTTTTGTGTTAGCCCTATTTGGTCTTATGGACCCACAATTGTTTCGATTATTGGTATACGACTTTGGAAGATGACAATTCTTTTCGATGTATTTGATGTCTAGCTAAAACCTTTAAATTTAACATTTTCTGGGAGGCACTTATGCTCATGCTTACGGTAATATCCTTCCTTATTTCTTTTCCCTCAAGTGGTAACAGTTTCTCCTTGTTCATGTTTTTAATTTCATCTTTAGAACATTAAGGACAATGTTAGATTTAAGTTTGGGGTAAGGGAGAAAATTCTAGCGTCACATAGTATCCGATTAGCTAATTTTACATATTGTTTCTCACCGAAAAGATGGAAATTGGAATGCTAGTGATAACAATCTACTGAGACATTAGAGAAAAAGACATTGAGATCTTTGACATTCAGGAGAAAACATGTTCCTTTTAGAGGGTAATTGTGATGGATCTAACCATCCATGATGGAGAGACAATTAGGCCAGAAGGAAATGCCAGAAAGACAAAGCAACCTCGCAATGTAGTCTTAGTTACTGGACCACGACTCTCTCAGTAGAAACTTATCATCATCAACAAACGGAGCGACATCAAAATATATGAAGCAAGTTGAAGACGTTTAAGGTTTAGCAGCAACAATAGAAAAGAATAATTCAAAAAATCAAAGTTAGTTACAAGAAGTTCTAAGAGCAAAGAAAATCAAACGATATAAGTTGTTGAAGTTCATGATACCAAGACATTACAAATTGCGAAGATACAAGTTCTAAAGTCCTTCTCTCATGGCCATGTAAATTTTTATCTTGTTTTATTGAGGAAAAAAAATTATCGTTACGTTTTGTTCAATAAGGCCATAGGGAAGTAGAAATCTATAAGGAAGTTTCAAACAAGAAATTAAGGAGAAAAGTTAAATTGTCAAGGTTCTACGAGGTTTGAGAGTTTATTATCAACAGTTGAAGCCGAAGAAGACGTTGTTTCTACTGAGCACTATGAGAGAGTCGAAGAGAGATGCATATTGGTTGCTTTACTAGTCCGCTTTCCATCTAACATTGGTTCAACTCATCAAAGGTAATTAGTCCAGCTGTGTAGTAGATGTCCCTCTCATTTTCATCTCTCTCCTAATCTTATCCAGCTGTAAAGCGGATGCATCTTACAATGTTTATCTAGCTGTGTAGAGGATATCTCTTTATCTAGCAGTGTTGCGGATGTGTCTCCCTAATTCTTTGTTCAGCTTTAGAGCTGACACCTTTAATTTCTCTGGCATTCTAGTTACTTGGAGATAGGTTGAAAATATGTATGTCCTCATAGCTCTTTGGATACTTGTGACCAATTAGAAGTCATGGTTTTGTGGGTACACCTCTAGTAAACCCTCCCGAGAATAACTCGGTCACTAGGGCCACCTAGTGAGTTAGGATTTTATTTTCTAAATTATTTTTGCTCGAGGACTAGCAAATAATAAGTTTGGGGGTATTTGATAGACACATTTTTGTGTCTAAGTTGTCCTAAATTTTCTGTATTCTTGGTACTCGATTTCGTACTTATTGTGGTGTTTTATGTGTTTGTAAGTATTCTGGGGAAATAAACATTTTTGGAAAATTCGGCTCGAATAATTGCTCGGGGCACCCCCGTAGGACATTTGCTATACGGACCCCCACTTTTGCTGAGGGACAACCATTGTTATGTGTAGCCCATATTTGTCATTAGCACCCACTGGTTATTCGGCACCCAAGATGTTGGATAACGGCACACCTTCTTCTTACTCGTGAAGAACATCTTTTGGCGGGAAAATAATATTTGAAAACTTGCGGAGTTTTCTGTTTTGAATTTGGAGGAGATGTAGCGAGATTCAATCACTCCAATCGACTCATGCCATCCTGTTACACTCACACAGGACTGGTAAGTCCCTCAGATTCGAAAAACGTGGGTTGAATACGTGGGTTTTCAACACAACAGGGAGTACGTGTGCGGATGGCAATCACGGGATTACAACGAGATAAACGAGTGCTACTCGTGTTTGGATAGATATTTGTCTTTGCAGAAGCATAGAGAAGTTAAGTAAGGAAGACTCGACATCTACAGACGCGTGAAGAATCAACAAAAGGAAATTATCCCGTGAAAAATATTTATTATTACTACGGAGATATTTGGGAATTATGAGGGAAGATTCTTGTCGCTGTGGAGTATAAAAAAGGTCTTCGGGTATCATATAAGGGACAGAGAGGGGAGTTTGGGGAGAAGTTTAGAGCTTCAACATAGCTGAAAATCAAGTTGCATGAAAACTGTTTTCTGCTGGTGCACTGAAGAACACGAAGAACTTTAGACGCACAGAGACAATCGTTTATCAACAATGACAACGAAAGAGGGGTGAGGGTCGTATGCTACATCATCATTGACAGTTCACATATATCGTTCTCTGTAACAGATGGTTTGTAACACTTATAACTGTTACAAACCCGATTTTTAATTATTTTCTCCCATATTATCATCCTTGTAAGCACCTTTTGAACAATGAATTATCTTTTTGAGTGTGCTTCCATGATGAAGAGCTAAACCCAATCCTTGGAGCGATGGAGGAAGCTGTTGTTTCGGTAAAAGTGATATATCTTTATTTTAAATTAATTATAGCATTTTTACTATGATTTTTGCATTGAACTAAAAATGGATTATATGATTTTGATTAGTTAGGTGTATTTTCTCTTGATAGAATATGCTTGCTTAAGAGTTTTGATATTCCATGCTTGGATTAACATCTATTCTTTTAAAAATCTACATGTCTAGGCAATACTATTAGAATCAATTTGAGTGTTGAATTGCGAAATTATTGTTTTATTAAATCCCTAATATCGACCGATGGTGGAATCCTAGCCCCAGTCTTTCCACAATATTCACATCACCTTTTTATTTGAGTTTATTATTATCATTTATAAAATTTAAGTCTAAAAAAATATTCTTCCACAAGTCTTGAACGAACCATCTTACTACAACATCATTGAAAATAACCATCAATCCTTGAAAACAAAAGATTTTAACCTATCTTCCATCAACTATTGACAATATAGGCTTAACTTTTTTATTTGTCAAAAGTCTATTCATTCTTTTACCAGTATGTGAATACCGAGCACGGACGACTTTACTTTTGACAATGTATGGAACAAACATAGTTCACGGAAGTAAACACCAATATCCCATAACAAATTGCAATATATCAAATCATAAAGATTAATACTGCAAAACATCATCCTCCAAATATTTTTAGAATTTAAACCAATAAACCTACAAAAAAGAACAAGAAGATGAAAAATAATAGCTATGTGTAGTCACAATCATTGTTATTCAAAGCACTAGTTATTCTTCCAACTAAACCAAAAAGAAGACATACTAGGCAACAGTATCTTTGAGAAATTCCTTATCATTCCCGAACTCCTTGTCGTCAACAACCATTGGAATATAAGGTTCGTGGAGGAAGGAGTCAATACCAACAAACCGTCTTGGCTGATGATGTCGAACCAGAGCCTTCTGAATTTCCAAATATCTTAAAACGCAAGCCTTTATTTCACTATTCTCCTTTCTTACTTCCTTTAACTCATCAAGAACATCGGAAAATTTATGAGAGTTAGAAGGGATAGCCCTTGGATTTCTTGTATTCTTCCTCTTTCTTTTCAAGGAAGAAGTTACTGGAGATTTCTCTTTTTCCTTGATTGATGGCTTAACAATCATATTGACATCTTTTCAATCCAAATATATGATGCTTAGAGAACAGTTATAAACAACTGGTTTTTGTGAGTGGAATTCACAATCTCATCAAGCAGTCTTAAGATATAAAGGATATCAGAGAGGAAAAAGGAATGTAGGGTTCGCAGCCTTTAAACAAGTTCGTGGACGCCCAATTTTATACCCTATAAAGAGTAGAATTGTCGATAATTACCCTTTCTTTTATTTGATAGACAGGAAAAACAAGCCAAAAAAAAAACTTTTCCTAAAGCCCGGGAGGTACACAATCTTATCTCTTTTGATCAGGCACATGAGACAAGATTTACCAAACAACACAATTAATTTGTGCTCTGGTGAACAACAATTTGTCCACCATTTTCCTCTTGAGAGGAATCCTCTGACTTCTGTATATCAAAGAAATTTGACTATACCTTCTTCCCTAATGGTTTTATTTTGTCTTTGGAAACTAACTTCTTAGACGAAGATAAAATCCTACATACCTCAGCAGTCTTCTGAGAAAGTTTAAGCTTTATTTCCAATTGATTTTCTCTTCGTTGAAGTTTGTTGGCGTGCCTCACTTGATGTTTGTAATTTTAACATATTGATAGTTCATGACCCTTCTGAGAACAAAACGAGCACGTCAAACTTGGATAGTATTCAGGCATCTGTGGTGTGAACGCAATTAGACACATAGTAGATCCTGAAACATTACAACCAGAGTTTCCAAAGGACGGGTCAATTGATTCTTTCAACTTGATTGGATTATCCTCTTCACCAAAACCATCAAGGTTGATATATGTATTGCTACAATTATCAAAATCAATGTTTTCACATAGAAGACCAACATTTGATTTCCTGTCTTCATCAGAATCATAGATCTCAGACATCTCATCAAGTGTTATAGCGAGACCTTTGTTCCCAGTGTATTTTCTACAATGTGGGCACTCGTTTGCAAAATGACCAAAACCTTTACACTTAAAGAACTGTGGAATGTTCTCGTCATCAGCCTCGTCAGCATCCCTGTTTTTAGGAGGGACGCGAGGTTTATCTGACGACCTTGGTTTGTCTCTTGAAAACCGTTTACTTCTCTTCAATAGAAGATCCCTAAACTGTCTTGTGATCAAGGAGACTGATTTGTCAAGATCTTCATCCGAAAAATCACCCTCAGACTGATCATCCTCAGAGACATAAACACTTTTACTTTTATCAAGTGACTTAGTGTTCTTATGTGCTTTAAAGGAAACATGCTTTCCGATTTTGGATATATGCTCATGATCAAAGATCTTTAGCTTTACAACCAATGTATTTCTGGAAAGATTATCAAGGTTATTTCCCTCAACGATGGCATGCTTCTTAGACTCGTATCTAGATGGCAGCGATCTGAGAATTTTCATCACAATGTCCTTTTCAGGAATAGTCTTACCCAATGCAAAAGATGCATTAACAATTTCAGACACTTTGTGATTAAACTCATCAAATGTATCTTCATCTGCCATGTGAAGGTTCTCCCAATCGAAATTATGGTTTTGAAGTCTAGCTTCCTTTTCACTGGAGTTACCTTCAAATACGGTTTCTAAGATATCCCAAGCATCTTTAGACCTAGTGCAATTTGACATATGGTGTTGAAGATTTGGGGTAATGGCATGTATGATGGCATTCAAACTGTCGGTATTTTTCTTTGCAGCAAGTATCTCGGCAGGATTATATTCAGCAATATTCTTGGGAACGTTTACATCTCTAACTGCCATAAAGGGAGCATCATAGCCATTAAAAACATATACCCATGATTGAAAATCACGCGCTTGAAGAAAAGCTCGCAGCAATTTTCCACCACAAGTAATTAGAGTCATCGAAGACTGGTGGTATATTAATAGAGATAGCACCTCTGTCCATAGAGTCAGATCGCTATAAACACAGACTTGTAAGGTCTTGAACGTGTTTGCCTTCTCTGATACCAATTGAAAGCGTGGGTCTAACAACACCACCCAATCTTTCGCTTAGCAATATGTATGGACAAACTCGAATATACTTTTAAGAGAACCAAGAACACTCAATCAATTAAAAGTATATCAACGAGTTTATATCTTTCTTCTTGATTTGATTTACTCAAGCATGAACTGCGAGTTCTAATCAAATACAAGGAATAACTTGGATGGTATCAAAGACCGATAACCAAGGATCAATCAATGACAATCAACAACCAAAGGTTGGATTACTCTAATTGATGATCTAACGCACAACCTGTATTAATTCAAATTATAAAGATAAAACAATATAATGTGGATATTAAAATAACATAGACACCAGAAATTTTGTTAACGAGGAAACCGCAAATGCAGAAAAACCTCAGGACCTAGTCCAGATTGAACACACACTGTATTAAGCCACCACAGACACTAGCCTACTCCAATCTAACTTCGGATTGGACTGTAGTTGAACCCCAATCAATCTCCCACTGATCCAAGGTACAGTTATGTTCCTACGCCTCTGATCCCAGCAGGATACTGCGCACTTGATTCCCTTAGCTGATATCACTCACAACTAAGAGTTGCTACGACCACAAATCGCAGGCTTTGACAATAAAATTTTTTGTCTCCCACAGGCAAGTCTATCAAAGGATCAATCTGTCTCCCACAGATAAACCCTAAAGGTTTTGTTCTGTATTTTGATAATAATCAAGGTGAACAGGAACCAATTGATAATCCGGTCTTATATTCCTGAAGAACAGCCTAGAGTTATCAATCACCTCACAATAATCTTAATCGTATGGTAGCGAAACAAGATGTTGCGGAATCACAAACAATGAGACGAAGATATTTGTGATTACTTTTTATATCTTGGCTATCGGAGATATCAATATCAAGCCAATCAATCTGATTTTACTCGTACGATAGAAGATGCAAGATCAGATCACACAATTACGATAAAAGTAGTATCAGTCTGGCTTCACAATTCCAATGAAGTATTTAAGTCGTTAACCTAGTTTTAGAAGAAGAAAACCAAAGGTTAAAGGAGAATCAACTCTAGAACGCAAACTAGTATCACATGTAAGGTGTGGGGATTAGTTTTAGACAATACTAGATGTCTTCTTTATATAGTCTTTCAAATCAGGGTTTGCAATCAATGTTAGCTTAGTAACAAAGCATTCAATATTCACCGTTAGATGAAAACCTGGTTTAGATTCAAGATAATATTTCTCAACCATTAGATCAAAAACTTAGCTTGTTACACACACTTGAAAATGCACGCTTCTAGGTTTGTAAACCGTACCCAAACGTATGCACTTGTTGGTTCAACAATAGTTAAACAAAAGGTTAGCCATATGAGCATCTCATATCAACCACGTTCTTCTTCACCATAACTAGTTAAAATGACTTCAAAATGAACTAGTTAGAGAGTTGTTCAACTGCAAGGAAATCTCATGTACTACACAAGATACAATTGAAGCAAAGATGATTTGATTCACTTGAATCGGTTCATGAACTTTTATAGCCACGGTTTGCAAACTGTATTCCTTAGTCTTTTTAAGTTTAAGTTCAGAAATAATCTTCAGATATATAACCTTCTCAAGTTCGCAGACTAAGTTCGCGGACTTAAGTTACCGGGCAGAGTTTACAAACTCCAGCAGAAATTCTCGGGTTTGAGAACTTCGCCGGTTCGCAAACTGGGTCCGCGAACTTAGCTTCATGCAAATAGTTTGTCAACTCCAGCAGAAATTCTCGGGTTTGTGAACTTCGGAAGTTCGCGGACTTCGCTCACGCCATTCTTCCAGTTCTCTTGATCAACAAAGCTCGCAAACTTTGGTTCAAGGAATAGGACTTATACATAAATGTGTTTCCACAAGAATGCTTATGTCCACTATTGGTTATGTAATCTAAACTCTCATTTCAATCATTGAAACATTCTTAGAGGACGTTATACAGTTGTTACACCATTTCTCGTTAAAGAAATTTTCAAGATGATTGAAACATATCATGACTTTCGTCACATGGTAAAGATAAACTTGATCGAAGCGAAAAGCTTACCAACACATATTTCGAGATATAGATAGGCGAGGTATACTCGGCTCGAAATACCAAATGTGTATAATCCAAGTCTATATATATATATGATACGACTTCTTGTCTCAAAGAGTAGGAGATAGAGTAGACAGACTTTTGAGTGACAGATAAGTTTAACTCTTCACATACCTTTTTGTCGCGAAGTTCCACCGGTTCCTTGAGTAGTTATTCTACTTGTATGATGAATCTCCATGAAGACCTTGAGCTCAAATACACTTTCTATCCTAGTCCGAGACTTAGCTATAATAGATTAGAAATCAAGACTTATAGTTTTGATCACTAACATTGACAAACATGCTTGAGATAGAAACGCATGCGAGTTCGGCCGAGAAATGCTCTAACAGTTTCATCGATACTGATCTTGTACTCGCTTGACTTTCTTGAGAAGGAACGATGGTATTATTTGGATCATCGTGTATTGCAGTCGCTTGACTATTTTGGGAATGAACGATGGGATCCTCATTGAAAACGATGGGATACCAAGTACGTTACCAAATTTTTCATTAGATAACCTATATGGACAAAACCTTAATACAATTATAAGCATACCAAGTTAATGATCCTTGAACAAAATTGTATGTAGAGTTTATATCTTGTTCTCTTACAATCAGATTGTTATAGACAAGGAGTCAGTGAACCTGCAGATATGACCGTAAGAGTACTTGGACGATTCCAAAGATCAATATCCAAGTTCAATCGAGTCGTATCCAAATAACCGGATCGAAATTATGCCAAGTATGAAACTTGTTATTTATCTTTCATGATACTACAGGAACAAGTTCTTATAATCTATCACAATCAAGATGGACGTATCTACTACGATTAGTTACATACTACTTGTAATAATCATATTATAAAGATAAACATATAATGCAGAAAATGAAAAACACAAGACACCGGAAGTTCTGTTAACGAGGAAACCGCAACTGCAGAAAAACCTCGGGACCTCGTTCATATTTGAACATCGAACTATATTACTCCACAACAAATACTATCCTACTATCAGAACTTCAGAATGTAATGTAGTTGAGACCGAATCCACCTCCAAGTGATTCAATTACAGTCGCGCTCCTTATGCCTTTTCAACCTCACAAGGTTCTACGCAATCGATTCCCTTAACTGACGTCCTTTACATCCTAAGAGTTGTTTCAACCTAAGTGAAGACTTTTAATACAAATCTTCCTTTAACAGACAAGCGATATTCGATTTACGTTTGGATCATGAGATCAAAGTGGGGAAATTTGTTTGCAGTAAAAAAGCTATCAAACTTCACAAATCCGATACTTATGACTTTTGAAGAGCATCCAAGATTATTAACCACTTTATAAGAAAAATATTAGACGAATTAAATTAAGAATCGTTATCATAGTTCTATCTTGTGGAATCACAAGTCTGAGATGAAGAGAACATTGAGATTTCTATCTATCTCGCCTGAAAGAGGTTGTGAAAACTTCGATAACATGAAATCAAGATCAAGATACACGAACTATCAAGTAAAAAGATAGTCGGACCTGGATTCACGAATTATTAACCTAATTATGTTTCTTAGAGGAAACCTAAGTTAATAGAGAACAACTCTAGCATACAACTAGGACACAAGAAAGTGTCAGGGATTAAATTTCCCAGTTGTTTGAGTCGTTCTATTTGAAGATTTTCTGGATCGAAGGTTGCTTAAGGTTCAAGCTAAGGTAGCTTGGGAATCAAGCAAACATTTTCTATGTTTACTTGAAACAGTAGTTAGGGTTTCACGTAAGCATGTGTGAAATTTGATGTGAAATCACATAATAGAAAAGAAGGTATGGTCGGCCATAACTTAATTCACAACCACGTGGATTATCTAGCAGGATACATTGGTTACATAAAAGCTTATCTAGCTTGAATACCGGGTCTACCAGCTGACTTGATCTTATGTAACTTAATTCACGACTCTAACACACCCCTCAAATTGGACACGAAGAATTTGTAGTATAAAATAAATCCACCGTTATTAGTGTCCCTAAATGTAGGGAAAAAGAGAGCACAAGATAACACTAAAAACTGTTGACTTTATCGGAACCACATAAATATTGGTGAGTCCAATTGTTGAAAATCAATGGAAATTTAGCTATGTGATGAACAATCAAAAATGAAAAGGCAAAAGCTTAACATAATCATGAGTGGTAAATAAACAACCACTGGACCTTACGTTAACTAGTAGATGGGATTTTGGACCATCCAGCAAAAATGTGAAAACTACAGGGAAACCCATTTATCAGTATTTCTCCATCGTAAAACCCACGGAAGGAGAAGTTCATGCGCGCATCCATTTTTGGGAAAAAACCTCCTACAAATCCCATTGTTTTCTAAAATCATATTTTACTGAGATTTTTTTTTCATCATAAAGAGTGAGGAAAGACCAGAAGTTTCCATCTATGTCGTCGTCCATGCCTGCCGCTGTATTGACAAGGAGAGGAAAAAGATTATTATCTTCGTAAATATTAGGTGTTGATTCTAGGGTTTGATTAACACAGAGAAGAGAGGGTGGTATCTGAAATCGAGAAATTAGAGTGCAGTTGAGGAGATTGATTGTCTTCCGATTGAATCTACACGGAAAAAGAAAAGGAAAGTTGGGTTTCTGTTAGATTCAAGTTGCAGTGAGAGGAACTCGAGATCTGGACTCAAGAAATCAGCTCGTAGATGAATTCGTTGCTTCCGAGGGTCCTGTGGTCGAGAGAGGGTCAATGAGATGATGGGGATTCTGAGTTTACACAAGCCAAGAAAGGGGATCTGAGATGTTGAATGAATGAGTAGTGGTGGATAGTGTTGTTGGTGAATGGATGTTTTGTGGAATTCAAATTGCAGATGAGGAATTGAAGCTGCAGGTGGACTGGTTGGCTGAGATGCAGTAGAAGGTTGCAGTGAAGTGATATTGTAATTGGTAAAGCTGTAGTCTGGTGACTGTGATGTTGTTTCCGAAATGGAGGAGATCTGTGGTGGTGAAGATTAAGGAGGCAGTCTTGACAGGAAAGAAGCTGAGTTGCGTCTGTTGCTCAGATGAAGTCGAGAGATAGGGGGTCTGATACAATGAATCTGTTGGTTCATGGCAGTGAAGATGGTTATGAAGATGCAAGTGGTGATATGAATGGCTGGACATTAGATGAATGTTAGGAGCAGAATGAGTTGAGACCCCCTATCTCTCATATCTTTGGCTTAAATAAGGTCTAGTCTGTTCCAAAATATCAAATCAAATAAGTAAGTATGTAATTGGTTTACTGAGTAGAATAGAATACAACATTTTTTAAAATGGGATAGGATGATTGAGATCATGGTCTTGTAGTTCGAATGTCTTGTAACTTGCCAGACTTTGACACTTTACTGGAATTGACTGGTCTTGGTACGTGCATCTTTTGGATTTTTGTTTGACTCTAATATGGATGATTTGAAATGTATGCATGAATCTGCAGATATATATGGTTGGGGGAACAAATCTAGGCATATGGGGATAAGATGTAATTTACAAGCCAAGGTGTGACGCATCCATGCTATGACATCAAAAGAAAGTTATTCACCTATAGTCACGCAGTTACGCCTAAACCGACTATGCTATTATCTACAAAATTAACTTGTTCTGCAGTTCTGAAAATAGTTACATAACACGTTATGCAGCTGTTATTGTGCATGACAAGTTATGCAGGCTTTTTTTTGTTTGCATAAATTGTTATGCAGTCCAGAGAATGATTGCATAATACGTTATGCAGCTACTTTTTTGTTAGTATTGAAACCAATAAAAAAAATATCGCATAACTTATCATGCACCTACAATAGTATGTGCATAACATGTTATGCAGTCGAAAAAAATGGATGCATAAAGCATTATGCAACCATATTTTTGTAAGTACTTAATTAAAAAAATTAATGCATAATCTTTTATGCATCGAAGGAAATGGAAGCATAACATGTTATGTATAAATTAATAGATGCGTGAAGCAAAATATGGTTGCATAATGTTTTATGCATCTTTTGTTGTGTCTGCATAATGTGTTATGCATCATTTTTGGTGGTTGCATAATGGTTATGTATCAAATTTTCGAAAAT
The DNA here is from genome assembly GCF_003573695.1 of Papaver somniferum. Taxonomy (NCBI): domain Eukaryota; kingdom Viridiplantae; phylum Streptophyta; class Magnoliopsida; order Ranunculales; family Papaveraceae; genus Papaver; species Papaver somniferum. Next base: position 97,277,033 of record NC_039359.1, on the reverse strand, counting down.
TTTGCTTAAAAACCAACCGCCTCCGATTTTTTTGCAAAAAACTTAAATTTGGTATTGTTGTTTGTATTCATTATGTAGATCTCTTAAAAAGATTTCCAACGATGTAAAATTTGTAAAATTCCAAGACGCGGATTTTTAGATACGTTATATCCAAATTGTGTTGCCAATTATACCCCTTGAAAAATTAGGTTGCATAACGAGTTATGCCTGGAAAAATAGTATGCATAACGAGTTATGTTGATTCTTATTTATTTGGAATAATTTTGGGTGTCACGGTATCTAAAATTAATTTTGGGCCTGACAATAAAAATATTATTTTTTTGGGCCTGCGCCTAAGTTTCTCCCAACAAATTTCCTTAAGTCCACAGTGGTTAAATAATCATAACCAAAGATCAAAGACCAAAACAAACGATCAAGTTTGAGTTTAGTCTGGAGTGTCACGTTAAGGCAGTGGAGTATATTTAGTCGAGCGGATGTATAATCTACGCTTGCATGTGGAGCGTACATATAATCTTCGTCCCGAAGAGGCGTAGATATAGTTTACGCTGGTTGTGGGGCGTCGGTAAAGAATACGCTGATTGTGGGACGTACATATAGTTCACGCTCGGAGAAGGGACGTAGGTATAATCTACGCCTGGTGTGGCGAACGGGTAAATCAACGCCTCATTCAGGCGTACGTATAATCAACGCCTCATTCAGGTGTGTGTATAATCAACGTTTGGTTTCACTCAGGCGAATGAATGAATCAACGCCTCATGGAAGGCGTACGTATAATGCTCGACTTGTATTAACACACGTATCGAGCATGTGTGGCATTAAAGCCCAGACAAAGAGAAACCACCACGTATAGCCCACGTGTTCACTTTGCCTTTACCCTAATCTTCTCCGTCTTCTTCTTTTCTTTTCTACCTCCTCTTTGTTTCTACCGCCCACAAACACAACTTCTAAACCAACACATCACAATAACGAGCAGGAAAAGAAAAAAAAACACGAGATACTTGATGAATCCGGGTTACAAAAGAGGTATGTTTTTTTTTTTCTTAATCTCTTTTGTTTTATCCATATTGTTGTATAATTTATTTAGGGTTTTATTTGTTAAAATTAGTTTATATAAAATTGGGTTTTAACGAACAAATATGAATATGAAATTGGTTAAATATAATTGGGTATGTGTGTTTTATGTTTTTAGAGATTAATATGTATGTGAAAAAAAACCATATTTGCTGCTTATGTAAATTTGGTTAAAAGAAATTTTAAAATAGTTATAGAAGATCTAATTTGTGGGTGGAATAGATTTAAATTTTTTGGGTACTGTAAAAATTGGTATTTATGTAGATTATGTGTGTTATATATGTAGAAGAGATGATTTGTACGTATGTGAATATGATTAAAAATAATTGAATTTGTATTGTTTTTTATTGAATTTTGAGGTGATTAATTTTAGTTGTTTTTTGGTTTATTTTTGATGTTCATGTGAATTAGGCTAAAAGATTTTTTGAAATTTTGTCAAATATGTACAACACTTAATTTGTGGGTTATATAGATTAATATGTGTTTTTACAATTCACGTGGTTATGCGAAAAATTGTAGTTATGTAAATTTTGACAAATTACATATGTAGAAGAGATAATTTATATGTATGGAATTGATTTTTTAGTGATTTTTATGGAATCTTGAAGTGATTAAATTGGGTTGTGGAATCTTGTAATGATTTTCGAAATGCATCGGTGACGATTTAATTTGTGTTCGTGGAATTATAGAATTTGGAATTGATATAGTTTGTGTTAAGGATTTATAGTATTTGGAATATAAATGGTGATGGACTAATAAAAATATGGAATAATGAGGGTTGGTCTTTTAATAATGTAATTGCATCTATCTTGTGTGTGCACAGATGTTGAACAAATTCACAGCGCGGTTCAATGGTCGCATGAAGACGAACAAGAAACAAAAATTTGTAGCCGAAGAGGATTATAACTTAATCCCTACTGGTAAAATTAAGGAGGTTGATATTCCCCGGTTAGGGAGGTTTCCTATACTGCAAGATGATAAACTGCACGCTACTACGGACATCACATTTACAGGGGAGCACAAATTGAAGTATCAACATCGTGGATCTCTGGCATCGGTAATTCATCACTATCAAACTATTTCACAACACTGTCCTAGAGCTAAATATATTATTGAAAAAGCGGGATGGCAAAATTTACTGAACATACAATGTAGCGAAACCAACCATTCAATGGTTGATTATATTGCTGAGCGGTTTTGGGATACAACAAACACTTTTCACTTCCCATTTGGTGAGATGGGATTCACCCCCTAGATTGGCTCATGTTGACTGGACTGAGTATCGGTGATGGGCCTGATGTTCCTTATGATTCGGGGAAGTACCAATTTGAACATGTTCGTGAGCATATCTTTCCGGATATCCAAGATGTCACGCTCTGTCCAAAGCACCGTCGTGGGTTTCAAATTCAATTACAATTAAATATTTAAGGTCATATTTCTTCGAAGACAAGTTGGTTGCGGCTGAAAATGATAGCACCCTTGCTCATAGAGTAGCAATTGCCTTTTTCATGTATGTTTTGGGACATTTTTTCTTTTCTAATGCAAAGACCTATATTGATGCTGGATGGTTAGCTGCTTTTGAAAATCTTGATGTAGTATCCACGTATGACTGGGGTGGTGCCGCGTTTTCGAAATTGTATGCGGCACTCCGTTTATCTGGGAGGAGACAGAAGGCACTATGTGGTCCATTCCAAGTATTAGAGGTATTCTTTTAATCTAGTTATTTCTCCTTTCATTGTTTATTTTGTTGCTAAGTTATTAAATTGGCTAATTATTTTGATGGAGTAGTTTTGGGGGTATGAATACCTGGGCATATGTCGACCAGAAATCCCAGAGGCGAGTACAGAACAAAAATGGCATGTATCTTCTAAATGGAATGTACCGAAGAATACAAATGATATTTTCCGTTGTAGGGATTTACTGAGTAAGCTTACTGCTGAACAAGTGACATGGCGCCCATGGGAATCATACAGAGAAGTTCTTGCATCTGATATGGGATGCACGGCTACGCGGCTATCAGACTCGAGATATAAATTTTCTTACATGGGCATTGTGAGTTAATAATTAAAATTTATTCAATAATTGTTGTTAAATGCCAAGTACCTTTTTTTTCATGCTTTTTTTCTATATAACATACTTACTAAATTCTTAATCCCTTTCTAACTGTACAGCACAACATGTATCTTGGTGAAAGGTGTTGGAGGCAAAATCATTGTACTTTCGCTGTTCCTATAAGACTACACACAGTTATAGGGGATATCGGAAATATTCAAGCTGAACGCCTAAAAAAAGAAGGTTTGGTCGATGCAACAGAGATAGTGCAAGTTGTTAAAGATTATGATATATATTTACAATACTGGAGAATGGTAACCAACTACAAAGATTATGTGACTCATCCTATTTGGGATGCCCAAACATATGGGTATGTCGGTGACTTGTATACGGACCCAATTGAACAACCTGCTGAACATGTACATATCCCACCTCCACATCTATTATCCCACGTAAGTGTACTTTCGACTTTTTATTGTACGTTCGATTTTTTATTGTATATTTGTACTTATGTATTTTATTTTTCTTGACAGCATGAAGCTTACACATTATTTCAAGAAAATGCTGATTTTAATCAACAATTTCGCGATTTTACATTAAAACAAACAAAGGAGAGGATGGACGTTATTATGTCGAAAGAAGCAGAAATACAAAGGCTAAATAATGCGAACGTTGATTTGCAGCAACAACTATCTCTTTTCCGTATGCCGCACACTGTCCAACCTCCCCTTGGATACGGTTCCTTTTCCCAAACAATGCCACCACAAGTTTGGAGTTGTATGAATCAAGGATCAGCTTCAACAATGTCCTCAGTCAATACCACTCCGAGAACGCACATGCCTTTTATGGCACCAAGATCGACGACTTCGGATACTGATAATATGAATGGTTAATTTGTTATGACTATTTAGATGACCTGTCTTTGGTGTTATCTTTTCTTATCTTTTTGTGTAGTCATACTAGACCTACTGATAGTTAATTGCTTATCTATTCTTTCAGCGACTAGTCATTTCAAGTCTACTCTGTTTGCTGTCCCTTTAGTAGTCCTCTGAAGTTTGAGTGAGTAGTCAGTGTGTATAGGATTTTGACCGTACATATATATAGTATAGTCATATCAGGTCACTGACAAACACTTTATCTTTTTTGGAAAACACTTTTGCTCAGTACCCAATACAATATCTATTTTTTGTTTTTTTAATGCTCTTGAAAATGGGTTATAAATTAAAGACCTGATCACTCAATATATGAATAACAATACCTCTCTTCTGCTTCATATAGTAATGGAAAACTATGAGAAAACCGCTCATTATTGCTCTTCTGTTTCTTCTTCTTCTTCTTCTTCTAATAGTAGTTTTTATTCCTCGGATGATGATGCAATAACAATTATGCAAAATAACATGGCCGTTAGTTTGGGAGGCCTTGTTACAAATTCAAAATGGCCTCAAACTCGTATCAAAATACCAAGATATCGTGAGTCAGGGGCTGAAATTCTATGGAACGACTATTTTTCTCCGTACCCAAACCAACCACCCAATGTTTTTCGCAGAAGATTTAGAATGCGTTGACAATTGTTTAACCGAATAGTGGAAGGTGTTACCAATGCAGACAGATATTTTGTTCAAAAGCGCGATGCTTGTGGAGTTCTAGGATTAAACCCTCATCAAAAAGTAACAGCAGCAGTACGAATGTTAGCTTACGGATGTGCGGCAGATGCAATAGACGAGTACTTACGCATAGGAGAAACCACTGTGCTGGAAGCTACTCGTAGGTTCTGTAGGACGATTGTAAATGTGTATGGGAAAGAATATTTGCGTGAACCAACGGCTGGTGATATTGAACTGTTGCTCAAGCAAAACAAAGACCGGGGATTTCCTGGGATGCTGGGTAGTCTAGATTGCATGCATTGGAAATGGGATAAATGTCCGTCGGCAGAATCCGGAGCTTACACCGCGTATAAAGGGAGCGAAAGTATCGTGTTGGAGGCAGTGGTGTCGTACGACCTATGGTTTTGGCATGCTTTTTTTGGTATGCCCGGCTCTAACAACGATATTAATGTTATGAACCGTTCATATGTTTTTCGAAGTCTTGTAACAGTAAAAGCACCGCCGGTGAGCTATGAGGTGAACGGACATTCATATGATATGCCGTATTATCTAGGTGATGGCATATACCCAGAGATTCCTACTATTATTATGGCCATTAAACATCCGGTTTGTAGGAAAAAGGAAATATTTTCATCGATGCAAGAGGGTGCAAGAAAAGATGTTGAACGGGGATTTGGTGTACTTCAACAACAATTTGGAATCATCAAACAACCTGCAAGAATGTGGAATCCAGATGTGCTTTCCTATATCATGAAAACCTGTATTATCTTACATAATATGATAGTCGAGGATGAGCGTCTACCCGGTGACTGGCCACATGTTTATGAACAACGTAGCAACGCAGCACCGGTTAATATATTAAGAGGCAATAGTGACGAGTTTTCCCAAATTAGAGCTGAGCAACGTCGACGTGCAATGCGTAACAAAGATGCACATATTCGCTTGCGTGATGACTTGATCGAACATATATGGGCAGAATATGGGAATTAAAAATTGTCGTTTGTCATTTCCTTTGTATGTTAACTTTGGATAATAATAAAATAATTAACTTTGGACAAATGATTTTGTTGTACGTTTTATTATCTCTTTGTATGTAATCATCCTCAAGTTTTAATTAAGGTCGTATGTTTCAAAAAAGTAGAAATTTAATTCAAATCAACGGAAGTAAACTTAAAATCCAAAAGTTACATAATAATACGGCTAATTGTTCAGATAATAAGAAATATTAAAACATAATAATACTACTAATCACTAAATAGGAGAAATAAGTAAGGTTTGAACTAATCCGCCTTTGTGTTAAGATTGGTTTCTTCTATTCCGAACTATGTCCTCCCTGCGAAGTTGGAAGTACTCTTGTTGTACAGGATCCATTTTTTGAAGATCCATCATAATGATGTGAAATTCGTCGTCTTCAGCTTGCTTGGCTATTTTTGCCGCATGTTCAGCTTGTTTTGCTGCAAACTCTGTTGCTCTTTGTTCCATCTTGAATCTTGATTGTGCTTGGTAATGAGTATTGAAATTTTGTCGTTCTTTAATAATTATTCCCATCAATTCCTCTTGGTAACTGGATTTCTCTCTCCCTGTTTTCTTCAATCTTTTTGCTGCTTTTTTCCTCATCTTACGGAGATATGTGTTCTCTATGTCTCCCCCATCTGTGTCGTTACGAGTCTCTCCTTGATTTGTTGTTTGCGGTCCTTCCTCATCTTCCTCGTTATTCTCATAAGTGTCCAAATCGTGCGTCGTATCGAATACAAAAGTCGATCGCCGATTATATTTTATATTTTCTAACACAATTGGGTAGCACTCTTCGTGCTTAAATTTTTTCCCATCGTTGCGTTCCTTGAACCTCTTGTTCACTTCTTCAAGATATTAATGTTTTTAAAAACACTTAAGTACATGGGAACTTATTAAATATTAGAAAATAATTGTTCAAAAAATCAAGAATGCTTACCTTCTTTTCAGGACCCCATCCAGTATGATATTCACCTTCCACTTCTGCCTCTTTTGCCGAAAATAACGCCACATCTTTACTTATTCCCTGATATCGTTTTTGCCAGGAACTCCAAGACCGCTCTGGATTATTAGGTAAATGAAGTTCAATATCATCCTTGATACGAGTCCACAACGTCGCCTCTGATTGATCAGCTCCAACACTAGGATCTTGAGATATAGATAAATGAATTTTACACATTGTTACATCTTCGATTGTCGTAAAATTTGGACATCGTGCTACTCTTGGTGCCATTGTAAGCGAATCGGTGAAAATTTTCCAAATGATTTGAAAGCAGAAATAATATTTCTTCTTATTGGTGCGATAGATAGTTTGAAGTATTAGTTGTGGGAAAATGTTACAGGATTTCATGTGTATATATAGGTGTTTCCTTGGAAATTTCCAACGTTCGAAAATGTCTTCCAAACTTTCCAACGTTCCAAATTATCCAACGTTCGATTTTCTTCAACGTTCGAATTACCAACGGTATAAAAAAATTTCAAAAACAATTTTGTCTAATAACGTTTTAAATATTTTTTTTTAAACTGAAGCTTTAAATGGGGCGGAGCTATTAAGTCCGCTCAACAACAGGCGTTAACTATACATACGCCGGGCTGGGACGTTAACTATATAACCGCCTGTATATGAGACATATGTATAATCTTCGTCTCACTGGGGCGTAAATTTTATGAACGCCTGGCGTGGGGCGTAAACTTCAGCAACGTCCCAACGGGCGAACATTTCAGCAACGCCTGAATGAGGCGTAACTTATATACATGCCTCTTTATGGGGCGGTGACTTTACGTGCGTTGCACAACAGGCGTAGTTTATATACACGCCCGATGACAAACGGTGATTATACATTCGCTCCACTATATATAGTTTTGGTCTTGGTCCCAGACCAAATATGGTCCGGAATTTGATTTTGGTCCAGCTTTTAGTCTTTACTCCGTCCCGCTGCGTCTCGTCCCTGGACCATAATTATAGGTTTGGTCGTCCACTGCAGTTGCTCTTAGTGGCTTTCTTCACTTAACCCATCCCATATGAGTATTCGGTATCCGCGTAGCAGACCAACCCATGGTGTGGGGAAATGATTATACATGTTTACTTTTCTGAGAACGGGATAGCGACTGGGATTGACCGCTCCCCTTCATTGCCATCCCTTTTCCTGTAGAAATCGGGGTGCTCTGACTTTTGGGTATTTTATGCGTAATGGCAAGTAGTTTTACGGAAATTGTTGTTTCCGAATTCTACAGGGTTACAACTTTTAAATCTATACTTATATAAAAGCATATAGCTTCCTATTAATTCAGTAGTAACCTGAGATCATATCCTTATGGAGAATTCCTTGGGCGGTAGTCGCTTGAGCAAAAAACCAAGAACAAGTGATAGTCGACATCAATCTACAAGGTATGTCCGCTAATAAAAACTTCAAATTATTTTTACTGTATTTGATTATATGATCACTTTTTCATGTAGACGGCATTCACACACTTGCTTTGTTTATGGGGTAATTGCTATAGATTTTTATTAGATTAGATGTCCCGAATTAGTATTACAAAATTCTTTGCTGCCGTTATTTATACTACTAATTAACATATATCATTTTTCAGGGATTGTGTTGTTGCAAAATATCTTTTCGATCATCTCATCTATGAAATACTGTTAAGAACTCCTGCCGAGTCTTTACTAAAATTCAAGATTGTATGCAAGGCTTGGTATTTGCTGATTAAGGATCGTAACTTCGCTACGCAACATTGTAATCATCATAAAAAAAGGAATCAATCTATTGCAATTGCTTTCATCTCTAGAGACTAGAATAGACTACGGAGACGAAAACAAATTTAATGTGACAATCCTCAACAAGTTGTGGGAACCTGAAAATGTCTCTTGTAATCCGGAGAGGCAAACTGAGGAGTTAGAATTAACGGTACCTCGGATCGGGTCGTAAAGATGACTTCCTGCAACGGTTTGGTATGTTTCTATACGGAGTGTCCGATTCTTCTATGGAACCCATGCATGAAAGAATGTATAGCTATCCAGGAGCCTAAGTTTGAAGAAGAAAAAGAGATGGCAAGCGCATGCGGATTTGGATTCGATTCAGCAAATAATGAATACAAAGTGGTGCAATTATTTAAAAGTTTTTCAGATTCTTCACTGGAGTGTGAGGTTTTAGTTTTAGGTACCACCATGTCATGGAGACGAATCCAAGGACAAGACGGCTTCCGTCATCCGGATCTCGAGTACCCAGAGTTTGGTCCGGATTTTGTATTTGTGCAAGGATCAATATACTGGCGCGCTTACGACAACATATTGTGTTTCGATGTTGCAGCCGAGACGTTCAAATTGATTCCGGCCCCTGACAGGAAGCCACTGCGTCTGGAGTTTGGGGGCAGCTACTGCACAAACTTTCTGGTAGAATTAGATGGCAGTCTTTGCTATACGGAGCACGTGTCTGGGGGAGGGGTGGGTATATGGAAGATTCAAAAGGACCTCGTCGACAAGAAAAATCCATGAATCAAGGAGTACACCGTCGATGTGCATTGTATTCATATTGCAGATTTTCCTATTAAATCAGTATGCATTCGAAATAAGAAGATTTATCTCAAGTACAGGGAAGGATTGGCATGCTATGATATACAAAGTCAAGAACTGATTGCACCCATTTTCACTAAAGATTTTGAAGTCGATAATTATTCGGATTCCATAGCCTATACAGAGAGCATCGTTTGTCTGCAAGATATAGTTGGCTCTTGTTTTCTTTGACATCTCCTGTTTGTTTGTTTTTTAAGCACTAGAATCTAATATGCTGGTTGACTTTAGGCAGTTCTTGCTCTTGCGTTCATACCATTTCAGAGGTTCTGAATTGCACCTTAGCGTCTTCGCGAGCTTGCTTCACTTTTTTTTTCCTTTTTTTTTTTGCTTTTCTCTATTTTCTTTTTCATTTTGATTTTGGTGTCATTTTTCTGTGACATCTTTGTTTTTACTAAATTTTGTTTGTATCGGGCCAAAAAAATAATTAATTTTATTTTTAATTGTACTCAAGTTTGAGATACTGTATTGCCATGTAAATTGAATATTTTTTAAGGAATTCTCGATAAGAATCTCATTACCGAAAAAAGTAGATTACGAACATTATAAAATTGATGGGCTGTTTAACAGACATAACCTAACAGAAAACAATTAGGTTATGTTCAACTATACACAGTCATTACACTCAACTAACATCCTAATTACATCGCTTTAACACTGACTCTCAGTAATAGTTTGGCAAAATGCCAGTGCCACACTATTATCAGCAAGTTAAAATGCAACAAATTCATGATTTTTGGGTACCAACAAATTCTCTTGATGTTCCAATTCCAAAATCGACTTCCACTTTCTCAGTTGCCAGAAACACTTTTTATAGGGACCCATCCTTTCAAAGAATAACACCAAAGCTAAAATTTCGATAAATGAATAGTTTTGGAATCGAATAAAATTATTATTTTAACAAAATTATTAACATATCGTGTTAAAATTTAGTTTATAACGATCAGATGGACCAGACCGACCTGACTCAATAGACATACCTCACCCTTCGCCACAACTTTCTCCAAAGCTTAAAGCTATTGACACAACGATAGAACGTAAGATTTTTGCTAACCTTAACTCCCCACTGCCTACTTTTTATGATGGAATCGAGCCAAAGCTAGCCTTCTTACCCATCTCTAGCCCAAACCCGCTTTTTATTCGACCAAGAGTACTTGTATCTGCGATAAACTTATCTACGAATCCTGCACATACTGAGCACTTACCAGTTGACCCTACTGAAGGAGTGTTTTCTTCACTCTAACCAGCGGATACATATGACCTACATCAAATGCAGCATAAACTGAGTCTCTACAAAGGGATCTACTAACGAAGGTTTCACCATAATTACTTGGCAATGGCATAACTGATGAACAAGATTATGTCTACTTCTCCTAATCACCAGCTAAACCAGCTCAATCAAGATGACCAAGAAGACCGGATCCCACTTTTCCACTTGCACCTTCTGACCGAGCTGACGTTGTATTCTCTTTTCCAAGATAGCCAACTACTGACCTATTTGACCAAGGTCTTCCTTATACAGCAGATTCTCATCCAATAGAATCCCGATTTGACCTAGTATTCCCAACAACGAAGAAAAAAACTACTAACGGGGCATTTTCGGGGAGTATCCGAGCCTGCTTCTTATGACACTGACTGGCTAAGACATCCATTGAAAGGTGACTGAAAAACCAGAAATAGAGACTACCCGAGCTAATGATAGAGGCAAGAACACTTTCCGACCAAGTCCCATTAATTGATCATAATGATATCGTGGAAATGTTGCATGGAACCATATATATATAGGAACGAAAAGAGAATCACCTTGATACTAAAACAGATAGATCCCGAAACTTTATTTGAAAAGGGAAGATCTAGGATAGGGGGCCAACCTCCTGGGAAGAGCGATGTGCATAGACTAGGTGAGTAGGGATGCAGCTCCGTGGACCACTCGTCGGGACTGATAGGTGGTGGTATCACACCCTTCTCAAAGGAACCGTACGTGACACTCTCACGTCATACGTCTCCGTCCCGGAATCAAGACCTACTTTACTTTGACAAAGGGGTCCTCGAACCAACCTGTCCTTGCATGAAAAGGAATTTTCATGGAATTAATAGCAGACAACGCCTACTCTACGAAGAAGTCTGCAACTAATAGAAAAAACTACTACATCAACACTAGTAGTTGAGTGTCGGGTCGTGACCGGGTCCGAGCTTCCCAAGATGTATGCCGTTAGGGAATTCTGCATAAGCCTAGTTGGGACCAGAGGATTTTAATATGTTAGAGAAGTATTCAACTTATAGAGGATTGATATATTAAAGTTCCACCGTAAAAGGTTGTAAAGTCACCAGCATAGTTTCTCTTGAAAGAAGTGGTTTAGTAAAACTCGTTCTCGAGCGGACAGAAATCAGTAAAATCGCACATGTTCATAAAACATGTTCAAATCAACAGCTTTCTTGATGTCACCGATCTGAATAAACTCTTTCTTTTATTCCAAACAGACTAAATGAAATATGAACAACCAAGTGTGACTCTCGTTGTAGGACTTTATCTCAATAAAACAACTGTATGTTGATTAGAGAAACCATCACAACACAAATTTATTTCCTCTAAGAGCAGTTCCTATGGAATGAACAAACCTGGAGTTTGTTCATTTTGCTCCCACTATGGAATGAACAAACTTGTAAAATGAATGTTCAAATGAACAAATTTGTTGATTTGAACATTGAGTCGGAACATCCATCGCGCGTCTGTGTTAAGGACGGGCGACATTGCTGAAAACGCTGACGTCGGGAGAAATAACGCTAGTGTTTGTACCTCAGACATGAGTTTTAACTTACAGCGCCAGAGTCCTTACTAGAATCACCAGCGTCCGGTCCAACGACGACAACGACTCAATCTGAACGGCTGAGAAATCTTGTGATCCGACGGCAATATTTTTTGAAATATATAAATACTCCTCATTTCAACTCTAAATTCACACATTCTACACATTCTTCACTCTCAAATCATCTACAAAAATTCCTCCCGTAGTTCGTGGTGTTAAATACACTCAACAAGAGGATTTAGCTATTTGCAGAGCCTTCGTTTTTCAAACACAAGATGTTGCCGCTGATGTTGCTACCGATAGGAATGTATCACAATCGACGTTCTGGGATAAAGTTTTTGAAATATTCACTGCTGAAACGATGAACATTAATGGGCGTTATTCTCAGGGATTGGCGCATCTTTTTAGTGTAATTAGTTGTAATGTATCAGAGTTCATCGCTCAACTAATAGAGAATCACAAAAATAAGCTCAACGGTGAAGCCGAACATGAAGTGGAACCCATAACTCTAGCGATGTGGCTAGCATTTCACCGCGGTCGTTAGTTCGAATTCCATGCTTGTTTCAACATTCTTACGGTGCTCATCAAATACGATCCCTACATCGCCCTAGGAATTCCACCACCCGCCGAGAACTGACGTCACCTATGTAGTAGTTGTTTTAATCTGATGTATTTCTTTTATTCTCATGTACGGTGTGGTTGTTCAATGCAGTATGTTTCTATTTATGAAATTGATGGTGTTATGTTTAATCTAGGAAAAATTTAAATTACTTGATATTGATGGTTTTAGATAATCGTAATAACACAAAATAAACAACAAATTAAATAACATAATATCATAGTGAATCGATTTTTCCTACAACTTCAATCAGCCCACTCCACCAAAAAACACCTGGGACATTCCCAGAAATTCCTTCCATACGTGTCTTCTTCAGAAGATGTCCGCAAATGCATAAAAGTCCTGCAACCGGGCTTTGAGCATGAACTGATTCTCTGTGGACAATGTTTGTATTCGTGGTCTCCATATCCACAATGCTTGCAGTGCAATAACGGTTTCTTCAATTTGGCTTTAAGTTTGAAGTTTTTGCAGAGTGTTGCAATTTTTTTTCTTTTTTTTTTCTAATTTTCATAGCATCATCTAGCATATGTGGTTCCTCTGAAAAATTGGGATCTTGACATTGCAAGTACTTGAGTTTTTCCGGTTGTGATTCAATCACCATTATGATGCGTGAACAACCTTCCCGGGTACACTTTGAATACATCCAAGGACATTGCGTAAGACTATGGTTATCCATGAAACATAATGGACAAATCTCTCTTCCTTTGTAGAAATGTCTGTTAGAAATCGTGGTCCCAAGTTTACTCAATAAGGGGATATAACTTTATGCAAAGCATATTTCTTTCATAGGATAATCACTGGTGTTGTTATTTCTTGTGACAGTTCTTTTTGGGAGAACGTTTTTTCAATGTTTGTCTCATTGACGGGAAACCCAGGAAACCGAGATGCTCATCGATTGCGTGCTCGGTCTCATTCTATTAGGCTTGCAGTCCAGCCATTTCTTTCTCTGGTAATAGAAATTGATAGAGAAAAGTTCAGCGGTGTAACTGAAGATGAAGTGATCCAAACAACTCTTGATAATTGGGAAGAAGCTCACGGTAAGCCTTTTCTTTACGAAGCGTGTTTCAGAATTTTAAAAGATGGTCCATCTCAAGCATATCGTTACTGCACTCGAATGCCACTGCCGGAATTTACAATGGAAGAAGATATTGCTCTTGTTCGATGTTGGTTACATCGTATGGTGAGACCAATGAACAATGACAATTTCTGGGAAAGAGTATTGGGATATTTTGTGGCATCCTGTGTATCGTATGGTGAGATCAATGAACAATGACAATTTACAATGGAAGAAGATATTGCTCTTGTTCGATTTTGGCCTCCTGTGTATCTTCATTTGACGTATTTTCCATTCAACACGCTCTTTGACAGTTTCACCTTTGTTTTTGAATTTTTTGTTGTTAACTTTCAAAACTGGAGCTCTTCTATGCCTTTTAGCGGAACATTTTCTTGGAGCAACTTCAAAAACTTGCACTTCCCTCTTACAATTTTCAATCTTTTTAAAACTCCCACATATCTTAGAAAGAGCAGCTTCAAGTTTTGCATCGCAAAAAAGTGTGATCGCCTTTTCAGCCATTGAGAAATAGATTTTAGAAGAGAAAATTCAAGAGAAGTGAATTTTGGTGTGAGTGAATTGTTTGAATTCGATGGTAATTTATAGAGGTAAAAAGTGAATATTGAATTTAAAAAAAAAAACTCGTTGGCATTTTTGCTACAAACGCCAGCGTAATATGTTAAGACGCCGCGTCGAAGCTTCGATCGCCGGCGCTTTCCCTACCAACACCGGAGCTTTTCTTGCAGAGTCCAGCGTTTTTCTCTCGGTCGCGCTTAGTTATCTAACGCCCAGTGCTTTACCATAGTGGAAAAACCAGTTTGGCCATCCACCTGACTCAACAAAATTCTGCATCTGACTATTGCCATAGGAATTGCCCTAACAGATAATTTATTCAAATACCAGACAAACACAACATACCACCATCTTACGATTGTAGCAAAAAGTCAATTATGGTCGTCTAAGTTGACCATAGTCAAAGACGATTTTGAAGTTCCTCCGAGTTTCAATTCTTCTTTCTCTTCCATCTCCTCTGGTGAGATGCATGAGTCTCCTCCGCTTGATTTTCCTCTGTTGAATCTACCCCTCTCAATAGATCATGTTTCGATGGGATGTTTTGGGGGTGATGGTGATTTTAGTGGTGGATCTATGAAGGGTTCGCGTATCCCTCCAGGTTCTGCGAAATTTCCACCTATCAGATCTGGCGATTTTCCAGTTGATTGGTCTTCTTGCTTTGTTAATCAGAAAGATTTGTCTCCTTAGGATGCGATGGAATAATATTCTTATCCGATTGTAGATGGAAAGTAAAGTATGGATGTTTTGTCTAAAATTAATGGAGAAGATATTCGCAGATATGAAGATTTGTTAACTTGGGTCTTTGTCGGAAAAAAATTATCGTTTAAGGTGTTTAGAATTGTTGTTTACGATCTTGGAAACCCAAAGCTAATTTTAATATTACTAATATTATCCTCAAAAAATTATCGTTTGAGGATAATATTAGAGCCCTAGAGTATGGTTCATTGTGCACCTGGAATAATTAAATTGTTTGTTGTGAGGTCATGGTCTAAAAATATTGAATAGGAAGTAGTTAAATTTAAATCGGTTCCTGTGTTGATTAACTTCAGAATAGTTTATTTGTTCATATGGAATGCTAAAGTGTTGAGTATGATAATTATGATGGTGTTGATGGTGGTTTTTAGCTTAGGGTTAAAATCGTAAAATCTTGGTCTGACGTGACGTCACTCTGTAAGGAAACAGATCTGTAATTACCAATATTTCCACTAACACATTTATTGAACCATTCAATATGCCTGCGTGAAATTTACCCAGAATCACGGATGGGACAACCGTCCCAAATACACTACAAATTTCGGCACCTTGCCAGTACAAGACTCACCGGGTACCTTTTTTTATACATACTGCGTTCCGCGGCAGAACCCTTAGTATTGGCTGGCATCATCTTCGCTCATGCCATCCTCCCGTGCCAAAGGTATGCACCGGCCACGCCACCGTGCAAGGCATGCCAACCATGCCAGCCACGCCACCGTGCCAAAGGCATGCCAACCATGCCATCCACGCCACCGTGCCAAAGGTATGCCCCATCCATGCCAGCCACACCACCGTGCCAAAGGCATGCCAGCCACGCCACCGTGCCAAAGGTATGCCCTAGCCATGCCAGCCACAACACCGTGCCAAAGGCATGCCAGCCACGCCACTGTGCCAAAGGAATGCCAACCATGCCAGTCAAGCCACCGTGCCAAAGTTATGCGCCAGCAATGCCAGCCACGCCACCAGGCCAAAGGCATGCCAGCCACGCCACCGTGCCAAAGGTATGCACTGGCCATACCAGCCACGCCACCGTGCCAAAGGCATGCCAACCATGCCAGCCACGCCACCGTGCCAAAGGCATGCCAGCCACGCCATGCCAGCGGCTCCAAGCCGCACCACGCCAACGGCTCTATTCCAAGCCGCACAATGCCAGCGTCTCCAAGCCAAGCCAACAACTCCACACGATGCTTGCGGCTCCATTTGGATACGCCAAAGCCATGTAGGCCATGCCACCATGCCGCTGGCTGCCAAACGGAAGGTAGCCGCGATCAACGACTACCCTTCCTCCCGAGATGCAGATCTCAGCCGTACAAGCTTGCCACCAAACAAAACGACTTGTGGAAACCTCTTGGCTGCGATGCCAATTCTTTGTTCACGGTGTTAAACCCTAATTTGGCCACGCCAAAGCCATGTCGGCCATGCCACCATGTCGTTGGCTGCCAAACGGAAGGTAGCCGCGATCAACGGCGACCCTTCCTCCCGAGATGTGGATATCATCCGTACAAGCTTGTCACCAAACCAAACGACTTGTGGCAACCTCTTGACTATGATGTCAATTCTTTGGTCACGGTGTCAAACCCTAATTTGGCCACGCCAAAGCCATGCCGGCCATGCCACCATGCCGCTGGCTGCCAAACGGAAGGTAGCCGCGATCAATGGATACCCTTTCTCCCGAGATGCATATCTCAGCCGCACAAGCTTGCCACTAAACCAAACGACTTGTGGCAATCTCTTGTCTACAATGCCAATCCTTTGGTCACGGTGCCAAACCCTAATTTTTCCACGCCAACGCCATGCCGTCCATGCCACCATGTCGTTGGCTGCCATACGGAAGGTAGCCACGATCAACGGCTACCCTTCCTCCCGAGATGCAGATCTCAGCCGC
This sequence comes from Papaver somniferum, assembly GCF_003573695.1. Taxonomy (NCBI): domain Eukaryota; kingdom Viridiplantae; phylum Streptophyta; class Magnoliopsida; order Ranunculales; family Papaveraceae; genus Papaver; species Papaver somniferum. The sequence continues at coordinate 97,260,036 of NC_039359.1, read as the reverse complement.
ACAATCTTGCTACCAAACCAAACGACTTGTGGCAACCTCTTGGCTACGATGCCAATTCTTTGGTCACAGCACCAAACCCTAATTGGCCACGCCAAGAGCATGCGCAAGCCATTTCGCGGCCACTCTGTTGGCTGCCAACAGAGGGTAGCCATGATCAATGACTACCCTTCCTCTTGAGATGAAAATCTCGGTCGTCGAAGGTCGCCACCGAATCGGCAAACCTCTCAATGTCGACATGTCATACGCTAGCAACATGCTACACATTTTCCATGAAAACACTCGAGACATCAAAACATGTCACAAACTTGGGGATGCTCATCAGGGTATTGGTCTGGCGGTTTACAGCGTGCGGCGTGCAATACGCCCGTTACAAGAAAGTGTCATAAACGTGAGGTGGTTAGTAATGGCAAGAAATAAGTGGTGAAATGTATCCTCATTATGGAAACATTAATTCCAGGCGTTACCCATTACCACTTTCTTCCACCACTCAATCGCTTCCACTTCTTACGAAGTCAAGGTACGTTTTATTACGACTTATATAAATAGGTCTCACCTATTTCCACCAAACAACAAGTTTTGGTCAGGAGAACACTACAACACTCAAGAATCACCTGGTAGCTTCCCATCTTGGCTATCCAGCTTTACCTTCTGATACAAGTCGTAAAACAACCACACCTTTCAGAATCAACTATTCTGGCTTCAACACTCTCTTCGCTTCCCTCCCTAAGACCAACAATTCTCCTTCACTTTGTGACCGAAGCAAGTCTGGAACGGCCATTTCTTGGTTTAGGCCGGATTTGTACAGATTGATCTCTTGAATCTAAAGTAATCCCGTGCAGTACATTGTTTAGGGTTTAGAATCGTTTCTCACCCACACACAAAAATACCGAAATCAGCAGAAACTGTTTTCACCCTCAAACAATTGGCGACCACAGTGGGAGATTAATCTTCTCGGTTACAATATCATTTTCCGATTTCACTTTTCAACTCCAACCCAGGAAGATGGTCGGTTTCATAAGTGAACCCATGATCCCAAATTCCTCTCAAGCTCTGTAAAATAGCGATGTCTCCTCTCCCAACACGGCATCCACTGGCGCAGCCGATGAGGAAACCCCAAAGTTGGCTGAGCTGGCACGGGTTTAGGAGATCCACACCAGGAACATGGACCTGATGAAGGAGGCGATTAACAACATACTTGACTTCCTTATCAGCTTGACGTCGGATTCAGGTGACTCACACGTCCCGGAAACTCCAAGGCTGGGGACTGATGTCCCGTACGGTCACTCTCAGGTCAACAGCTTCACCACCAATCAGAAATCGGTAGAGCAGGAGGCGGCCGCGTTGGTGGAAAATTTATGTGAACTTCTGCATCTCTCAAAGAATCAACGAGCGGAGATGTTTACCGCCATTAATCGAATAGCATTAAACACACCTCTGGTTCCCTCACGTTTAGAAACTTCAAGAATACCAGAGATGTCTATCAACAATGTCAAGTTTACCGACGACGATATGATGGCGGAAGAAGGACATAACCAGGCCCTACACGTCATAACTTGTATCAAGGATACGAAATTCAAAAGGTCTCTCATCGACACGAGAGCGTCTTCCAATGTCATCACCCTCAGAACGCTCAGGACGTCCAAGGTGCAACCAAGCGAAGTCGTGCGACAATCCACTATGATGACAGATTTCGAAGGCAACCAAACCAGCACGTACATGACTGGGAAGGCTGTGGCTCCACGACAACAGAATCATTCCTTCAACATATCACCAGCGCCTGAAAACCATGTTGAACGGAGAAGTCACCCGCATCTCCGTGTCGTTATCTCCTTATGCGCCAATCTGTGGCATGGAGATGTTCGAACCGAAGAAAAGTTCACGGGTCCCGGCAGGCAAGGCTCACTGCACTCCACTACCGCAGTGGGCGTCAATTGGAGAAATCGATAGACTTGCATCGTCTCGCAGAGAAACCCGGTCTCACACCGTCCCTTCTAGGGGAAAGCACGCTAGCTTCCCTCCGTCGAACCAAAGCGTGGCTCGCTCTCATACCAAAAGGGAGTGGGCTTTTATCGTAAGCCATGACGAAAAGGGGAAAGTTGTATATTGGCGTCGTTGTTAGCAATTAACATGGGAAACTACCACCCAGTCTCTCCGCTCAGAAAAATACAATCACAGCAGCGAGCCACAAGAGGAAGTACCGGATGCACCACGACAACTACAGGACGGAACCAACTTCACCATGTATGAACTTGAAGTTGTTAACATCGGAAGTGAGAAATCTCCGCGACCTATCTCAATCAGCTCGACTCTATGCACCGACGAACGTGCAAAGCTTGTGAGCCTTCTTAGAGAATATTAAGATGTATTGGCGTCGACATACGAGGAAATGCCTGGCTTGGACGAGAAGCTGGTCACTCATCATTTGCACATAATACCCGGGGCAAAGCCGGTCAAACAACCTCCGAGACAATTCAGACACGGTGTGGAGGAACAGATTAAGATAGAGATTCAAAAACTACTGGCTGCTGGTTTCATCAAACCCATTCACCATCCCACTTGGATAGGTAACGTGGTTCCAGTAAAAAAGAAGAGCGTCCAAATCAGGTGTTGTGTTGATTTTAGGGATCTGAACAAATGCTGCCCTAAGGACGATTTTTCATTTCCTAACATCGACATGATGGTAGACGCCACCAGTGGACATGGTATGTTCTCCTTTATGGACGGGTACAAGGGCTGAAAAGGCGAGGGTACCCAAATATACCTCAAGATAAAAAAATTCCTACCTAGAAGTCTTTTCTTCGAAAGTGATTGTCTATGGACTGAGTCGAGACAATACAACTAATCGGTTCACACTTCGTGTGATCGTCTATGGATTCGAGATCGAAACAATACAACAACGAAGTATGTTTACTTGATACAAAGGTTCGGACTTAACCAAACACAATAGAATTGCTTACCAAGTAAATAGGAATTAATGTTTGTGTAATTTACTTTAATTATAATAAAACAATTATAATGCGGAATATAAAAGTAAATGACACAGCAAGATTTTGTTAACGAGGAAACCAAAAATGCAGAAAAATCCCGGGACCTTGTCCAGGATTAATCCGCTACACAAAATTAAACCAACTTCGTATAGTTGAGACCAAGCAACTAAACCTATAGTTCCGTCTGTATTCCAACGCCTCCAACTTATAAATAAGTCACGTACTTGGAACAATTCCTTTGGTTCGTACTCCAAACAGTAAAGGAACAACAAATCTGTTTGGTATCAACTCTATTCAATCAAGTGATATGAGTCAGACAAAGGCTCTTCCGTTTATCTCAACATAAACTCCTTAGTCAGGTCCTTAGATCTATCTTATGTTCAATCACTCAAAGGTAATAGATTGAGATTAAACCAACAACACCTTTGATCCGAAGAACCGTGTTGATGCCGATCTACTCAATTAATCAATCCAATCTACCACAAGGATAAACCGATTATTAATTGGATCCTCTTTTACCGAAACAAGTATTGTGCACACCAAAGATTATAAAACCCAAGTCAGATCTTCAATATCTTCTTTGTATTCAAATCTTCTTAAATCTTCAATAAACACTTGCACACAATCACTTGAATCTCTTGTGATCAATCACGTACAGAACGGAGTCAGTTAACAATGGATTATCACAAGATCGTCTTTAGAACTAACAACAGTCTAAAGATCCCTGTCGAAACTCTGAACTAGTTTGAGTGAATCTTATATCAGAAGAGAAGATTCTCAAGAATAAAAAAACTAGGTGCAATCAGATTCCAACCACCGTTAGCAATCGAAAACAAAAGATAAGCCACAATTATCTAGTTTCCCACCAACGGGTCGCGCTAGAGCTTATCAATCCCAAAGAAGACTTTAAACTGAGCGGCCTGGCGTTCTTGTTAGGATTTTTATATAAAAGAAAAAAAATCTATTGCATAATATCTCTGTTTTGCTCGAGGACTAGCAAAATATAAGTGTGGGGTGTTGATAAGCATGTAAATGCTACATTTTATACCCATATTTATATTATCTAGGATACAATATTTTAGTTGCTAATACTATTTTAGTGCTTTTGCATAAAGTACAAGTGAATTCGATCATCCAGCGAATAAACAGAAAAATGTGAGACTTAATGGTGTTTGCGACGAAAATTGCAAAATGTGGTTGGCCTGGTATTTCCATATATCAGCAACCACAATGATGAAATGTGGTTGGCCTGATATTTCCATATATCAGCAATCACAATGATGAAACGTGGTTGGCCTGGTATTTCCATGTATCAACAACCACAATGATGAAATGGGGTTGGCCTGGTATTTCCATGTATCAGCAACCACAATGATCAAATATGTTGTCCTGGTATTTCTATATATCAGTAGCACTTATTATGCTGTCCTGGTATTTCTATATATTAGCAGCACTTATTATACTGGCCTGGTATTTCTATATATCAAATCCCCGGTAGCGGCGCCAAAAACTTGGTAGGCTCGGAAACCTACAATAATATACTGCAAGTGCACAGCGTCTAACTAGTAGACAATGGCAAGTACAGGTCGTTCCCACGAGGAGTGTGAAATACTCTACCAACTAATACCAAAAATTAAGTAATCAACAAGATAATGTTTTAAGGATTTTTAGAAATTCGGAACAAAATGAAATGATAAATAATTTAAAGATAAACAAAATGAGTGTGGGTTATTAGGATTTTTCGGTTTCCACCAATTAATTGTGCAAATTTTACTATTCGTTAAAAATAAATTCCATGCATTTTCAAATATTGTTTCTCTGCTATAGTTTTCTTCGCTTCATGGATAGCGATTCTAAAGCATTACCTATCAATCCTAAAGCATACCACGTCAATGGATTTAACCAAAGCACGCCATATCAATTGAAAAGCATAAATAATCAATGAATTCACACGAACAATAAAATACCAACCTATATGAAGAAAAACTACTAGTCATTCAAATCATTATCGAGCATATAAATATAGAGTTTACACAATTTATTGGTTTCTACCTAAACCCTAACATAACACTAGCTAGAAATGGCTTTCTCAAAAGCCATAAACATATTAAAATTAAACTCTAGCTAATGAAAAATGAAGAATCGAAAACAAAACTTCAAAACCCTTCCTTTGTTGCGGCACTGTGGCCGGGTGCCCCCCATTTTCATTTTGAAACAACACATAAATATAGCCCACAGATGAATTCATGTCGTCGCCACATCACCTCCAAATAGAAGTCTGCCACATGTCATGAAATACAATCCGCCCAATAATATTGTGCCGCGTGTCATAATATGAAGAAACATTGTAAAGTATCAGCGAATCTCCACTTTCCATAGTATATGAAACCTCCATGGAAATGAATTAATTTCATTTAAAAAGCATGATATTTTCTTGCATGTGTTGGGCCCACCTTAACTGTATTTGCACAAATGACGTCATTTGGTCTCAAACATTCCTTAACATTATATATATATATATAAGAGAACTTATGTAAGGACAAGATATGTTAATCTTTCCTTTTTCTTCATTTGCACGTGGTCATGGAGGTGATATTCTTCCATTCTTATGCTAACAATAATAAAGTCACTCTTGACCAATCTTAGGTGGCATTAGTGTGATAACGTCGAGTTGCTTCACCATGCATTAACTGAAGAGAAAATTAAAACTTGTCTGCCCATTGTGACCTCGGCTGTGAAATAATTCTATGCTGCTGATATACATGGAGATACCAGGCCAACATAATAAGTGCTGCTGATATATAAAAATACCAGGCCAACATATTTGATCATTGTAGTTGCTGATACGTGAAAATACCAGGCCAACCCCATTTCATCATTGTGGTTGTTGATACATGGAAATACCAGGCCAACCACGTTTCATCATTGTGATTGCTGATATATGAAAATACCAGGCCAACCACATTTCATCATTATGGTTGTTGATATATGGAAATACCAGGCCAACCACATTTTGCAATTTTCGTCACAAACACCATTAAGTCTCACATTTTGTTGTTTGTCCGCTGGATGATCGAATTCACTTGTACTTTATACAAAAGCACTAAAATAGTATTAGCAACTAAAGTATTGTATCCTAGCTAATATAAATATGGGTATAAAATGTAGCATTTACATGCTTATCACGGTCGTAAGAGATTTCGCCTAATTAGGTTACTCTCCTCTCCGAATAGGCGGCTACACTAGTAACAACAAAAAAAGAGTAAATTTGTTGCTACGAAGGATTAGTTTGCTAGAAAGGCAAACTTCAAGTATTTATAGACAAGGAAGTTTGGACACCAAGTAATTTCCAAAAACGAAAATATTCTCAAGATATTCATTAAATCACAAATTCGGTTTCCATAATTCCTGGAAATGCTCTGTCCAAGAATAATGATCGAAATCTCTCGGAAAATCTAATTAGTAAATGCACATTACTAATTCTGTAATTTTCCTACAAAATAAAATTAATAACCTTAATTAAAAGATTCTTTAACTTACTTATGTTTCGATCCTGGGATTCTCTTCCCTTAGCCGTTAAGGAATATCTTTGAACGATTAAAGAAATAAACATTTACAGCACGTGTTCAAAGTTTGTCGACATCTTAACTTTGTAAGTTCTCTTTCACACTTACAACCTTGAAACCGATTTGCCACACTTCCAAACAAGTTTAGAATTGGTTTATCTGACTTTCAAGAACTATGTGATTGATCAAACCAACATTCAATCACAGTCATGGGTTTACGGTTCTACCAAAACAAGTTTCGGTTCTACCTCCATGTGAGTATTGTGCATAGTCGCACTAGCTTTTCAAAAATTAGGTTGACTAGGTACTAGGATCGGTTCCCCACATATATATGGTATCTAACTTATATGTGTTACACATGTCCATAGGATCGGTTCCCCTTTGCCTAAAAACGTGTTGCACATGTCCATAGGATCGGTTCCCCTTTCTGCTATAAACCTTGCTGCACCCCATACAAGGATCGGTTACCTTTGATGTATTGCACCCCTTAAAAGGATCGGTTTTACTAATAAAAGTTATACCAATACATAAGTCAGACCTTTGTGAATAGTTCTACCAAGAACACAACAAGTTGTGAGCGGTTATACTCTATCACACATATTGGTTGTTCATAAGATATACAATGAATAACAAAACCAATAACACCTGGAAATTTCCTTTTCGGTTCACAAACAAGTTTATGAACTTACTTCCTTAGAACACATGTAGACATTGTTCCCTAGGATGAAATCCTCACCTCATACCCATACATAATCACAATAGCATTCAAATGATTATGGCGATGTCTTATCTACAAAGTTTAATGGTTAAGCAATAAACCTCGAATTGTATTCCTTAATACTATGTCTATCTAGAGTTCACATATGCTTCGCAGTTATGTTTTTAATATGCACGACTTGAAAGATACGTTGGGGAATGAAACAGTTCAACCTCAAGTGGAAGGATGATTGTTGTCGTTGTAGCTCCTTGCTTCTTCACATCTTCAAGACTTCGCAATACTTTTAATGTCTCATATCCTAATACTTTGAAGCTAAACTATACGAAGTTGACTCTAGTACATAATCAAGCGACTCTTAACATGAGTTTTGATTCACTAAAATATGACAACCAAACTTGACATACCAACGCTTGGTGGGTTCAACCGAGCAATGCTCTAACAGTATCCCCCTTTGTAAATTTTAGTGACAAGACTCTTACATCATATGTATAAAAAAATTACAAGAATTCATTACAATCCGCTTGATTCCCGATTCAACAGCACAGTAAAACTGCTTACATTTAATCCTTGAAAATGTCGTTGTTGACATTATAATAACAAAGTTAATACTCCCCCTAAGGAAGATAGGTATATATTTCAATCCGCACGTCTTTGTTATACCATTTTATATGACATGTTACTCCCCCTAGTCCGTGCTTTCACTCTTTCGTTAGATAAAACATTCAAGTACCAATGTTCTTTTCCCTAGCGATGCCAATCAATATAAAATCAATGCCAGCATCACCTGTTTACTCCATATATTTCTCTCCCTTTTTGTCACAAAAATGACAAAGAAACGAAAAAATAAAGGACAACACGAAAAGAATCTTAAAAATCTAATAGACTTGCAAACCTGTAGAGTTAGGCACGAGGGTTCCACACATCACGTTCTGATAATCAATATCAAAACCGAAACTACAAGTAGTCTTATTTTTATATGTTACCAAGGAAGCAATTGTCCGAAACAATTTTTCCAATTTGGTTTAGCAAACCAAAAACAACTAATCACATTAGTCCCTTTGCTAAACCGATTGTTCAAGAACAACCGCTTAATTCGATAAGACCAAAATAAAGATAATCTCCATTTTTCTCATCAGGTTCTAATTATCCATAAACTTAGACCTTTCAATTTTAAACAAGACAAGTACTAGGTTAGTTAACTAGCATTCCTTGTTTAGGCATTCGATTAGACTTGAATAACCGAAACCTCACTTTGATAAGACAAACTAAGATCAGAATTAACTTAGTTTCTTACCCGGAATCGAATTGGACTAAACAACTCATCCCGTACGCACATTATTTCGTTAAGCCATAAATAATTTATACAAACCAAAATAAATCAACTTGCGTAATTATTCACCTCAACCGGAAGCAATTGAAATAACATAGACATTAAAAGCACCGCAATTGCACTGTAATTTTGTAAGCCTAAACAATTGATACCATACAAAAGCAAGACAACAATAGTTTTTCTTAGCCGGAACCAATTGAATCATACACACATCAATTGTACCTAAATTTTGTTAGCCTAAACAATTGATACCATACAATAAAGCAAGATAACAATAGTTTTTCTTAACCGGAACCAATTGAAACACACATCCACACACACATCATGGAATAAATATCAATTGAACCGAAATTTTGTTAAGCAAAAGAAACAAATATATATAATGTAAACTCAGGCTTTTCTTAAACAGGAAAACAATTAACTAACAAGATTGTTACCTCAAATTTCGCATCCACTTCTCCAATATGATAGCATCTTCGTCCAGGGAGAATTGATATCGAAATATCACCACGTTGTCATCCTTATGCATAAACAAAAGAATAACAACACACCTCAACCTTTACCAGAGAAAGGTTGAAAACCAGGTTTAACAACTGCAAGCAAAAGTTGAAAACCGTTGAAACACATATGGTTTTATGCTAAACCAAAATCGATTCAACATATTGTGACTTTTTCACATATTGTTTCTATCAGAACCCCTCATGATTCTTTGATAAATCCTACCTACTAGGGATAGAACTTAATCCCGCTAGATCAAAAAGTCACTCAAACCATAAGGGTCACAATATATGAGATCGAATATTAAGGTAGTAAAACCGAAATCAAACATCCCATAAACATACATAGCAATAAGATAAAAGCAATTAAGCACAGGCTATGTAAATCGAAAACTATCACAAGAAAAATTACTAATCAAATAATTTTATTCATAATAGTTTTATCCATAATAGACCAATATAATCAATGAAAGAAATAAAAAATTAATGTTTATTTTTCCTTGCAACCTAGTCCTTCATGTCAGAACTGAGTGAAGGTGGATTACTACTTTTCAGCTTTTGAATTTCTTCAAGTAGAAACCTTGTTTCTTGACCAGAATCTCTTGCAGATGAGAAACTTTCGTGAAGGATTCTACAATAGCATGTAATTCTGTCTTTGATTGAACACAAAAATGTGTTAATGCCTCAATACACTGATCTTTCTTCAGAGTATTCTCTCTTTCCTTCTTGCTAAGCCAATCTCCCTTTCTGATTTTACCCTTTATATATAGAGATAATCCGGACTTAGTTTTAGGATGATCTTTTTGATCCTGCATCTTCTTCAGAGAAACCATTTGATCCAGACCCATAGTTCGGACAAGGAATGATCAAAATGAGAGAAGAATATTTTTATATTTTTCATACTACCGAAAATATAATATTCCTAAAATCCGAATATATCAAATATCTTCAAATACTAGATATTATTTCCATAATCTACACAAAAGTGCCTTGAATTTTCTTCTTCCTCATTCAAAATTTGGCACACGAGATAAGGAAAGAATTCTAATACCAATCAAGTGGCATTAGTATGAGATTTTATCTCATTATGGAATTTTGAACAACCAGAATGTTCTTGATCTAGTATAGTATGAAAAGATCTCTTTATGTTACCTCGAACCAACGAAGTATCTTGGGATAGACTAAAATTGCAAACGCAACTTTTAGCAATTCTATTTTTAAGATAGTTTTTGCATCTTGTCTTATTTATCCCTTTACCATTAGATGATTTCATAACATCGGAAGACATGTCCATTTTTAAAATGGGTAAATCACTAATGGAGGAGGAAGGAATAATATTGACAACTAATGCAACATCAGCTGTTTCCTCTTCATCAGAATCATATGAATCGGAGGACTCGTCTAGAGTTACAGCCAATGCCTTGCTTCCAGTGTATTTATTAAGATTAGGACAGTCTTTAGCAATATGACCAAACCCTTTACACTTGAAGCACTGACTGATATTCATCATGAATATTAGCTTCTTCCTGATCCTTTTTGACAGGAACTCGATCATGCAGTCGAGAAGATCGATAAGTATCCTTAACAAATATCTTGTTTCTTTTCTTCAAGAGATCTCGAAACTGTCTAGTAATTAATGAAAATGATTGTTCAATTTCATCATCAGAATTTTCTGCAATCTATTCATTTGAATCATCCAACTGTCTATTCCTTTCCATTTGAGTTTTTAGAACTTTTGCTTTAAATGCGATTCCTTTGGTTTGAATAGACTGTGATTCATGATCAAAGATCTTTAACTTACCAACGAGTGTGCTTCGTGTGAGATTTGAAAGATCTTTTGCTTCTATGATTGCATGTTTCTTAGAATCGTATCTTGATGGCAACGATCTGAGAATCTTGGATACTATATCTTTTTCAGAAATAGTCTTTCCTAGCGAGAAAGAAGCATTAATTATCTCAGAGAGTTTAATGTGAAACTCCTCAAAAGTGTCTTTGTCATTAATTCAAAGGTTTTCCCACTCGGAAGTGAGGGTTTGAAGTCTAACTTCTTTTTCTGAGGAATTTCCTTCGAATACGATCTGAAGATTATCCCAATCTTCTTTCGAAGTCTGACATGTTGACACGTGATGTTGTAAATCACGACTTACAGCATGAATAATAGCATTCAAACCATCTGAATTTTGTTTTGAAAGTGCCTTTTCTTCGTTCGAAAAATCTATTAAGCGTTTGATCTCAGTTTCTGAATTTTCTCTCTTTGGAAGAGTGTAACCATCGACGACCAATAACCAAGTATTAAAGTCTCGTGATTGAAGAAAATATCTCATAGAAGATCTCCACCATAGATAGTTTGTTCCATCAAATCTTGGCGGTACATTAATTGAAGTCGATTCATGAGAACTCGATTTCATTCTTATAGGTTGGATCGCACCAAACACAGATTGTTAGATATTTTCGTGTTTGCCTGCTCTGATACCAATTGAAAAGTCGAGGGTACCCAAATATACCTCAAGCTAAAACTTTACCTACCTATAAGTCCTTTCTACGAAATTGATTGTCTATGGACTGAGTCGAGACAATACAACTAATCGATTCACACTTCGTGTGATCGTCTATGGATACGAGATCGATACAATACAACAACGAAGTATGTTTACTTGATACAAAGGTTCAGACTTAACCAAACACAATAGGATTGCTTATCAAGTAAATAGGAATTAACGTTTGTGTAATTTACTTTAATTATAATAAAACAATTATAATGCGGAATATAAAAGTAAATGACACAGCAAGATTTTGTTAACGAGGAAACCGCAAATGCAGAAAAACCCCGGGACCTAGTCCAGAATTGAATACTCTCAGGATTAAGCCGCTACACAAAATTACACTAACTTCGTATAGTTGAGACCAACTAACTAACCCTATAGTTCACCTAGTTCCTTCTGTATTCCCACGCCTCCAACTTTTAAATAAGTCACATACTTGGAACAATTCCTTTGGTTCGTACTCCAAACAGTAAAGGAACAACAATTATGTTTGGTATCAACTCTATTCAATCAAGTGATATGAGTCGGACAAAGGCTCTTCCGTTTATCTCAACATAAACTCCTTCGTCAGGTCCTTAGATCTATCTTATGTTCAATCACCCCAAAGGTAATCGATTAAGATTAAGCCAACAACACCTTTAATCTGAAGAACCGTGTTGATGCCGATCTACTTAATTAATCAATCTAATCTACCACAAGGATAAACCGATTATTAATTGGATCCTCTTTTACCGAAACAAATATTGTGCACACCAAAGATTATAAAACCCAAGTCAGATCTTCAATATCTTCTTTGTCTTCAAATCTTCTTAAATCTTCAATAAACACCTGCACACAATCACTTGAATCTCTTGTGATAAATCACACGCAAAACGGAGTTTGTTAACAATGGATTATCACAAGATCGCCTTTAGAACTAACTATAGTCTAAAGATCCCTGTCGAAACTATGAACTAGTTTCAGTGAATCTTATATCATAAGAGAAGATTCTCAAGAATAAACAAACTAGGTGCAATCATATTTCAACCACCGTTAGTCAATCAAATCAATCGAAAACAAAAGATAGACCGCAATTATCTAGTTTCCCATCAACAGGTCGCGCTAGAGCTTCTCAATCCCAAAGAAAAATTTAAACTGAGCGGTCGTAAGATATTTCGCCTAATTAGGTTACTCTCCTCTCTGAATAGGCGGCTACACCAGTAACAAAAACAAAAGAGTAAATCTGTTGTTACGAAGGATTAGTTTGCTAGAAAGGAAAACTTCAAGTATTTATAGACAAGGAAGTTTGGACACCAAGGAATTTCCAAAAACGAAAATATTCTCAAGATATTCATTAAATCACAAATTCGGTTTCCATAATTCCTGGAAATGCTCTGTCCGAAAATAACGATCGAAATCTCTCGGAAAATCTAATTAGTAAATGCACATTACTAATTCTGTAATTTTCCTACAAAATGAAATTAGTAACCTTAATTAAAAGATTCTTAACTTACCTATGTTTCGATCCTGGGATTCTCTTCCCTTAGCCGTTAAGGAATATCTTTGAACAATTAAAGAAATAAACATTCACATCACGTGTTCAAAGTTTGTCGACATCTTAACTTTGCAAGTTCTCTTTCACACTTACAACCTTGAAACCGATTTCCCACACTTCCAAACAAGTTTAGAATTGGTTCATCTGACTTTCAGGAACTATGTGATTGATCAAACCAACATTTAATCACAACCATGGGTTTACGGTTCTACCAAAATAAGTTTCGGTTCTACCTCCATGTGAGTATTGTGCATAGTCACACTAGCTTTCCAAAAATTCGGTTGACTAGGTATTAGGATCGGTTCCCCACATATATATGGTATCTAACTTATATGTGTTGCACATGTCCATAGGATCGGTTCCCATTTGCCTAAAAACGTGTTGCACATGTCCGTAGGATCGGTTCCCTTTTCTGCTATAAACCTTGTTGCACCCCATACAAGGATTGGTTCCCTTTGATGTATTGCACTCCTTACAAGGATCGGTTTCCCCTTTCCTTTTAATTGGTCAGACATACAAAATCCGATCATACCACAGGTGATTACTTAAGATCGGTTTTACTAATAAAAGTTATACCAATACATAAGTCAGGCCTTTGTGAATAGTTCTACCAAGAACACAACAAGTTGTGAGCGGTCATGCTCTATCACACATATTGGTTGTTCATAAGATATGCAATGAATAACAAAACCAATAACACCTGGCAATTTCCTTTTCGGTTCACAAACAAGTTTATGAACTTACTTCCTTAGAACACATATAAACATTGTTCCCTAGGATGAAATCCTCACCTCATACCCATACATAATCACAATAGCATTCAAATGATTATGGCGATGTCTTATTTACAAAGTTTAATGGTTAAACAATAAACCTCATATTGTATTCCTTAATACTATGTCTATCTAGAGTTCACATATGCTTCGCAGTTATGTTTTCAATATGCACGAGTTGAAAGATACGTTAGGGAATGAAACAGTTCAAGTCAAATATCACTAACCTCAAGTGAAAGGATGATTGTTGTCGTTGTACCTCCTTGCTTCTTCATATCTTCAAGACTTCGCAATACTTGTAATGTCTCATATCCTAATACTTTCAAGATAACCTATACAAAGTTGACTCTAGTACATAATCAAGCGACTCTTAACATGAGTTTTGATTCACTAAAATATGACAACCAAACTTGACATACCAACGCTTGGTGGGTTCAACCGAGTAATGCTCTAACAGCGGCTACAACTAAATAAAAATGTACGAGCACAACGCAAGTAAGACGGCTTTTCGAACTCCTCTTGGAAACTTTTACTATACTGTAATGCCCTTCGTCTTGAAAAATACTGGCGCCACATACCAACGCGCCATGACCACTATTTTTCATGACATTATGCACAAGAAAGTTGAAGATTATGTAGATGACATAGTGGTTAAATCAAAAACTCGGGCGGCCCATACAGAGGTTCTGCGACAGGTATTTGAAAGGTGTCGCGAATACAAGCTGAAGATGAACCCGCTGAAGTGTGCTTTTGGTGTTTCCTCGGGAAAATTCTTAGGTTTCCAGGTGACCGCCGAAGGAATCAAAGTCGATCCAGTCAAAACCCAAGCCATCCTCACGATGCTACCGCCGCGAACTGTGAAGGAACTCCAGAGCTTCATGGGAAAGGTAAACTACATTCAGCGTTTTATACCGGTTTTAGCTCAACTTATTACTTCATTCACCCCCTGTTAAAGAAGGGAGCAAGCTTCTTTTGGACCATGCTACAACAGGAGGCATTCCGAAAGATTCAACAAATACTGTCATCCCCAGCCGTCTTGAAATCTCCAATGCAAGGAAGACATTTGTGCCTCTACACTGCCTTTAGTGACACCGCTGTCGGAGCTCTTCTTGCCCAAGAAGATGACAAAGGAGTTGAGCACCCCATATACTACTTTAGTCGGACTTTGAGAGATGTCGAACTCAGATATCCCAAAGCAGAAAATGCATGGCTAGCTCCATCCAGAAATTCAGGCATTATCTGCTCTCAAACAAGGTGGTGCTGATATCCAAATCTGATCCCGTGAAGTTCCTTCTCTCAAAACCGGCCCTGATAGGAAGACCAGCCAAGTGGCTCCTCCAAATGTCGTAGTTTGACATAACATGTGCTTCACCAAGAGCTATAAAAGGAAAAGCGGTTGCGGATTTGCTAGCAGCTTTCCCAGGAGAGAATAATATAGCACTGCACGAAGACCTCCCTGGAGATTTTTCGGAAATCTCTTTTGTCAAAGAAGAGGCGTGGCTACTATTCTTTGACGGCTCCTATTAGAGCATTGCTTGGTCGAACTCGCATGCGTTGCTATCTCAAGCATGTTTGTCAATGTTAGTGATCAAAACTATAAGTCTTGATTTCTAGTCTATTATAGCTAAGTCTCGGACTAGGATAGAAAGTGTAGTTGAGCTCAAGGACTGCATGGCGATTCATCATACAAGTAGAATAACTACTCAAGGAACCGGTGGAAATTCTCAACAAAAAGGTATGCGAAGACTTGAAATTATCTATCACTCAAAAGTCTATCTACTCTATCTCCTACTCTTTGAGACAAGAAGTCGTATGCTATATATATATATATATAGACTTTGATTATACACATTTAATATTTCGAGCCGAGTATACCTCGCCTATCTATATCTCGAAATATGAGTTGGTAAGCTTTTCGCTTTAACCAAGTTTATCTTTACCATGTGACGAAAGTCATAATATGTTTCAATCATCTTGAAAATTGCTTTGACAAGAAATGGTGTAACAACTATATAACGTCCTCTAAGAATGTTTCAATGATTGAAATGAGAGTTTAGATTACATAACCAATGATGGGCATAAGCATTTTTGTGGAAACACATTTATGTATAAGTCTTATTCCTTGAACCAAAGTTTGCGAACTTTGTTGATCAAGAGAACCGGAAGAATGGCGTGAGCCAAGTCCGCGAACTCAGTCCGCAAACTTCCGAAGTTCTCAAATCTGAGAATTTCTGCTGGAGTTGACAAACTATTTGCGTAAAACTAAGTCCGCGAACTCAGTCCCGAACCGGCGAAGTTCTCATACCCGAGAATTTTTGCCGGAGTTTGTAAACTCTCCCGGTAACTTAAGTCCGCGAACCTAGTCTGCGAACTTGAGAAGGTTATATATCTGAAGATAATTTCTGAACTTAAACTTAAAAAGACTAAGGAATGCAGTTTGCAAACCGTGCTATAAAAGTTCATGAACCGATTCAAGTGAATCAAATCATTTGAACTAGTTATAGTGAAGAAGAACATGGTTGATATGGAATGCTCATATGGCTAACCTCTTGGTTAACTATTGTTGAACCAACAAGTGCATACTTTTGGGTACGGTCACAAACCTAGAAGCGTGAATTGTCAAGTGTGTGTAACAAGCTAAGTTTTCGATCTAACGGTTGAGAAATATTAGCTTGAATAATCTAAATCAGGTTTTCATCTAACGATGGATGTTGATTGCTTTGTTACCAAGGTAACTTAATTGCAAACCCTGATTTAAAGGACTATATAAGGGGAACTCTAGCTTCTATGCAAAACTAATCCCCACACCTTACGTGTGATACTAGTTTGCGTGCTAGAGTCGGTTCTCTTTTAACCTTTGGTTTTATTCTTATAAAACTAGGTTAACGACTTAAAGACTTCATTGGGATTGTGAAGCTAGACCGATACTACTTTTATCGTAGTTGTGTGATCTGAACTTGCATCTTCTATCGTACGAGTACAATCAGATTGATTGGCTTGAGATTTAGATTGATATCTCCGATAGACAAGATATAAAAAGTAATCACAAACATCTTCGTCTCATTGTTTGTGATTCCGCAATATATTGTTTCACTACCATACGATTAAGATTGTTTTGAGGTGATTGATAACTCTAGGCTATTCTTCGAGAATATAAGACCGGATTATCAATTGGTTCATGTCCACCTTGACTATTATCAAAATACGGAACAAAACCTTTTAGGGTTTATCTGTGGGAGACAGATTGATCCTTTGATAGACTTGTATGTGTGAGACTAATTTATTTATTGTCAAGTCTTCGACTTTGGGTCGTAGCAACTCTCAGTTGTGGGTGAGATCAGCTAAGGGAATCAAGTGCGCAGTATTCTGCTGGGATCAGAGGCGTAGGGAGTACAATTGTACCTTGGATCAATGGGAGACTGATTGGGGTTCAACTACACTCCAGTCCGAAGTTAGCTTGGAGTGGGCTAGTTTTTGTAGCGACTTAATGCAGTATGTGTTCAATCTGGGCTAGGTCCCGGGATTTTTCTGCATTTGCGGTTTCCTCGTTAACAAAATTTCTGGTGTCTGTGTTATTTCTATTTCCGATTATATTTGTTTATATAATTGAAATAATACAGGTTGTGCGTTTGAATCAATCAATTGGAAATCCGACCCTTGGTTATTGATTGATATTGATTGATCCTTGGATATTGGTCTTTGGTACCATCCAAGTTATTCCTTGTGTTTGATTAAGGACTCGCTGATTTCTGTTAGCTTGAGTAAATCAAAACGAGAGAGAGATATTAACTCCTTGATATACTTTAATCTAGATTGAGTCTGACTATCTAGTTGATTCTCTAGCAAAGTATATTGGAGTTAGTCCATACAGATTGCTAAGCGAAATATTGGGTGGTGTTGTTAGACCCCCGCTTTTTCAGCTCCGCCACCCCTAGCAATAATACCGGGGGAGCAAGCATGGACCTAGTATCCCCAACTGGTGAAGTCTTCTCACACTCCTTCAAGCTAGATTTTCATTGCACCAACAATTCAGCAGAATACGAAGCTTTTCTCCTAGAATTGACACTTACTAAGCAAGCTGGAGCCACGCGTATGGAAATAAAAGGCGATTCTAAACTACTGGTCAACCAGATGAATGGAGTGTACGTACTGAAAGAAGTGACATTGTCCCCGTATAGAGTCGAGGCCCAAAGGCTACTAAATTACTTCGTCGACGCGACCATAACACATGTCGGCCGCGGCAGCAACAAACATGCTGATTTTCTAGCCACATTAACATCAAAGCTACAGTTCGCAGGTTTCGAGGAAACCCTGACAGTGAAGAGGCAAACTGTGGATTCAACATGGCTTTCGCAACCCGAGAAGACCGAGGCCAACGACTGGAGAACACCAATTATCCAAGAACTTAACAACTCACTTACTCAGGGAAAGGTTAGTCTCAAAACTTTGCAGAATTTCTTCATGCTTCGAGGAGTGTTGTATCATCAGAACCCAGACGGTTCCTTGTCAAGATGCCTTGGGGAAGAGGAGGCGCAACAACAGCTTAACCGCATTCACGACAAGATTTGCGGGCTAACACTAGTGGTAGCGTTTTATCGCCGTTTGCAACGCCTTGGCTACTACTGTCCAGAAATGGAGACTCAATCTTGGTTACTCCAGGGATCTTGTTCTGATTGCCAAGTGCCACCGCATCAGTTGGAAGTCTTCAATATTGTCCACGCCAGGGACTGGAAAGCGTCGTACATCAGCTACTTGCACGACAGCGTGCTCCCTACCAGCAAGAAGAACGCAGCCAAGACAAATCAAAGGTCCAAGAGATTCATATTCCACGAAGGAATCTTATATCGTAGAAGCTTTGGAGGAAGTTTGTTACGGTGTTTAAATGAGACAGAAATCCCAATCATGCTAAAAGAAATGCACGAAGGCGAACACCAAGAAAAACGAAAGTTATTTCTCCAGATACACGAGAGATACTACTGGCCAACCATGGAGGATGACGCGGATGCCTTTGTTCAGAAATGCAAAAAATGCCAAATGCATGGGAACCTTATCCATGTACCTCCGACTCCTGTGCACTCAATAAGCAGTCTGTGGCCCTTTTATAGATGGGGACTCGACATCATTGGAAAGATCAACCCGCCGTCGTCAAAACAGCACGAGTACATAATAACTGCAACCGAGTATTTCACCAAATGGGTCGAAGAAATCCCTTTACGAGGAACTACTGGAGCCACAATCGCGGCGTTCATTAAGAAGCACATTATCTGATGATTTGGCGTGCCTAAACATATCATCACCGACAACGACACTCCTTTCGCCAACAAGCAAGTACGGGAATCACTTGAAGAATATGGAATTAAGCAAGTTTTCTTCACCGTGTACTATCCCAAGGAAACGGACAGGCCGAAAACACTAACAAGACTTTGATCCGAATCATCAGTCGGACAGTGCACGATAATCCTCGGACATGGCACGAACAATTTGCCAATGGTACTTTGGGCGTACCGTACATCACCAAGAAGTTCCACTGGCGCCTCTCCCTACTCCCTCGTCTACGGCGCAGACGTCATCCTCCCAGCAGAAATCAAAATCCCATCGACTAGGATTTCCGAAGCAAGTGGAGTTCAATTAAATGAAGCTTAAGCACTGAACGCCAGGGGAGCAGAGTTGGACACCGTGGATTCCAGAATATATAGAGCGGAAGAGCATGTGCAAGCGTACATAAATAGAGTTCGGGAAATTAGGCTCAGGCCCAACCCATGGATAACCCATAATATGAGGCCCCTAGATAAAAGAGTTTTATTAGTAGGCCCTGAATTAAAAAATAAATTTAATAAAAGCGAAAAGACTAAATTAGCCTCAAGTATATAAGAGGCGTCACCTACCTTTCTCTCGTTCAGACGCCATTATTTCATTTCCAAGGAGAGAGAAAACAAATCTCACTCACCTGAAACAGAAAGAAATCTAGAAAAAAACCCAAAAAATCAAGAAATCTTCCTGAAATCTGTTCCAAAACAAAGATCGAGATCAAAAACTATTCATCATTTGCTAACCCCTAAATCAGAGAAACAGATCGAAAAAGTTTCAGATTCAAAAACCAAAAAAAATCAAAAGAAACAGTTTCAGATTCAGTTTCAGATTCAAAACCTAAATCGCCGTTGTTACTGATTCCTGTTGATGAAATACTCCGACGATTAATCACTAGGTAAGTTTTGATTTGAAGCTGTTAGTTTTGATTCCTGTTGTTACTGATTCGTGGGTCGAAAATTTCTGAACTAGGGTTTGTAATGAGATTACAACAAACATAACTCATTCTGACTGATAATTTTACAGATCGGAGAAGGAGAACAATCGTTTGTGCATAAAATCCATGAAATAACTGATTAAATAGAAACAAAGGTAAGTCATGGATGTGATATAACTGATTGATTTAGTGGATTTCATTTCTGAGATGTTACTGTTTGAAAACCCTAGAAACTCTAAGTTGAATTGCAATCAACTAACTTGATTTTATTACTACATCAACTGCAGATTCAGAATCAAATTTCTTTTGGAATAAAAATGGTGAAAGGAAAAATGAATCCCCCTAGAAAAGATGATACAATTACAGGTACTAAGTTGTGAAAACTATTGTTGTCATGGTCTCATGTTTATTTCTCATATAATGCTTGTGAATATGTAATTACACAGACAAGGACATGTGTAACTATAAGTTACACACTCAAAATTTAACCACTGACTGTGTTGTGGTTTGTATATTGATTGTGTAACTTATAGTTACACATACCAAGTGAGACTGTCACCACTGACTTGCCTAGGGATGTGTAACTAGTAGTTGCACATAAAAAATTGGTTGTGTTTAGGATGTGTAACTTGTAGTTACACATAGAAAATTGGTTGTGTAAATTAAAGTTACTCATTAATATGCATGTGTAAGTTAAAGTTACACCTTGTAGAATGTCTAGGATTGAGTGTGTAACTTGTAGTTAAAATCTACTAACTGAAGAAATTTAAAAGTTTCTAATGTAAGTGATGCTTTTGAATGTATAACTACGCAAACAAGGGCCTGTGTAATTTTAAGTTACACATTCAAAATCTCACCACTATGTTGTGGTTTGTATATTGAGTGTGTAACTTGTAGTTACACATACAAATGAGCCTTGCAGAAGTGGCTGTGTAACTTGTAGTTACACATCTTAACTGTGAGTTACACATTCAAGATGTTACCAATGACTTGCAAAGTGGCTGTGTAACTATAAGATACACATTGAAAATCTAATCACTGACTTGCCAATTGACTGTGTAACTACAAGTTACACATGCATAATAACATAACTGATTTGGCAATTGCCTAGATAACTAAAAGTTACACATGCAAAAATATAACCTATGACTGTATTGTGTTTGTAAATTATAGTTGGACATAAAAAAATGACCCCTTTAAACCTTCATATGCATGTAAGTTAAGGTTACACAACACAGAATAGAATGATTCAGTTTGTGTACTTGGAAAATACACATAGTTTGTAACATGATTTTCATTTTGTAGTTAAAAACGAGTGTATTTGATAAGTACACAACATACTGACTCATGCTATTTTTGTGTGTGATGTGTACAGGAAACCTAAGGCAGTCGTTGAATGCAGTAAAGGATTTAGTAAAGGTGATAAAGCCTATAGGACTGACTGATAGGGCTCATAGATATCTTAGGAGAGCTGCTTACGGAGAACTCGTAATGATGTATTACGATGACTATGATACAACTGTACCAACTACAACAAGACAGATAACTACCAACAAACACAGCGTCTTGAAGCTCTTGAACTACTTTGACATGGATTGTGAGACACCATGTTCATTCAAGTTTGCTGATGATAAGATTATAGAGTCTACACCGGCAAAGCTGGCTGGTATATTTTGCATGCAGAGGATTGGAAGCAGAAAGGGTCAGAAGCTGTTAAAGTACTATTGTCCTAGTGATTTGACTGACAATGTTTTATACAGCAAATACTTCACCGATATCAAATCTACAAAGCATCAGACGACGGTGACTAAGACAAACATTTTAGAGAAGATAAAACAACTTATGGCAAAAAGGAGAAAAAGTGGGAAAAGAAAGAAAGTTGATGAAAAGGATCTAGTTTGCCTGATAGGTCTTTATCTTTGATGTGTATTGTTTTTTGGCGACAAAAATGCCAATGGAGTGAACGCGAAATATCTTAGTATCGTTGAAACTTATGATACGGTGCTCAAGGTGTCGTGGCCTGATTTAATACACGAGCACTTGTTTGAAGAGATTCATACTAATCTTAGTTGTTTGTCAAATGTGAAGGCTTGTGTGCAATACCTACTGGTAAAAAGCTTGTGTGTAATTTCTATTCCAGCAGTTTTAGTGTTACGTGATGGATATTTTTGTTCAATCGACTAATTAAAATTTATATGTTGCAGTTATTGTTTGCTGAACACACGCCAGCAGGATTAATCCCGAAAGTTGAGAACCACGAGGAAGATATCCCGAGGGTTGGGAGATGGGATATATACCAGATTTCTGATTACATTTGGAAAACAGACATGACACAGTTTTCGGTAAGTGTTATATGTCAGTTGGTTTAGGTTTTGTAAATTTATGGTAATGTAATTTAGATAAAACTTTGATGTAATCAAAATTGTCATGTGTAGCTATAAGTTACACATTTAAATGTGCTTGTGTAATTTATAGTTACACATGCAAAACATAACACAAGTGAATGCAACTATAGGTTATGTAACATATATATCCTGTTTGTATATATATCATGTGCTTATGTAACTATAAGTTACACATTTTATATGTATATCCACTTTACATTAGATATATGTGTAACCTTTAGTTACATATATCCACTTTACATTAGATATATCTAATGTGCTTATGTAACTATAGGTTACACATATAAAATGTGCTTATGTAACTTTAAGTTACACATACAACCGAAAAATGTATATTTAGAATGTTCAACTGTTTTTTGCAATCTCTTTTTAACCTCTCCATCTGTTAATTGCAGCCAACTCCTAGATTTGTGGCTGAGTTTTCATAGCTTGAGAAGCAGCTGGGTATATCAACCGTGGTACCCAGCAAGGACGACCTGCAAAGTTGGCTGAAAGCGCAAACTATTGAGAATAGCCATCTGAAAGAGCAACTGCAAGAAAAGCAAGCAATGCTTAAAGCAGTGTATGCAATTGCAAGAGAAGGGATATCAGAAGCTGTGGAACCCATCTGGATAAACAAGTGGAACACCTTGCAAGAGTCCTTCATGGCGATCCGAAAGGAAGGTGATTGGCCTCCCATCACCAACAACTTCTTTCAAATTCCTTAAAAACCACTCCCAGTTGTCGATCGTCTCAGAATCGACTAGTGCAAAAGCAAGGGGGGAAAATCCTACAAAAAAAATTGTGCAGAATCGAAAGAATAATAAGTTTCACACATGCTAAAACAAATATGTAACTTAAGGTTACACATGCTAAAACAAATATGTAACTTAAGGTTACAGATGTTGTTTTCTTAGTTACACACTGAGTAAAGTAATGTGTAACTGAGAGTTACACATGTGTAACTGTTAGTTATTTGTCAACTGAAGTTGTTCATAAAAAAAACACATAGAAAAAACATACCTTTACCACCATTGATCCCAGTAGATGCCATCAAGCAACCTTTGAATGTACCAGTAAGGAAAGTAGTATCCAAGTATACCATTGGACGACAAAACCGGTACCCTTTGATGCATGAAGCAAATGCGATGAAAATCCGCTGGAACTGTTTATTTTCACGTTCAAACTTTATCACACTACCAGGGTTGGTTTCCCTTATAGCATCAATATACCATACCAAGTGCGAGTAGGACTTGACATCGTCGCCATAAATCGTATCATAAACCTTTTCCCTAGCATTATATGCCTGGTAGTACTCCATGTTGATCCCATAGTTGGTCTGGAAATCAGCAGCAATTTGCTTGGGCTTCTTGTGAGGATTTTTGAGAACTTCTTCCTCAATCAAACTAGACGAGAAGCTGGTGGAGTAAGTTTGGTTCAAGTTGCGTCCACCAGCACCACAAATGTGCTCAGGGTTATAAGACCTGACCTGAAGAGATTCATACAAAATATAAACAATTCAACCAAAACACAATATGGTGCCAAAAACATCATGTGTAAACCAAAGTTACACATACTGTAACAAAACATAACATATGCTAAGCATTAGATGACAGAACACGGAAAACCTACCTGAAACATTTCGTTCCTTTCATCGATAGAAGCTGCATGGAATTTCCAGCCGCATTTTTCATCTGCACACTTAGCCGTGAACCTAGAACGCTCATTGTGAGTTACAATCATTTGGAAACCAGTGCGAAGACGATACTTGGTAAAAGCAACCCTGACTTGCTTAACTCCTTCAACAAACACATGGCCAATATCACCAAGAACCTTGGGCCAACCATCCGATAACAAAGGTTTCGCTGGCTTACTTTTATCTTCCAAATACATTGCAACAGTAAGATTGTTTGTGGACGAAGACGTACTACTAGACCCATTAGAAATAGAAGAATCTGCCCTAGAGCTAGAGGAAGAGGCCACACGAGGAACATTTTGCAAGAAAATATCAACACTGGTCTTCTGTTTACTATTTGTGATAGATATAAGAGCTTGCAAAGAAAAATCACAGTCAAGCGGAAAATCTTTCCCACTTTCTCGAAAGAAGAAAGTAATACCAAGTGGAGTAAACTGCTTCCATTCCTTGCAAACTTGTTCCTTAAACTCATCAAGTTTGATATCAGTATTAACACGCAGGGTAATGAAATCAGAAAAGTAGCGAACAACAGCAATGCAACTAACAGCAGCGCAACTAACAACATCCATGACAACCTGAAAATATCAAATACACAATAAGAATATCAAAATTTGAAAACGAACGCAATTCACTCGGGGGCGTTGCCCCCTCGTGAGAAGTATATTCTATGCGGCAAGCTAAATATAAGTAAAAGATACAGATGATACAATTGTTTACAAATAAAACATGTTACAGGACATATATATGTAACTTCAACTTACACATTCTTAAAATACAACAGGATATATATGTGTAAACTAAAATTACACATGTTGTAACTAAAAAAACATCTGCATCTTCCTCACACATGCTTAAAAATACAAAGAGGATATATATGTGTAAAATAAATTTACACATGCTGCAACTAAAAAACATCTGCATCTTCTTTAAGCATGCTTAAAATACAACATGATATATATGTGTAACCTCAAGTTACACATACTGTAACAAAAAAAATAGCATGTATACAAATCA
Organism: Papaver somniferum; assembly: GCF_003573695.1. Classification (NCBI taxonomy): domain Eukaryota; kingdom Viridiplantae; phylum Streptophyta; class Magnoliopsida; order Ranunculales; family Papaveraceae; genus Papaver; species Papaver somniferum. Next base: position 97,234,750 of record NC_039359.1, on the reverse strand, counting down.
ATTTGAAGTTGTTTTTTTGAAACAAAATTGTTTCTTCATACTTCTCTCAGTATCAACAAAAAGTAAAACAACAAATTAACAGATCGCACATGAAAGAACAACAAAATAATTCAAAAAAAAAATTGAAAACAGATCTGAAATCAAAAACAACATAAAATTCTTACCTAGATTTGTTGTTTTCTTTCTTCTGAAACAATGTTTATTTTGTTCCTCTTCTCAGTATCAAACAAACATGTGTAAGCATCAACAAAAACATGTGTAAGTATCAAAAGTGACAAAAATAGATCGAAACGGTAAAATCAAAATCAATTGAATTTGAAAACTAAATCGAAATCACAATTCGTACCTATTTTGATTTATGTATTCCCAACTGTCTTCTTCCTCTTCTCAGACTCAACAAATTCGACACAGAACAAAAATCGTAATCAGTAGAAGATCGAGATTCAAAAAATCGATGAGAAAACTAGTGAATCAAGCAACAGAAAAGCTAAAATCGAACAAACCTATTTGTTGTTCATCAATGCAGCTTCACTATCTCGTCAGATCTGAAAAACAGACGAATACACCTCAACGAATTGAGAGAAAATTCGTTTTCTTCTTCTTCTCGTTTATGTTGTTCTTCTTCTCGTTTTCTTCCTATCAAATTAACGAAAATCAGTATGAAACTATCAAAACTCACGAATTCGTCTGAAGAAAAATCTCCAATTCTGTTTCTGAACGAGAGCGGAGAGAAGAAAGAGCTGAATCTGATTTGGTTTTCAGTTTCTGGTAGGTATAAAACGTCTATAAATAGGGAAGGTTAATTTCGGTATTTTTACTTTTATTAAAAATCCTGATGACGTTAGCAATCCGGGAAAATTGAAAACCAGGCCCCAAAAAAAAAAATCTGGGCCTAGAAATATCAAAAACGGAAAGTGTGGAGTTGAGGGTGTAAGATCCATTTTGTGGGGCTTGTATATGGTTGAACCCATATAGTAGGGGGTCCTAGTATTTTTCACAATAGAGTTTCCAGAGCATATAAAAAAGACGTGAAACCTCGGGTTTTTCAAGTAGGATATTTGGTACTAAAGATTTCCAAACACATCCATCAAGACGTGTCCGCACCGAAATTCTCCCCAAAATGGGAAGGGCCTTATATAGTCACGAAAGCATACAACAGTGGGTACTACAAGGTCATTAAAGAAGACGGAGGAAAACTGGAAGCAATCATCAAAGGAAAGTGGCTCAAGGCATACTACGCCTGGCCGTCCCCTCACACCTCGCCGCATCATAGCACGGCTAGACAGGCATCTTTCCGCTTTCTTTCACACCTCAGTTATCAAGTTTCTTTTAATTAAAGAAAATTAATAAAATTCTCTTATTTCTCCAAAACCGTTACAAAAAAAAATACATGCTCGAGACTCAGAAAGAGAAACCGAGCATCTCCCAACTATATAACTCAGAAAAGCCCATCCAACAGATTATAATTCCTCGAAAGCATCATCTTCAACCGGTTTTGATACCTTTCGGTCCTGCTCTTCAAGTTCTAGATTAACTCTTCCACCTTCTGTGACTCCATGGCCAGAGCCTTCTCCTATTCCAAAATAGCCTTTGCAGCAGGGACAACATTAGCGAGAATGCCGGCTCTGTCAAGCTTCACAATGTCAAGATGATGCCGCAACCAACTCACATTGAATTTCAGGGATTAACAGGTAGACACCATGTTCTCCCACTTTTGAATAGTTGGTTCCACGACGGTACGGATGGATATACTTTTCATTTCAGCGACCATGGGAAAGAGACAATTGACTGTAGAAACCAAGGCATACGGACAATGTTGCACCACGCTCCCGGTAGCAATGTGGCCATAACTTTTCCATATCTTCGCGTACAGAGTCACAAACTCCTTCCGCACAAGAAATCCACCAACGTTCTGGTAGCTAGAATATAAACACTTCATGCAGATTCAGAATGACAAACCTGCAAGGGGATACTCGTGGCAGGAGACGCCCAAATCGGCATTTTCCAGACCTGCAATGTTTGGCGGGATCATATCCAATGGAAAGGGGGAAATCAAGTCATCCTCATCAATAGTGGTCACACATGTTCCAACTGGATATTTCTGCACAGAAGGGAATCATTTTCTCACTCGCCAGCAATAACAAAAATATCTATCGGCTAATGAAAAGCGTACCGATGTGATCTTTTTGACTCAGATGATCCAGGTGGGGGAGTTTCCGCGAGAGCCAGTATGCCCGCGCTTTAATGGAGAATCTAGCTGGCTCAAGGATGATCCACTTCTGCTCGACATGATGAAAAAGAAACGGACTCAACAAGAAGAAACCTTTGCCCTGAAATGTGAGAGACGATACGGTTTCACCGGCATATATACTACGAAAACCCTAGAGAAGAACGGATGCTGAGCGGGCATGATGAGCTTACATGGCAGCCGAAAGATCGGCCTTAATGAAATCTCTCGTCAAAACCTTAACGAGGATATATGAGAAAAAACGGTCAAATCTTAGAAGGAGGAATGCGTTTCCTAGCTCAAATCCCTAGCGTGGACACGCACATGGAACACACTTTTATCTTCCACGGAGACATTAAACACACATGGAAAGAGGCAACCGGTCCAGCAATGGAAAGCTTCACGGTGTCAACAGCCAGCGTCCACGCCAAGCCGGCCAATGCTAGCGGATCCATCCCAAGCCGACCAATGCTAGCGGCTCCTTCCCAAGCCGACCAATACCAGCGGCTCCGTTTCAAGCCACACAATGCCGACGGCTTGCCAAGCCAACCCAGCAACCACCTCTACCACTCTGCGGCCTAGCTAACAGCACCACGAGCCGAATTTACGCAAAGCCGCCAATTCCAGAGTCACGAGTTCTCTTTACCCCGAAAAAGGTTAGTCGGATCTTCCTGACTATCTTTTCATGACTTTCCCGTTTCGATTTTTCCCTTGTCTGTCACCATCTCATGCTTACCTCGCAACAAGGCCCCTGTTCCGAGCTAAGCAGGGGACTTAATGTTGATGGTGGTTTTTAGCTTAGGGTTAAAATCGTAAAACCTTGGTCTGACGTGACGTCACTCTGTAAGGAAACGGATCAGTGAACACCAATATCTCCACTAGCACATTTATTGAACCATTCAATATGCCTGCGTGAAATTTACCCAGACTTACGGATGCGACAACCGTCCCAAATACACTACAAATTTCGGCACCTTGCCAATACAAGACTCACTAGGTACCTTTTATTTATACATACTGCGTTCCGCGGCAGAACCCTTAGTATTGGCTGGCATTATCTTCGCTCCTGCCAGCCGCCCGTGCCAAAGGTATGCACCGGCCATGCCAGCCACGCCACCTTGCCAAAGGCATGCCAGTCATGCCACCGTGCCAAAGGCATGCCAACCACGCCACCGTGCCATAGGCATGCCAACCATGCCAATCACGCCACCGTGCCAAATGCATTCCAACCATGCCAGCCACGCCACTGTGCCAAAGGCATGCCAACCATGCCAGACACACCACCGTCCCAAAGGCATGCCAGCCATGCCATCCACGCCACTGTGCCAAAGGCATGCCATCCACGCCACCGTGCCAAAGGTATGCACCAGTCATGACAGCCACGCCACCGTGCCAAAGGCATGCCAACCATGCCAACCACGCCACTGTGCCAAAGGCATGCCAACCATGCCAGCCACGCCACCGTGCCAAAGGTATGCACCATCCATGCCAGCCACACCAACCATGCCAGCCACGCCACCGTGCCAAAGGAATGCCAACCATGCCAGATACGCCACCGTGCCAAAGGTATGTGCCATCCATGCCAGTCACACCACCATGCCAAAGGCATGCCAGCCACGCCACTGTGCCAAAGTCATGCCAGCCACGGCACCGTGCCAAAGGTATGTGTCAGCCATGCCAGCCACGCCACCGTGCCAAAGGCATGCCAACCATGCCAGCCACGCCACCATTCCAAATGTATGCATCGGCCATGCCAGCCACGCCATCGTGCCAAAGGCATGCCAACCATGCCAGCCACGCCACCGTGCCAAAGGCATGCCAACCGTGCCAGCCACGCCACTGTGCCAAAGGCATTCCAACCATGCCATCCACGCCACCGTGCCAAAGGTATGTGTCGTCCATGCCAGCCACGCCATGCCAGCGGCTCTAAGCAGCACCACGCCAGCGGCTTCATCCAAGCCGCACCATGCCAGCGTCTCCAAGCCGCACCACGCCAACGGCTCCATTCCAAGCCGCATAATGCCATCGGCTCCAAGCCAAACCAACAACTCCACACGATGCTTACGGCTCCATTTGACTACGCCAAAGCTATTCCGGCCATGCCACCATGTCGCTGGATGCCAAATGGAAGGTATCCGCGATCAACGGCTACCCTTCCTCCCGAGATGCAGATCTCAGCCGTACAAGCTTGCCACCAAACCAAACGAATTGTGGAAACCTCTTGGATACGATGCCAATTCTTTGGTCACGGTGTCAACCCCTAATTTGGCCACGCCAAAGCCATGTCGACCATGCCACCATGCCGCTGGCTGCCAAACGGAAGGTAGCCGCGATCGACGGCTACTCTTCCTCCCGAGATGCGGATCTCATCCGCACAAGCTTGCCACCAAACCAAACGACTTGTGGAAACCTCTTGGCTATGATGCCAATCCTTTGGTCACTGTGCCAAACCCTAATTTGGCCACGCCAAAGCCACCATGCCGCTGGCTGCCAAACGGAAGGTAGCCGCGATCAACGGCTACCCTTCCTCCCGGTTGCAGATCTCAGCCGCACAAGCTTTCCACCAAACCAAACGAATTTTGCAACCTCTTGGCTACGATACCAATTCTTCGGTCACGGCACCAAACCCTAATTGGCCATGCCAAGAGCATGCGTAAGCCATGACGCGGCCACTCCGCTGGCTACCAACAGAGGGTAGCCATGATCAACAGCCACTCTTCCTCTTGAGATGCAAATTTCGGCCGTCGAAGGTCGCCACCGAGGCAAACCTCTCAATACCGACTTTCCATACGCTAGCAACACACTACACGTTTTCCATGTAAACACTCGAGACATCAAAACATGTCACAAACTAGGGGATGCTCATCAGGGTATTGGTCTGGCGGTTTACAGCGTGCGGCGTACAATACGCCCATTACAAGAAAGTGTCATAAAGGTGAGGCGGTTAGTAATGGCAAGAAATAAGTGATGAAACATATCCTCTTTATGGAAATATCAATTCCAGGCGTTACCTGTTACCACTTTCTTCCACCACTCAATCGCTTTCACTTCTTACGAAGCCAGGGTACGTTTTATTACGACTTGTATAAATAGGTCTCATCTATTTCCACCAAACAACAAGGTTTGGTCAGAAGAACACTACAACACTTAGAAATCACCTGGTAGCTTCCCATCTTGGCTATCCAGCTTTACCTTCTGATACAAGTCGTAAAACAACCACACCTTTCAGAATCAACTATTCTGGCTTCAACACTCTCTTCGCTTCGCTCCCTAAGACCAACACTTCTCCTTCACTTTGTGACCGAAGCAAGTCTGGAACGGCCATTTCTTGGGTTAGGCCGGATTTGTACAGATTGATCTCTCGAATCTAAAGTACTCCCGTGCAGTACATTGTTTAGGGTTTAGACTCGTTTTTCACCCATGCAAGAAATTACCGAAATCAGCAGAAACTGTTTTCACCTTCAAACAGATGGATACCCAACTTTGAATAGAACTAGAATGAGTTATGCTGAAGTTTAAGTTGAAGTTGGTGTGGAATGTGATTTCCCTGATTCTTTTATCTTCACTTTGGATGGTAAGGACAAAGTTTAGATCAACGTTAATTATACATGGAAGCCTTCAGTATGATCAGAGTGTAAAATATTTGGACATTTTGTATCTCATTATCCAAAAAAGGTTCAGGTACAGCCAAAGATGACTGCTAAATAGGTTCCAAAGAAGATAGTTATCATTGTGGATGAAGAAGGGTGGATTTATAAGTCTGTAAGATCAGGAAATGATGATACGATAAGCGACCACATGCCATATCTTGTTGAAAATATTAAAAATATTGAGTCTGAACCTGAAAACGCAGGGGTGCGAAGATAGACCACCAAATTTTTCATAAACAACTTGTATGGACTAAACCTTAATATAATTTCGAGAGTAACAACTTAGTGAAACTCAATCGGAAATCATAAGAAGAGTTTACATCTCTTTCTCTCACAATCAATATGTAAAACGGAAACAAATCCGTGAACCTGTTTAATTACACCGTGAGAGTACTTGGAAGATTCCAAAGATCAATATCCAAGATCAATCACTCGTATCCAACAATTAAAGATTGACTTATCTACTTTGATTGATTTATATACCTGTGATATTTTAATTATACAAGTAAACAATGCGGGAAAGAAATAAAATAAACACCAAAAAATTGTTAACGAGGAAACCGCAAGTGTATAAAAACCCCGGGACCTTATCCAAAAACCAAACTATATTAAGCCGGTACAGACTCTAGCGTACTATCAATACTTCAGACTGGAATATAGTTGAGACTGAATCCACCGTCACAGTAATTCAGTTGCAGCCGCGCTCCTTACGCCTCTTGAATCTCGCAAGACTCTGTGCAATTGATTCCCTTAGCTGAGTTCCTTTACAATCTTCCTCCCACATAAAAGCCTATATGTGATTTCCGTTCTGATCGTTAGATCAGGGTGAGATAGGAAATCGTTTGCAGTAGCCTAGGTCTAGCAAACCTCAAAATCGGGTACTTATGACTCTCGATAAGCAACCAAGCAGATTATTATTCACCTCAGTAGTTAAACCTACTCCGATTTCAACAAAGAATCGTTATAGAGGGTTTAACCCGTGGAATCACAGAGTCTGAGATGAAGAACATTGTGTTTTCTATCGATCCCGCCTGAACAATCAACACTCAGTAGCAAGATCAAGATACACGAACTATCAAGATACATATAGTCTGACATGGCTTCATGAATACCTAAGCGAAGTCTTTTTAGTCGCTAAACCTAAAAAGGTTTGAAGGAGAGGGCGTCTCTAGTTTACAACTAGGACACACAAGAAGAGTGTCGGGTATTCAAAAATCCCAGTTGCTTGAGGTTCTCCTTTTATAGACTTTCGAGATCGAAAGTTGCTTTAGATTTAAGTTAAGGTAACTTTGGAATCAAGCAATCCTTTTCCGCCGTTAGATGAAAAATCGACTTGAGATAAACACAACAAAATATACACTATGGTAATTAAGATGAACCGTAACCGAACTGTGTACAATGACTTTTTCATGAAAGGTTAGCCGAAACTAGCCTGAGGAACTGTAAGCTTAATCATTTTCATATAACCCTTTTAGACTTTAATCTTGAGTCACAATCATAGGTTATAATGTGATCAAATACGTCTTTAGGTGTTTTAAAGAGTTATCCAAATGCTGATTATCACATAAAAATAATTCTGATGCATCTGAAAATATTCGGCTGGATAAGTACGTGTATTGGTACGTGCACTTACTTCCAGTTCGTGAGTTATTTTCGTCACGGTGCTTATACGGGGTATGGGTACCTTTAAGACAAAAACAGTTCGGGAACTTTTGGTATCCATATTGGGTATATGTACCTTCCAGAGTTCACGAGTCAATAGAACTTTTTGGTATCCATACTGGATATGTGTACCAAAGGTCATTGCCGAACTATGGCTACGTCGTTAAGTGTACTGAGTACGTGCATTACGGCTCTGAACCTATAACAGTTACGCCAGTACGTGAACTAGTATGTGTATTGTCCTGTATCCAGATTTAAAGTAGTTTTGTATCTCTCTAATAATCGATTTGAAACATTCCTAAATAACATGAATGACACATATTACTATTCCAGACTATTTTCAAATGATTAACTTGAATCATGATTTAGGTCATAAAAAATAAATTGTTCTTAACCAAATTCATCAAGTTTTGAATAAATGTTCTTAAACTTAGTCGTTCATATTTTTAGAATAATTAACAAGATAAACTTGACTCGAAATTTCTATTGTATGTTTTAAAGTCCATTTAATTATGCGACTTAGTCTTATAGATAGAAAGGTGAAAACTTGAGTAATAGGTTGGTTCAGTCTTCACATGAGAAATTCTCACCTGAGTTTAGAGAAATCTTATCTGCAAACAAGGCACATAATATGCATCTATAGGAAAAGAAAAATCATGTAGTTTGGTTTTTGTTTTTTTCTTTATTGTCTTTCCTTGTGTTGGTTTGGGTTTCCTTAATACAGCGAAAAAAGGAAAAAAAAAACAGAAAAACAATTAAAGGAAAAAAAAAAAAAAAATCTTATTCGACACTACATTGTAAATGTGCCCTCTTATACAATTAGTATGACTCCTCTTGTTACCATAGGAATTAACAAGCCAGGTGCTTATGATCCCAATACAAATCCGAGATGCATTTTATTCCTAAATGACAACTGGGAAAAAAAAATCTGATGACAAATGTGAGCCAACTCGGATAAGGAGGCCAGTAATTTCGCATTGTACTCAATCTCAGGTAAATCAAACGGCTCGTAAGAGAACCCCAACTGAATTTACAAGTGACTCCATATAAATTCAGGCTAAAACCCCTAAAAGCGAATCCTAATTTATTGGTACCAATCGCGACAAACAGTCATCTTGCCTTATCTCAATTTTGCCACTTCGCCACATTACAAAATTTCAGATAACTATGACTGCATTTTCTTATATGTATGTCCTAGCTATCTACTGAGGCCCTTCATGCACCATCCATGACCTGCAGAAACATTCAAAAATATCTATTTCTCAAAATTCACCATGCTTGGCTTCAAGAATCTTATTTTACAAATGACCATAAATTCAGTACCATGTGAAACCTCATGGCTAATCCCAAGTCTGCAAGCTTCTTCTTCCCTGATGTCGCAAACACCATCCAAACACAATTCGACCAAAAGATGAAACGACTCGGTACCCTCGTATCCACACGAAGATGCCCAGACATTGCGTCAACCTCTCTACTAATACACAGTGTCTTCTTCAAAGTCCTACAAGCAATATCCCCTCCCTCCATCAGTTTTACTCTTCTCAAACAACATCACCTACCCGCATTTACCTAACCCAATCTCCTACCAATCTACTGAGACCCACTATGCACCATCCATGACCTGCATAAACATTCAAAAATATCTATTTCTCAAAAGTTCACCATGCTTGGCTTCAAGAATCTTATTTTACCAAATGACCATAAATTCAGTACCATGTGAAACCCTCATGGCTAATCCTAAGTCTGCAAGCTTCACCTTACCTGACGTCGCAAATACAATTCCACCAAAAGATGAAACGACTCAGTACCCTCTACGCCGACCACACGAAGATGCCCAGACATTGGCGTCAAACAACATCACCTTCCCGCATTTACCTAACCCAATCTCCTTCCCCAAAACATACTCTTCTTCTTCTTCCTTAACTTCATCCCACTCTCTATGCACCCAATCTTCTCTTAATCCCACTCTTTATACACCCTATCTTCCTCTCAAGTCATCCCAATCTACTCTTCTTACATTCAGCATTCGCTAGTCTTTATAATTCTACTTACTAAGAGACAACCACACCAACCCATATTTACCTAACCCAATCTTCTTCTACAGAACATAAGAAGCAAGAATGGTATACCTGAAAACAGAGTTCATCTTAGCCAGATGAAATCCTTTGAGCATGGACCAGCAACATCAACAAGATCTTCAAACTTAAAACCATCCGTCTGTCCAATGTAGATAGACAAGAATATTCAATAAGATATTGCAGTCTTACTAGTGAAAAAAAAATAAATGCAGAGAAAAAGAAGAAGAAAAAAGCATACAATAAAAAAATCCAGAAAAGCAAAAATTACAAATTTGAAATCTTTTATTTCAACTTTATCGTCTTATATGTCAAGAAGGACTTTAACAGCTAACAGTCATCATTACACATCAGACTCAGGACTAATACTTTCTTGTCTTGTTTTCGTAGAGGTGGCATACTATCCAAATTTTGTTGTTGGTGGTGGTGGAGGGCTGCTTCTTGCTTATGTACTCTTTTAATAACCCATTTTGATGATTTGTCCGTGCCTTTCACTCTGAAATTCAGATGAGTTTTTTCTCCGATAACCTCTTGAGTGTTCTCTGCAAACACAGGACCCCGACCATCCATCTTATAAGTACCTAGATCACTGACAGTTCTGCTCACATGGTATGTATTCGCACTTTCACAGAAAAAATATATATCATCCTTAGCTGCGCGCTGCAAGATATACTGGGGATGATGCTGATAGAGATCTGTTATAACTGGTAAAAACCATACTGCATATTCTGTAGGTCTCTCTATTTTCTTGTTTAGGTACCATAGGATAACCTCATGGTCCTTGGGGAGGAACCGTAAACCAAATCCCGGTTGAAATAGTGCAGGTGGTACTCCAAGATGATCTGTGGAAAAGAAACGCAAAAATAAAACATAAATTTACTGGAAGAAGGTGCCCTGGTAACAACAAGGGGCATATACAACATAAGCTGATTTTTGGCTTGGTATCTTAGAAGCAACATAAACTCGAGAAACATGATTTGAGGGGCAGAAGCAACATAGATGGTTCTAAACCCAGTACTATAGTAAGTGTTAAGTGTGGGTCCTGATATCTTCTTAAATCTGAGGACCCACCAGTTAATACTAAGTATAAATTCAATTTTTTACATGGCAGAATCGAAACAAAATGAAAGAGAACCCATAAGGACTGAATTGAAACATGATGAAAAATGTTTAAAACAAAAACAAAATGCAGGCGCACCTATATGGGGACAGGAAGGGTGAACCCTCTGATGAGTCAGAGATGATGACACTTGATGGGCAGGACAACTTAGCACTTCTGAGAATCTGTGGCCTACATAAATGAAGAAACAAATAAAGAAAACCCAAGTGTTACACTAGAAATTCAGCAAATAATATCTCTAACGAATCGTAAGACGATTACAGTATAGTCTACTTTCTAATTTACCTGAATCGTGCTTGGAAGCTTTTGGAAGCTTTTGGCAGCCCTAACTCGAGATCTGCTTCACCAAGAACGCCAGCAAACCTCTTTTTGCCTCTGCTTTGTTCCTCTCCCTTGGATAATTCACCATGATTATTAGTACCCTGCCCAACCTCTTTAAAGCCCCGACTTCAGAAGCAACATAGGCTGGACAAACTACGACACCAAACAAAATATATTTCAAATCCTTGACACGAAATAGTAACATTTCGCATGATGTATCAACTTAGTAACACGTATACAGAAACTCAATAGTTACCGAATACCTTACACATGCTAATGTGTAATTTACCTGAATGGGGATGGGAAGCTAAATGCAGCCCCAGGTTGAGATTGACTTGTTCCTTCTCTTGCTCGCCTATTACGAATCAAAGAAAAGAAGAAGAGTAAGTCAATAAACCCTCTACATGACTAGTTGTAACAGGAAAAAATTACAGTTCATTGTTACAGTCTGGATGGTGGTGACAAACCAAGATGATCCCTTGAGAGATGACCCATATCAGCAAACATCCTCTTGCTATTGCTGATGCTAGTTGGATGCTCATCTAGCATAAAACAAAAAGATAACATCAAATTATGAACAAAAACCCAAAAAAAAAAAGTGATAAAACAAATGATGTGCATACCAGCAAAATTTAGTAGCAAATTTCTTGTTTCTATTGGTTGAACCGGCGGACATGAATTCACTTGCTCCTCTTCTTCTCCCTCCTTGTCTTCTAACTCGTAAATATATACCATTCTGAACCTTTGATACCTGCAACAGACACATGTGGGTAATATTAAAACATGGAAGAAAGGAAGAGGAGAAGTAGCAGAGAAAGAAAACAAAAATCAAAGTAAAGAAGAGAAGAGAGGAAACAAGAAATCAAAAACAAAAAGAAATAGCACATTAAAAAGAAAATTTGTAAATGCAAAAACAGTAATGAAGAAGAATTAAAAATCACTAGTAAAAATATCAAAATAAATTACCAAAAAGAACTTGACATGAGAAAGTGGAAAAACTACATTCAACTAGGGAAAAATTTATAAACATAATAAAGTATGCACAATCTTTTTATACAGAAATCATAATAAGTATGAGAAGTTAACATTTTTATCAGAAGAAGTAGCAAAACAAGATTTTGCATTATTACCTGAATTGGAACCGTTTGATGATAACCAGTCAAAGAATCTCTAGGGTTTTATTGTTGTTACCTGCAACATACAAGAATTGAAAGAAAAGTTAAATTCATAATCATAATGATACACTAGAACAAGAAGAAGAAGGAAAAGGTTGATCAAATTCTTCCTGGTGAAGATTTAAAGCAAGATGAAAATGGAGGGTTTGACGAATAGAATTACCAATTAATAAGCTGCTGGTTCGTGTTTGGAATTGAAAGACGTTTGTGTTGTAAAACAAAAGAGGAGAGAAAGGGCCCCCTTTTATAACAACCAAAATGGTTTACTGAAGCTCAGTCTCCGTTAAGGGACACCTCCTACCTCCTTGACTCTGACTTTGGAGGTCAACTATTTTGACCCCAAATTACAAACCCTAGTTTTAAATTTTTATCTAATTAGAGAGGAAAGTGGGAGAGATTTATACCTTGTCGAGACCTCCCATCATCATCATCATCTTCTTCTTCTTTTTCTTCTTCTTTTTCTTCTCTTCAATTTCAATTTCAATTTCAATTTCATTTTCATATTTCTGAATACCGGTTCCATCGTCATTTTCTCCCTTGATATCATCATCATTATTATTTTCTTCTTCTCCTTCTCCTTGCTGGACTGATAAGATTCGTTCCTAAATGCAAATCTGAAATCTACAATTTCTCCGGCCTAAACACCGTCGTGATCTGATTGAGAGAGGTAGAGAGACGAGAGAGAGTGAAAATGAAAAAGAAAACTACAGAAAGACTATACGTGCGTCTTAGAAAACTAAGGATTAGCTAAAGGATTTGTTTGGGTGCGTCTTGGAAAACTAAGGATTAGCTAAAGGATTTGTTTGGGTGCGTCTTGGAAAACTAAGGATTAGCTAAAGGATTTGTTTGGGTGCGTCTTGGAAAACTACTTCTCCACATAATTAACTTATAACGCGTTTGGATACACATCCAGAAGTAACTTTTTGACTTCTAGGAGTCAAAAAACAAGAAATCAGTTTGGGTGTAGAATTTCAGAATGATTTCCAGAAACAGAAGAGTCGACTTTTAGTGAAGCAAAAAATCTGGACTTCTGACTTCTGCTTCTGAAAAGCACTTCTGACTTCTACTTCTGCATCCAAACCGAAATGTTATTTTGGCGATAACAAAATGATTTCTAAGCACAACAATGTTAACGTTTTACGATGTAAAATATTTGTTTGTGCTTCAGTTTTTGGTATCCAAACATGGTATAAGAAGGTACGAACTACATCTTAAAAAATAATTTTTCGACTTATTAATAATATGATTTCAGATGAATTTCCTTTGTTGTAGTTAAAAGCTGAATCAAGCTCTCTTCCTAGAACTTCTGGCCCCACCGAAAATATTTAGACCAACCGAAAATATATTGACAATCTTTTTCCAAACCTGTTCTCTTTCACCTCCTCTTTCTTCCTCGCTTTTCCTTCTCCATTCTCTCCGTTTATTTGCTTTAGAATGGTTAAACATTATCAAATGTTCTGTTTTGTTTTATTTCGCAGGTATCAGTACGTATATTTTGTTTTCAAGAAGAAAGATAACCCAACAAAGACCAAGTTTCTTCTACTGCTATTAATAACAATGGTTTTCTTCAAACCCTAATCTCGGTTATTCTGATAACCAGGGATCACGGTCGAAAGTGGTGCGTTGTCAAGCCTAAGCCATCTATGATTCTATATCAAGAGATCAAGCCCGTTATGATTGATATTTATGTTTCAAAAACATAATAATTTTGGGTAACAAAAAATAATAATAACTAGCGATCAAGTTATTATTTGTGTTTTCGTGTTCCGTAGGAAACCACATGTTGTTTTTTTGATAACCCAATCGGTTCGATCCTAAAGAGAGTTAAGGTTTGCTTCTCTTTTTGATTGTTTGAGTCTATTTTTCAATCTATTTCGCCGTTTTTTCAAAATGTAGGTTAGGGTTTTTTAAGATGAAGCAAACCTAGACTAGGTTTTTTTGTGATTTAATACATAACTAACCTTCTTTGCGTCTCTGTAGGTACAAACCGAAATTACGTACATTAGAGAGGAAATAAATTTACCTAAGAGACAGAGAATGGACTTATACTGAACAAGGGAAATATACTCTTATTGTGATGAGTTTATACGGTTTCTTATAAACCTACATTTAATTCTTCAGCCAATCATGTTGTTTCATTGTAGTATGAATTCATAGTATTATGATTTCCCATGTTTTCTGAGTGTTATGCAGGGGGCTGGCATGTAGACTATTATTACATTCGGACGAGTTTGCAGAGATGTTTATAAAATCTATGAAACTAAAAACCTAAACAACGGTAGGTTGTTTCTTGGGTCGCAAATACGTGTATGTTTTTGGCACAAAATAAAAGACGTTCAAGTAAAACGAGTTATGAGAGACCCAATATGAGGTTAAATGTCCAATTGTTTTAACGCCATTGAAGGTGCACCCTAACGTATCATAAAATTCTTTTGCAACGGGTTATCATCAGTCAACATTCAGATGTTACATGGAGTCTTGAGTGTACTGACTTATAAATTATAATACATTCACCTTTCTTTTGTTTATGGGAATTACTGTACATTTATGTGATAATGTGTTAATAGATGATAATGCGCAACATGTACCGGCCTTTTCAGCTTGCACATATTGAGTGTCAAAAAATTGATGAGACAGATGCAGTTTCAAGTGCTTATATGAGATAATGCAGTGAAAACTGTTAATATGGTCCTCTAAAGCTTCTTCTTGGAATAAGGGATTTAATTATGGAAGTTCATGGTTTAAACAAAAAACGACAATGTGATGCGCAGGTGCGAATTCGTACTGATAAGTTATTTTGGTGCTTATTACAGATAAAGATCTGATTGAAATATATAGCAAGAAACTTCTTCTTTTTCATAAAACAGAAATTTATTGCTTAACTATGTTCGAGATCTTGTGTTAGAAGACCCCGAACATCAGGATCAAAGTTTACATAATTCTCAAACTGAGTTGAAGATAATCTTACAGTCTTGGCAATTTTATCAGCCACTTGATTATCATCACGAGAAACAAAAATAGAGACACGATATAAAAATTTGGAGATTAGATATTGTATCTCCTTTATTAGGTTCTTGTTCTCCCATTAAATGAGTGAACTGTTTTCTTTGATGGATTCTATAACTAGTCTGGCATCAACTTTTATTTGGATACTTGAAAAGTTTTTCCTCAATGCCCAAAATAAAGCTTCTCGTACTGCCATGCACTCCACAACTTCTGGATTCAGTGCTCCATCTCTGTGACTCCATTTGATTCCAAGGCATGTACCTAAGTGATCACGAATCACAATGCCAATACCATATCTGTTAGTTTCATAATCAAAGGAACCATCAACATTGAATTTAACAACACCTACTGGAGGAGTTTTCCAGTTAGAAGTAAAACTTTTTATGCACGAGATAGTTGGATTTCAGCTAGCAGTAGGATATGTATGCATATGAGAAGCTAAATAATATAAAATTATATGCACAGAGGAGATTGGGTTTAGTGTTATGATAGACACATTTTTGTGTCTAATTTGTCCTCAATGTCCATATTGTTGGAACTCTATTTTTGTACTAATATTGTGTTTTTATGTATTTTTAGGAAATAAACATTTTTGGAAAATTCGTCTCGAAAAGTTGATTTTGGCACCCGGAGGACAAGTGTTATTCGGACTCTCGCTTTTGGATAAGGGGTAACCTAATTACTAAGGCGCACCCCCAGGTCACCCCAAGGCAGCTGCTATTCGCACCCCTACTCTGGATAGGGGGATACCAGTTTCTTCCCCATTTGAAACGATTTTGGCGGGAAATTTCTAAACAGTTCTGGCAGAATTTCAATCGTCAAAATGAATGGGTTATGGGTCGATTCAATGGCTGATATTTGGTATAGAGATGTGATATAGGTTAAGGAACATAGTATGGGTGACATGATCGATCAAATTTGGCTGGAATTTTCGGTATGATTCACACACCCAAAACAGAGCACGTGTACTGTAACACGAGCAAAATTGAAGTTCTTGTGTGCACGGGGGAGTTTTGCTGGCGTTGGAAGAGTGTTGAGGCGTGAATAAGTTGAATTGGAGCGTGCTGGACCAGAGAAAACGCGTGAAAAGCTAAAACAGGAAAGAAAATATCCTAAAATATTTTCTTTCACTGTCGAGGATTTGTGGAGTTATGTAGGAGATTCGATGCATGCTTCGAGTTTAAATAGAGTCCTTGGAGGTCAGAGAAAGGTTGTCGAGAGTCTGGGGGGCTGAGGAGAGCCAGAGAAGAAGAAATTCGAGTTTTCCTAAACTCGATTTCTGCTGCTTCTGATGATGATGAACATGAAGAACACGAAGAACGGACCTGCGACAGCAGTCGTTTTTCTACAGTAATAACGACTAACACCTGTGGGTCGTAATCCGGCAGTCTTATTTTCCACAGCGTTTGCGATAGAGCTTCAGCAGTCTTATTTTATCACTGAGGGTCGTAGCTCTCTGGTTTTATTGTATTTCTCATATTCTCATCATTTGTAAACCATTTTTGAGCCATAATAAATTAGAGAGCACTTTTACTATGATGAGTTAAACCCCAACACTGGGACGACGGAGGAGGCCGAGCTTCATACATGGGTAATTTTATTAATTCTTTTTAAGACTTTTGCATTAAAAATTAATTGAAATATGATTTGATTGAATTGGGTGTTATTTGATTAGATGGGTCATGCTTAGCTTAGGTGATTTGATGTTCCATGCTTAACATTTACAATCAATGTTTTGAGAATCTACTTTGGCAAAATAAGAGTCCATATATGTTTTGAGCGATTATTGTTGAGAATAAATCATTGAGCCCTATGTTATGAAGATTGGCCGAATCATTAGTCCCAGTACCTCTCTACCAATTTGTCAATATTTTTGTATATAATTTTTATAAATCTAAAAATTCTTCACCTTCACAAGTCTTAGAGTTCGAACCTTCATTACTACAACCCCAAAAAAATCAATAATCATGTTACTCTCTGAAAGACAACATCACACCTATCTTTCCAAAGTATCCATATTGTAATCATATACAGATACATCAGCCTTTCTTCAATGCCATAATTGTCAGGAGTAAACCATCTTATGACCCAACCAGTAACAGAAGTGAA
Source organism: Papaver somniferum (assembly GCF_003573695.1). NCBI lineage: Eukaryota > Viridiplantae > Streptophyta > Magnoliopsida > Ranunculales > Papaveraceae > Papaver > Papaver somniferum. Next base: position 97,217,405 of record NC_039359.1, on the reverse strand, counting down.
TTGCTCTGAAATAATATCAATGTTGATATCAACACCCTTCCAGACTGCCCTTGCATGCTTGCAGTGAAATATGATGTGCTTCATGTTTTCTTCAGAGTGACTGCATATATCACAGTGAGTATCTAAAGATGAATTATATTGAGCCCTTTTGACCTTAGTGGTGTTAATACCCCTAATGCACTTCCATGAAAAAAGTTTAATTCTTTGAGTTGTTGCACAACTCCACAGATTCTTCCACACCTTTGAGTCAATATTAACTCCATTTATCAGAGTAGTACCATTATCCTTAGTTAAGAGATTGTAAGTACTTTTTACTGAGAATTTACCATCTTTAGAAGGTGGCCACAACATAACATCCTCCTTACTGGTATCAATAAAAAAGGATTGTATCTTAAGTGAAGTATCAGCATCAAATAGTTTATTCAAGAGATCAATATTCCAAAGACTTGTGTCAGGTAAGTAGAGTTCAAAAACATCTTCATAAAATTTGTGCAGTTCACTTATGGGAGTAGGGGGATGAGACATACCAGGTATCCATCTATCTTTCCATATCTTTGTTTTCTTTCCATTGTTGATCTCCATGAAATAATTATCCTTTATAATCTTCAAGCCTTTTGAAATGCCATTCCATGTGTAGGAACAGATTGAGGAAGTATCTTGATGATGAAGAAGATCTCCACCTTTAAAATATTTGCCTCATAGTACTTGGGACATAAGACTATTGGAATCTGAGCATATTCTCCAAGCCAGCTTTGTGAGAAGAGCCAAATTTAATTTTTCCAGATCTCTAAAGTCAAGACCACCAAATTCTTTTGGCTTACAAATATTTATCCAAGTAATTGGATTTGATCCTCTATTGTTATTGTAGCCCCAAAAAAAAATCCTTTCCAGTGTAGTTAGCTGCTGAATAAGATTTTTTGGCAGTTTGAAAGTAGCCATTTGATAAACTGGAACTGAATTTAAGACATGTTTTATCATAGTACCTCTTCCTGCTTGTGAAAGAGAGGAGCTAGACCAAGAGGAAAATCTGTGTTCAAAGCTTTCCTTTATTTACTTAAAGGATTTTTGCTTTAAATGTCCAAATAATAGAGCAAAACCTAAGTATCTCTTTTTAGAATTCATAACCTTGACTCCCAGTAATTGCCTTAGAGCTTCAGCAACTTCTGGTTTAGTTTTTTTGCTGAAATGAACAGCTGACTTATAACCTGTCCATACTGAGTACTAAAACTTTGAAGTAATTCCAGTAGATTATTAGCAGAAGTATGGTTTGCTTGAGTAAAGATCAAGCAATCATCTGCAAATAGCAGATGATTAATGGCTGGTGAAATATTAGCCACTTTAATACCAATAATTGACTTAACTTGGATTGCATGAGTGAGATGTCTTGATAAGTATTCCATTTCTAAAATAAAAATATAAGGTGGAAGAGGATCACCTTGTCTAATACCCCTTGTTGGCTGAAATTCTTCACAAGGTGAACCATTCGGCAAAACTGATAAGGAAGTAATACTTATGCATTGAAATATCAGATCACAAAAAATTTCAGAAAAACCAAAGGACTGAAGTACTTTAATCAATAAAGGTCATTACAATCTATCAAAAGCTTTGGACATGTCAATCTTCAAAGCCATCCAACCTGTGTCACCTCTCTTTTTCTTCATTGAATGAATGATTTCTTGAGCTATCACAGTATTATCACTTATCAATCTGCCATAAACATAAGCAGCTTGAAATTGTGAAATTATTTTCTCCATTAGAGGCTTCATTCTGTTAACAATGACTTTAGATATAACTTTATAAGAAGTATTGCACATACCAATGGGTCTGTAATCAGCAGCACTGGTAGCCTTTTCCTTCTTTAGAATTAAAGAAATATAAGTCTTGTTAATTTGTTTGAGGATGTGCTTACTTTCAAGGAACTTTTTCACCATTAGACAAACATCTTCATCAACTACATCCCACTGACTTTTATAAAAAACAGCTTGAAACCCTTCTGGACCAGGTGCACTCCAATTTTCCATACTTTTGAGTGTGTTATGAATCTCTTCATTTGACGGAATTCTTGTAAGAGCCAAATTATCTTCATCTGAAATTATGGAAGGAAGAACATTGTATAGATTTCATTTAGAATAGGATTAACATAATTACTTATGTTCTTAAAGTGCATAGTAAGATGACCAGAAATATCCTCTCTTATTTGAAGCCATTTATTCTCATGGTCTTGAATAGAATCTATATTATTTCTGCACTTTCTACTGGTGACCTTGGTATGGAAGTATTTACTGTTGTTGTCCATATCTTTGATGAAGTTGTCCATTGACTTTTGATGATAAAATTCTCCGTTGATCTTGTGCCACTTGCATAATTCATGATTTTACTTGCTTGTTTCTTCTTTATTGGCTGAATTTGAAGGTTGCTCCTGAAGTACTTTTAAATCTTCTTGCAACTTGTCTACATTTTGATTAATGTTTCCAAAATGTTCTTTGTTCCAGAGAGATAATTTCCTTCTGGTGTTGTGTTGTTCACTTACCAGTTGATAAGCAGGTGAGCCATTAACATAAAAATTACAAGCATTGGCAATAGCAATTTCACATGAAGGATCATTAAGCCAAGTTAAAAAGAACTTGAAAGGTTTCCAACAACTAGGTGTGGTAGTATCTATGACTAACATGATGGGTCTATGATCACTCCCTACTTGATTAAGGTGATATAGCTAACTATTAGGAAAGTTAAGATTCCGGTCTACATTTCCTAAAGCCATGTCAATTCTAGAGTGTTTAGTGCCAGCACCAATATTGATATTTGTCCAAGTATAACTCTTACCAACATACCCTAAGTCCTCTAAGCCACAAGTAGATAAGATATTATTAAACATACCATCTGCAGAGGTGGAGGCACTAGTGTCACAGTCAAGCAAATGGAAGTTAAGATCTCCTAATAAAACCCATGGTTTGTTAATGTCATTACTAATAGTCTGGATGTGATTCCATTGAATTTACTTCCTAGAGTAATTGGAGTAACCATACATACAAGTAAGCATGAATTCAGGTTTACTTAAATTAGCCTGCACAACAATATTAAACAAGTTATGAGAGGTGTCAATGATGTTACAAGTGAAACCATCTTTCTGGAGCAGTGCCAAACCTCCAGAGAGACCTTGAGGTTCTATATAAGCACTATTAGGATAATGAAACTGTTTTAGAAGGGGAGAGCACTTGATGCTGTTTAATTTGGTTTCACATAGAAAAATGATATCTGGATTTTGGGTGCGAATCAGATCACTCAAGTGGTTTATAGTATCTGAGTTCTTAAAACCCTGAACATTCCATGAGATAATTTTCATATCTTCTCCAGCAGTGAAAGGCAGAAACACACAATTAATGATTAGAAGTTTAATAGGACTTTTAATTCTCCTCCAACAAGCAGTTCTAATGATTGACTTATCTAAATGCAAAAATTTATGAATACAGAAAAAGTCAAAAAGTAATAAAAGTTGAAAGTTAAAACAGTAGCTAGATGCAAACTAAATTTAGATAAAATTATGTGTAGGAAGTTGCAAATTGTAGTAGAAAAGATAAAGAGAAAATCTAAGAAGTTTACTTGACTCTCCATCTGTGGTGTTTGTGATGAACTATCCTTTGCAGTGATTGATTGAGAAGTTTGAAGGTCCTTAAAAAAAATGTGGCAACACTAGCAGAGGTCTCAGGAACTACACCAGGAGAAATATCTTCATTAGTACATGAACGTTTTCCAAGCCTATTATCCTCACTTCTTTCTTCACTTTCTTGAATGTTAGCTAGGAAATTCAAGTTGACAACCTCTCCATCTTTCGGTGGCACGAAAACATTGTTCTTCAAAAACTTCCTTTGAGTTATCTTGGAAGTAGGAGCCGAACTGGTTGATATTGTAGTAATATTCTTTCGAACAACTTTTGGATTACCAAAATAGTAAGGCTTGTCATGTGACTTGTCTAAGAATATAGCCGCATCTTTGCAAGCAACTTTGCAGTGCTTAATCACATAACATTTTATGCATATACCAGGAGGTTGTCTTTCATAATAAAACTTGATCCATTTGCTGATGCATGCATTAGTGATAGCTTTGACTCCTCTTCTCAATGGATTAGTGAGGTCAATATTCACACAAACCTTGACAGGTACTCCACCCATAGGAATTGCATCTTTTGGGTCAATAGCTGCAACTTCACCCATAATGCTTCCTATCTTTGTTACATCTGAAACATTCATGTGTTCTGGGAGTATCCACTTCAATTGCAACCAAAATTGTTGAAAACCCCAGTGTTTTTATGTGTAGATCATTTCAGGAATGAAATCATGAAATACTAGAAGTTGCCTATTTATATTCCATGGTCTTTCATTGATAACTCTGTTCAAGCTGTCCCATTTGTTGAACTTGAAAAGCATCATATTCGGCTCAACTTCAATTATCTGCAGATCTGATTCATTCAGGAAAGGCCATGTGAACGTAATGAACTTTTCCACCATCTCATAACTCATTCTTCCATCTGTGATAACTTTTCCAATAGCGCTAGCCTCCCAGAGGTTTTCATCCTCCACTTCTTGAACAGTTTCTGATGAAATGAGTGCAACCTGACTAGTATCACCTAAGTCTAGTGTTGCTTGTTTGAACCTGTTAACAAGGTATCCCGTTTGACTTGTACCTGCCGCCTCCATTCTTGTAAAGTTGAAATCTTTAGAATGAAAGTTTTTGAAATCTAAAGTGATGGGTTTAAGAGAAAGATATAGAAAGGGATAGCGATTAGGGTTTCCAAAAGAAATTCTAAATATTTTTCCACCAAAATTAGGATGAGAAATTAAATTGTCAATGTTTGAAGACTGAATAATAGGTATGGAATATATTGACCAACTGAGCAGAATAAGGTAACAACTTATCTGTTTCCTTGTATAACTGTAATCACGGAATTTGAATTCCTTTGATGGCGGGCTGAATTGATGACTTGAATCAGCTTCGTAAATCGTTCCAAGACCTTATGCCATTGCAACCCACTGAAATTTCTAAAGACCATTTTAGCATTCAAACGATTAGCTAACTTCTCTGCAAACGCATAAATCACTGACACAAACGTTAAGGCAAACCACATTATGGATAATCCAAGTTGCATACACATGATGAAGAGACACAAGTTAATTAGAAATCCATTAAATCAGAAATAAGAAAAAATAGATTATGGGAAGCAAAGAAGAGGTATAATGTAAATTGATATAAATTAGGTTGTTAATAGCATGTAGATAACAAATAGTTTCAATTAGACAAACACATAATCATGTATACATTTGTGAAATCATGAGAAATCATGCAGGTGAGTGAGAAAAAATTTCCTGAGTCAAACCATTCCTATCACCTGATTCGCAGAGAGAAAAGAGGGTAGTCTCTTAATTCTGAGTCTATAGCAAGAAACTTTGTAACATGTTTTTAAACGCAAATCAGTCTTCTTTCGGCACAAGCAGTTTCCAGTTTATTTCGAAAATTCTCCACATCACTGTTAGCTTCAGTAACCTTTTTCATTCATCTTATCTCGAATATTATGATCATTTGGCTGTAGTATTTTTTTACTTCGTTTTGGATTGCGGGAACATGGAAAACTAGGAGCAGAGAGTAAAACTGTCTTTTAAGTTGTTTATATGAAAGCAATTTTGTGCTTCTTAATTTGTCTTTTTAAGTTATTTTGAGAGATAATATTTTTGTATTGATTTTTTTGAAATTGTTTAATGTAATTTTATGATCAATTACAAAAATTGTGAACGGAAATGTTGAGACACAATGAAATGTACATATTTCTGTTTGAGGGTTTTCTCTTCTTTTCCGATGACCACTGGAATCATTACCTAACATTGTTAGGGTCTTAAAGTGTCGTGCAGTTGAACTGTTTCTATAAAAACATGGTCGACTCTAGATTTCCTAAACTTCAACTGCGTGAGGGAAGGTGGTAGACTACCACGCATGGTCAGGAGTAAAAATTACAAAAGTTATCCCTTGCACATGACATTTAGTTCATTTATCATCTCCAATTTTTAATTTTATAATTTGTAGGAATTGGATATTTTTATTGCGTAATTTTATAAGTTGAATATTCACTAGCACCAAATTCTTTACAAAATATTTAGGTCACGCAACAGCTAGTAGAACTAAAAAAGTCACTAATTTCATGATTTATAAAAGGGGATATCACTCCTACTAGGGGCTGATACCATCTCATCGATCCAATGGCCAGGATCGTTTAATATTTTTTGTTCTCTATGAAATGGAATCAGCCACTAGTAGGTCTGGTATCCCCTTTTATAAATCGTGACTAATTTGGTTGGGAACTGGAATGATTTTTAGAAGTGATTAAATTAGGTTTTCACTTCTAACTACTGGAATTGACTTCTATTTCCGTTATCCAATCGTCATGTATCGCCCTGTAAGTGTAAATGTATTCCGATTTTATGTTCCTTTCAAAAGGTTTAGATACACCTTAAAAATATGCTTCAGAAAAAAAAGATACACCTTAAAAGTAACTTTTCAACTTCTAAAAATAGAAGAAGTCGAAAATTAAGTGGGAACAATATAGTCAATCTCGGATCTTGGTCTGTCCACGTTGGGACCGACACACTGAGACAACTTTACCTCGATATATTCTCGATGAAATCCCAAAGTCATTAGTTTCAAATTTTATACCCGTAATATGTGTGGCTAACATTTTACACACTTTACATACGTTAAACTTATATATATATATATCTACATTATAAAGGATAATGGTGTTTTTCTCATTGGACGGTCATCTATAGTTTGGACACATAAAATACGGCCATGATCAAATCATTAGTACGTGTGTTTAGGTAGACAGTTTCGGTACATAAAGAACGGTCACGATCAAACCACTATTATGTGTTTTTACATATGGATGAACATCTATAGTTTCCCAACATAAAGAACACAGATTAACATTATTTAATGGTTAAAAATTCTTATTATTTATTTACCTTCATTAGTCCATCGGTTACACATTCCCGATATCCTCTTTTAGTAGTTTCATTAATTACTGATGCAGGGCGGAAGCGTTGAATAAAATTAAAATCTAAAACCACATATTTCCGAGATACCACTCTCAAGGAAAATACTACTTTTCAATTAATCAAAATCTTATCCTCTAATATGAAAACATGAAGCTCTTTATATAGATAATTTCCAGACAAATAATCAAAATACTTATTCCTTAAAATACGAGATTTCTAAACTAATATATAAAATCCCTAAATAAACAATTATATTTCTAAAATATTATTAATAAATGAAAACATCTTAATTAATTACAATATATCTTTCTAGATAATTAAAATATATTGAATAATAATGAAAATATCCAAGCATATTTTCATCCCATGAATACTCCACCATTCTCCCCTTCTCAGAAAAAATTCGCCCTCGAATTTTGCCAGTATTAGTTCTTGTATAAATAATTCGTCGATGAAAATATTTATAATCCGTCGACTTAAATAATCTTGGCATAATTGCTATTGGACTCAAAAATATTTGCGCTTTGAAAATGTGAGTTGATGTCGTTGATCCACCTGACTACATAAAGCTTTTAGAGAGTATGAATCAACATAACTAGAACATAATATGATCTCATCATCAGGATAAATATCATAAATTGGTGGTAGATCCCAATCCACGGCAACATTATTTTTCTCAACCACAGAAAAAGAAAAAATGCCATCAAACCTTGAGATTTCAAGCTTTAATCCGAACTCCAACGAATCTCGTGGATCATGTGCAACTCCTTGAAATCCTTCTTCCTTGTCGCCAAGGAAGTTTTTTTGTTCATCACCGGTCACTTCCTCCACTCGCTGTAGGCTAGGACCATGATGGGGCTCTTACTGACGATGCATTTCAGCCAATTGGAGGGTGAGCGCCTTAACCTTCCGTTCTAGATCATCTATTACCGCTTGCTCTTTCTCATCGCTGAGAGCGGCTCTTCGAACAACATCATAATTTCTTCCTCGAAACATGATGCAGGAGCGTTGCCTGTCTCTGAACCAACTGATGTAGGGCGGAAGCGTTGAATAAAATTAAAATCTAAAACCACATATTTCCGAGATACCACTCTCAAGGAAAATACTACTTTTCAATTAATCAAAATCTTCTCCTCTAATATGAAAACATGGAGCTCTTTATATAGATAACTTCCAGACAAATAATCAAAATACTCATTCCTTAAAATACGAGATTTCTAAACTAATATATAAAATCCCTAATAAACAATTATATTTCTAAAATATTATTAATAAATGAAAACATCTTAATTAATTACAATATATCTTTCTAGATAATTAAAATATATTAAATAATAATGAAAATATCCAAGCATATTTTCATCCCATGAATACTCCACCAATTACCCAATCATTGGCCAATGGAGAGAAGCCTATATAAAGTTGCACTGAACATCTTGTGATTTTCCAAAAGATAAGAGAGATGTAATAGCTGATCATGTTTCAATCTCGCGTATGAATTTGGTTGCTCAATCTTCATTCATCTTCCCAAAATTTTAGAGTATATGTTCTAAAGCACGATGAGCTTTTAGGAAGTATCTCATATGTTACACAAGGACACACTCTAGCTTACGAAGAAGTCCCTTGCAAAAATCCGCCTCTTTACTTGAAAAGCTTTATGCCAGATTGGTTGGAGAATATATCCGGTTTACCTCCTCCATAGATTTTTCTTTTACTTAAATCATAATCAGGTGAACCTTTTTTTTAAGGAATGAGTATTTGCAGACTTGCAGCATCTCTCCACGTTAACGATTAACCTGTTTTTATTTTTATCATTGTCGGCGACTCTCACTTGAAGTAGAGGCAGATTTTTGAAAAAAAAACATGTACGAGTTTGTGCCACATTACCCAAATATTCACGTATCCAAATCTGTTCTTTTGTTAAAATTTTGAGAACTAGTGAAATGACGATACATGTCCACTAGCTAATGTTTTTTTTTCAAATTCGTTGCGAGCTTAACCCAAAAACAATTGTGAACGGAAATGTATTCAAAGCAAATGGTTGGTTCAAAATTTGGATGTGTATTTGATTTTTTTTTTCTTTTTTAAACTTCATCATTACATTTTATTCGCATTTTTAGTTTTGTGTCGTACATTTGTCCAGTTCACTGTAATTGAGCATAAAATATTAACATACAATGGTAAAATGTTCACCATACATGGTAATGGTCCAAAATTTGTTTTTCATTTCCATTGGATTCCTTCCGTCTAAGTTGTAAATGGTGAATTTGTTTTTTAGGTTGTCCCATTAGGTAGAGCATATGTATTTTTGATATTATTAATATTATTTTTCTTTGTATATATCCATATTTATGGTACATATGTATCACACCAATTAACTTGATATTTCTATTATTATTTTCTATAATTCAAAACAGAAGGGGTTTTTGAGCCTTGGATGGTCGGATAACATTTTGAGAGACAAACGTTGCGTCCGACCATCCCAATCTCATCCCAGATAAGGACATCTAACGGATGTAAAATTTGTAACCTCCATCAATTATGGATATATGCATTTTTAACCCTCATAATTATTTCATTAAGAAAATTAATGTGCCAAAAAAAATCCTTACAAATAAATGTTACAACAATGTAAAACAAAAAAATCCTTACAAATAAATGTTACAACAATGTAAAACCCACATTGTTTGTTCAAAAAAAAAGATAGAAAAATTGACTCATATTTTTTTAAAATCGAATTAACCCACCTTTATCAACCTACAGATAAAAAATACCATTAGAACATTTGTGGTTACAACATGTAAAATTTTTAGTATTTCATTATGATTTTAATTGAAAATGGAAATGTTATTTTATCATAGCCTAATTTTAATTTTAGTGAAAAAAGAAATGTTATTTCAAAGCTTATAATTGACCTAGATAGGACATATAGACTCGCAAGCTTGCATTCTTCCTAGCCTTGCAAATGGGACAACTATCTGGCTTGGAATCACATTCGTTATCAAAGCTACACTGAATTGAAACCCCAATCTTTTCATAAATCTCGACCTTTTGGATGGTTACCTTTCTCCTTTGCATCTACTAAGTTTATTTTGTTATCTTCTTGATCTTGATTGTCTTTTCCTCCGTAACAACACGATTGAGCATCGTTATCTAAACCTTCAATTACTAACCCATCACTATCACCAAATCCTTTTTTCATCATCATGATTCACCTCCATCTTCTTAACTCCTGATTTGGTGTTGCAGATATCGAATATGGAAAACGTGTAGAGTGGTGTTATATCTTCATCCGAAAATAGTTACAAATATCGATGAAGATTCAGCATAATGGTCTGAATAGAACACAAAGAAGTATCAAAGATCACCAATTTTTGGGGATCGACTAAAAAATATAATTTTAGGCCAAAATAAAATAATTTACCTGGCATTTTTTTCCAGAAATTATTATTATAATCGATTAGAAGTGTGACCGAGTTTATAATGAAAATATCCAAGCCTTTCACAGCTACAAGTTCTCATGGGTCAAAAAAGGTATTATTATAGTTTGTAGTACTTATTTAAATCATTATGACCAAAAGCTATTTTGTCTCATGCCGTGCCTTTACGGCACGTGTTATCTCTAGTATATATATATATATATATGTATATATATATATATATGTATATGTATATGTATATATAAACAAAGAAACAATACCAAATTTTATATATAATATTTTAAGGTTGGGTATTTTATTTTTATTACTAAATTCTATATGTAAAATGTATCTCGGCAATATCTCAATTGCATCTCGATGGAATCTTGGTTGTCTCAGTGGATATCTCGATTGAATCTCATCTCGCTGAAACTGAGATTCTCAGTCGAAAATGAGAATTTGAAAATGACTTTTTAGAAATAAGAAAAACTTTGTGAAGCATTTTGTTTTTGCTTATGAATTTTGGGATTGACTTCTTCTACTGGTATTCGAACACTTAAGTGCAAATGTGGTTTTCTACTAATGTTTTCTTTTCCATACACTCTACTTATAATGATATACATGTCCATTATATAATATGACACATTTTTTTTATCGTCCAAAGAGAACAGATTAAAAGGCACACAAATCTCATGCAGGTGGATATAAACGAAAAAGAGCGTAAGCCCAGACAAAAAGTAACAAAACATAGTTCCACAAAATGTCACTAGGTTGGTCAATATAGAAAATGGTACTTCCAGATTCCGATAAATCTTAAGTAAAATAGAAAAAAAGGTTAAATACCATTGATCTAAAAAGGAAAAGAAAATACAGAAGAAATATACCTAATGCCTATTCATATGCACATGCTAAAAAAAGCTGTTTGGCATACCAGGTGGCATGGCAAACCAATTGCGCCATTATGGAAAAACCATGGAGCGACTGACTTTCTAGCGAGAGTTATTGATAACAACGCTGGCGATATTATGAGTATCGCCAGCGTCATATATTACATCGAGCTATATAAAAAATATCGCTGACGATATTAAGATTACCAATCACTAGATGTTTTGCAACGGTTATTTCCCCCATTACTGGTTCCTAGGTAGTCTCGATTTTATGCATTGGGTATGGAAAGGATGCATTGTTTATTGGGCCGGTCAATATAAGGGTCGTTATCCAAAACCAACAGTTATCCTTAAAGATGTTGCTTCTTATGATTGTTGGATATGGCACGATTTTTTTGGTCTTCCGTGTTCACAAAATGATATCAATATTTTGCACAAGTCGCCTCTGTTTTAAGATTTGAAGCATGAAACTTGTCCCCAAGTCCGTTTCATAATCAACGGCCACTAGTACACTCATGGATATTATCTTGCGGATGGTATTTAACCAAAATGGTACACCTTGGTTCAATGCTACTGTCAGCCTCCTGATGGTGCATTGGGTCGTTCATACCGGCATTTTAACGATGCCCAAATGGCTGCAAGGACGTATGTGGAACGCGCTTTTGTAATTTTGAAGTGGAAGTTCGCTATTATTTGTGTCACATATCGTGGGTTGAGTCCTCATGAAATGCACAAGATTATGCTCACTGCATAATTCTACATAACATGGTAATTCAAGAAAACTCATCGTGATTCGGAGTGGACTAACTATGAAGATGAAGATTTGAGACCGGAGATTCAACCAGAAAGAGGCGTCCCTGGAAGGAATTATGCTCAAATGACTAATTACGTTCAGAACCGAAATTTATATGACAGTTTAAGAGAATATCTGAGAATGAATCTTTGGGCAGAGCATGGAAGACAATGAGTTATGTTGTTTATTAAGTTATGCATTTTAATTTAAGTTAATGAGCAATAGACTTATTTAAGTTAATGAGCAACAATATTTCAAATTAATCAACTTTTTATTTCAAAGCAATATTAAGTAGAATGTAACAAGAACATATCAAATTAAAATACAATACTTCAAATTAAAACTTAATTTAATACATCAAACTCATCATCAGTTCCATCCTCATCATCATCACCATTGTTGTTAGTAAATTCAGCTTGTTGTTCAATCTGTGCTTGAATCCTGTCAAATTCGATTTGCCACACATGTTTTTGTTGGGCGTTCATAAGTGAAGTGTTATCTTGAAGAACGTTATGCTTATCATAGTCAACCAAATTTTTCTTGAAAAAGATGACTTTTTTTACTCTCCCTGTTTTCAAATTTTCTATCAACTGCTATTTGTTTCTTGACGGTCTTTTGATGTTCCATAAACTCCGCCATGTTAAGTCTACCAGAACTCTCTCCTTTTTGAGCTAATTTTCTAGCTAGTCTTGCATTGTTCCTCCCTGTCAGTTTTCTCTTACCATCATCATAATTATTAAAAACTAAGTTACCATTTGGGTTTCTTGCATTATCTGGTGAAGAATTTGATGGACCTGGTGAAAATGGTGAAGAATTTGGTGTTGAGGGAGAAGAATTATATGATGACTTTTCAGGTACTTGTTGATTAGTTTATAAGAAATCTGGATTATATTTTTTCAACACCTTCAAAATATGATAACAACTTTCGTAAGTGAACTGTTTACCATGTTTTCGCTGCCAATCTGTACGAACATGTCTTTCAAAATCAACATCCACCTGACCACTCTCCTTTCCTGCTCTCTTGACTTGCATTATTAATGCAACATAAGCGGCTACTTTCCTGTTGATTACAATGAAGTGTTCTGCCAATCCTTTTACATCACGACAATTGATGTTCATGGTTTGTTCTTTATATTTACGAAATATATTATCGCACATGGTGTTACCATGTTGTTGTGCACCATCGATACAATCTTGTGTAAAAAAACATAATTACGACAAATGCATTCATCTTCTATCATGTTGTATTTTTCACCACTGAATTTGGTTTTCTTAGCTTTGCTTTTGTCTTGACTTTGAGATTGTGAATCCATATTACAAGAAATAAAGAATTGTAGAGAAGGTGTGATTGTTTTAGACTTGAAGAAGAAGATTGAGAGATTGAGAAATTCTAGAGAGATTTAGAACTTCTGGTGTGAGTTGAAATGAGATTGAAATTAGGTATTTTTATAGAGGGGAAAAATGGTTGTCATTGGATGAAGATTTGATAAGCGATGATCAGACCTGCGAGCGCTTTTATAACCACCGAGTGATGGACAGTTTATCGCTCGCTGAAAATCCCATCGTGTATTCCTATATGTTATTCCCGACATATAGACATATGAGTTTGGCAGTTTGGCATACGCATAGTGGATGCATATACGGAAAAATCTGATGTTTTCTGTATGCATAATAATATACCTAATTGTGTGTCTAGCGTTGTGTCTAGCTAGCGGGTTAAAAGCCAACGCCAAAAAGCAAGAAAAGAGAATTAAGGGAGTGCAAGAGCCAAAAAAGATGTATAACTAAGACATAAAAAGAACCAAAGGAAGTAACAAGGCGGACATCAACTTACTTCATCCTCTATACCATGTCTTTAGCTTCTTAGCTGGGTTGGATCATATGAATATCGGAAGTGGTCATTCAAGGCTACTCGTATTTTTATTTTTTTGAAGAAACATAAAGTTTTATTGAAAACAAGAAAGTACAAAACTTACAAAGAAGACAAACACTCCATAATAGAGACTAAGACAAACAAACTAAAACAACACACTATTCACTCCTCAGAACTAATATGTAACCCATTTTTATCTCTGAGAAGATGCGTGTTCATGGTGGCTTTTAGTTCAGGGTTAAAATTGTAAAACCTTACATTTAATATGCTGTCACTCTGCAAAGAAACAGAGCCATGTAAATGTGATGAGTGATTCAACCTCTTCACTAGCGCATTTATTGAGCAATTCAATATTTTCATATAAAATTTATCCATAATGGTCCATGTAGCAACAATCCCAGATATTCTGTAAATTTCGACACCTTGCCTTGCCTTTATTATAAGTTTCCTTGAATGCTTTATGTGTTATGTTCCCCGGACGAACCCTTAATATTGATATGGCATGACAATTTGTGTTCACTCGCAGCAGAGTAACACGAATTTCCAAGTATCAAGGTTAAGGTCCTTGCATAAAGTACTAAATCAGAAAGCAAACTGCTCTGTAGCAATAAACTTAAAGAACTCTGTGTCAACACATAGAATTCAATCAATTTTGTGATAATTCACAAGATTCAAATATTACCCTGACTAATTTGCAAACATTAGGGTATTGTGCCTTGCGCAATATATTAGACCCCGTTGGTCGAAATTAATCTTAGGCGAACTAAGCAATTAATCCGCCATGGATTAGTAGGTGCAAAATCCGACCCAAAATCAGAAAGGAGTCGCGGAATAGGAGCAGCAGCAAAGTGAGGTGTGGTCATGCTTCAGGCACGCCCCATGTTGCCCAACCGGCCCTATTTACCTTCGACCAATCATGTTGCCTTAAACCCGCCACACGCTGGCTGGGCCCATACTTGCCAGCCCTATTTCCCATCGATCAATCAGGTCGCTTTAAATCCGCCACACACATACCATAAGTGTGGCCACGCCCATGCTTGGCCGACCTCTCTTATATTAACCAATCAGGTTGATCCAAACTTGCCACAGTGTTAAAAGAGGCAAACTATGCCAAATGGTCACAAGGCCATTGGTTTTCCAAAAACCGCGCCAACATGCCAAACGTGCCATGATGCACCAATAGGCTGAACGACATGCCAACATGCCACTCCGCCACCCCAAACGTGCCACTTTGGGGTAGCATGCAAAAACATGCCAACGTGCCGTAAATAGCGCTCCTACGTGCTAATCTACCTCATGTTCGTGGCCAACGCCATGATGTGCTTAAATTAGGATTTTCTATCAGAAGCACGACTCTGCTTTAGGCGCATTAACCAAAACCCTAATTTCCAGTTGTGGCTCAAATTACACCACTTTGGGCCCCACAACATGCCACGAGCCATGCGGTACCCGGAAAACCTTAGGAATGGCGCCATATCATAGCCACACA
This sequence comes from Papaver somniferum, assembly GCF_003573695.1. NCBI lineage: Eukaryota > Viridiplantae > Streptophyta > Magnoliopsida > Ranunculales > Papaveraceae > Papaver > Papaver somniferum. The sequence goes on along the minus strand of NC_039359.1, from coordinate 97,201,904 downwards.
TAGCAACCCTTGCTCCTGTGGCCGTTTCCACATTATGTCCTTACTATAGTTCCTTTGGCGTGACTATGGCACCGTTTGCACAAAAAGCGTTACCATGCCGCGGCCGTATGCTACACGCACTAATTAAGGTTTCGGCATGCCAAACCCCAATTTAGACGAAGTTGCTACGCCATCCAAGCCAAATCATGCTACCCAGAGCATTGGGATTGATGTGACAACTAGGTCTAATGTTTCCAAGCCATATTTGGGTCAAACACCAATATGCCAAAATCTAGCGGCCATGGTTACGCCGGCCGCTACTTGCACCATCGTGCTACTGGCATGCACAAACTATGCCAACCACGCCATTGTGTCATTATCAGACGCCAACATAATGTGGCCATAATCAACGGCCACCCTTTCTCATGGGTCACAATCTTATGCATCCAAATTCTCCACAGAATTGACAGACCTGTGGCAAGTCTTAGGCGACCAGCCAAGACAAGCCTAATAGCATCACATGTTATTCTCCTGCGGCAAGTCTCCTGACTTTGACTTGCCATACATAGAAACCTGTTACACATTTTCCACGAAAACACTCGAGACATCAAACATGTCACAAACTGGGGGATACTCATCAGGGTATTGGTCTGGAGGTTTACAGCGTGCGGCGTGCAACACGCCAATTATAAGAAAGTGTCAGAAAGCAGTGCAATTAGTGGCGGCAAGAAGTTGTGGGGTGTAAACTAACCCGTTTACTTCATAATGGGAACGTGGTTTTCTGGAATTTACACACGACCCCACTTCTCCACCACTCAATCATTCCCACTTTATACGAGATCAGGGTGCGTTCAATATGACTTGTATAAATAGGCTCTGCCTATTTCAACCAAACGACAACAGTTTTGGTTAACAACAACACAGTATCCAGAAAACACCAAAGAACTGATAGCTTACATTCCGCAAGCCAGTTCCAAATTATGATACAAGTCATAAAATAGCCACACTTTAAGAGTTAACCATTCTGATCTGAACACCTTCTTTGCTTCCCTCCCTAAGACCAACCCTTCTCCTTCACTTTGTGACCAAAGCAAGACTGGAACAACCATTTCTTGGTTTAGGCCAGGATTGTACAGATTGATCTCTCGAATCTAAAGTACTCCCGTGCAGTGCATTTGTTTAAGGTTTAGATTTTTTTCTCATCCACACACCCACATTTACCAAAACAAGCAGAAACAGTTTTTACCCACAAACAATTGGCGACCACAGTGGGATATTAAATCTCTCGGTTGTAAATTCAATTCACAATCTCATTTCAATCCCAATTGGTCTTAGGCCCAATTCAATCCTTAATTCAAACTCATTTTAGTCAAAGATTTTTTTCCAGATGTATTCGGGTCATTCGAACCTTGCAGAAACAATGAATAACTGGAAGCCAACTACCATGGAAGACATGGAAAAAATGCTAGAGGATATGGTTGCCCTCCAAGTCGATATTATCAGGAAGCAAAACGAGGCGCTTCATATCCTGAAGAGTATAATAAGCTGATTGTGGGAAGAATCAGCAAAGGCTTATCCGAAGGATCCCGCCAATTTCAAGAGTAATATGAATTATGTTAAATCTTTGGCTAAAAACTGCGCCTCTACCAATGAGGATGCTGACGGAGCACGTAGCCACATCATGAAGGAGCAGCAAAAGAGCGGCCAATTGGATTCTGCCAACACAGAGAGCCAGGACAATTTCACAAGACCAGGGGAGGAGACTTGCCAGGTGCGCCACAACATCTGCAAGACAAAGGTAAAGAGACGGCTTATGAAGCCTTGCTGGAAAACATTTATCTCCAAACCCTCGCAGAAGTTCAAAGAGTTGTCCAACAGTTCGCACGGTTGCTTTCCTGAAGAGAGAAGCACCTGAAGAGGGGGAAATCTACCAAGACGCTTATGGAAACGAACACTGCGCCAATGAACAATATCCAGCTCAGTCACCGCATGTCGCCGTCGCTGACGCAGGACCCTCAAGAGAAATTACCTTTCAGCAATACAGTAGAAGTAAACGGTCCGCTCATGAATCAACGATCACTAAAGCGTCAATTGCGCCCTCAAAGAGAGCTTCATGCCAAAGTCTGCAAGAATTTACGCCACTGCAACTACTGATGTGGGAGGAGCCAGACTCAAAATATCCACGCTTCTCATTGCATATCAAAAGAGTTATAGAGTTACTGGAAATTTGGGTACGAGAAGGAGTAGTTCAACTACCCCCAATAAGGCGTCCACCAACTGATCATAAGATGCTAGATTCAAGATATTGCCACTATCACAGGTTTACTCATCATCCTACCAACGAATGCAACGCTCTGAAGCGCATTGTCCAGGAAAAGATTGATTCAGGGTAATTACGCTCGGGGACTGGAGGTTCTCCGCCTTGCCACGGATCGACATAGAGATGTTACATGAACAATAAAGGATGACTGGGGAATTCTCGCGGCCAGGATTGCATCACACAATAAACTCGGATTTGCAACCTGAAAATTCAGTTTTGTGGAGAGACCCCTAAGCGAATAAAGTATGTGGCCGTATCGGACGAGAGAAAAAAGGGAATGGCCAACACCAATGTACCATCCACAAGCGCAGTCAACATGTCCCGTGGCGTTATATCCTCTACCACCAACACCAGCAGAACCGGAAGCATCCCTTCTGACGTGATTCCTATCATTACCAGAGCCAGAGCCGCCGCTACTCCTAATATTTCTTCGAGCATGACGCCTTCAATCATCACCAGGACTACCACCACTTCTTCGTCAGGATGAGAGACTGGAGGAGCCAGAGGAAACCAACATTCCCATTACCATTATCGATTTAATGGAGAGACATGAAGTTCTTGCCAAAACTCAGACAGACATGGCCACAACTCAGAAGGGGCCGCTTCAACGTTTCACTCCAGGAGCCCCTCCGCTTCAACGTTTCGATCTAGGGGCCGCTTCAACGTTTCGCTCCAGGAGCCGTTACGCTTCAACGTTTCGCTCCAGAAGCCGCTCCGCTTCAACGCTTCGCTCCAGGGGACACTTCAACGTTTCGCTCCAGGAGCCGCTCCGCCTCAACGTTCTCTCCAGAAGTCGCTACTCCTCACTTCCAAGGATCGTGTTGTAGCCGCCACACTCCTCCCTGCCAAGGATCGTGCTGTAGCCGCCACACTCCTTCCTGACAAGTATCGTGCCGTAGACGCCACACTCCTCCCTGTCAAGGATCCTAATCACAGCCAGGCAAGGTTCGTAGTTGTGGCCACTTTTTGATCCATCTCGCCAAAGCTCGTGGTCATGGATAGTTTACTCTCCCACGCATCCATCCAATCCTTTTGCTTCCACAGACACCCATGCAATTCCATCCAACCTATTTTGGGTTCCCACGACAATGTAGTCTCTTATGCTGCTAAGAACAGTTGTTGTTCGTTTGTTGATACCAGCCATAGATTTACCATAGAAACAACCACTACAAAGGTAATCCATACTTCTCCATATTTTAGTTTCACATGGAAGAAGTAATAGAGTCACCAGTACGGATGCAAGATGATATCTTTATCATGGTCAACTCACCGACCATACAAGATTGAAACATGTAAACCAAAATTGGGGACTGAGGCTCTACACGGAATCCCTTCACTTTCAAAGCTCGCGAGGCACGGTTAACCCAAAAGTCATAACCACAACAAGGTCATCTATTCTTCAAAGGTGTAACGTAAGGATATCATCACCTTTCCGTCTAGAAGGCGCCTGCAATGCTTTACGAGGCTCGAATCCCAAGCCTACTCAGAGAAAACAACTTCAGTAACCAAAGAGAAGTGCGACTGGGGACTGCTCACATCGGTCCATCCCCGACAACAATCAAGCATTCATGAGATAACTCCAGAGACGCGGCTGAAAAAAATTTCTTGAAAAGACAGAAGGAGCCACGATTAACGACATAACTCTCTCACTTCTACCTCTTCGTTGTCCAGAATGTTTCGTCCATGTGATGTTCCCAGCATCACATACAGGAGAGTACAATAAGCTTGTATCAAATCCCATAGGTGTGGATTCAAGGTGATGCAATTAAAGTAGGCTACACTGGGGGAATAAAGCCTCCTTCAGGTTTAGAAGTTTAAACACAGTCACCACCTTACAAGTGAATGCAGTAGAAACATATCTTCCACGAGAAAATAGGCTCAGGATAATTACACATGGGGACTACCAGCATAAGATTCCTTCACTTCCCTCAACCAGGTTACTCCTGATTTCAACATCATCACTGCCGAAGCTTTACGAGCCGCAGGAATTTCTCAACATGAAGCCGTACACATGCATCAAAGACTCCAAAAGCACGCCACAAATATATTCACATATCCATCCACACCATCGGATCTATGACCAGACGAAAGTGTAACTAGAGACTGCTCATCGCATCCCATTCGATATAATAGTCCAAGATTCCGGAAGATTTCGACCATACAAGCATCCACAACATATCATCACCACAATCAGGAAGGAAAGAATAAGCCTTCCAGACACCAGCTCATCAGTCCAGACACCAAATAACTTAAAACCAAGGACGGATCAACAACGCATCTACACTCTCACTGATTAGCCCTGACATAGTCATTTCCAAGCATATACTTCATCCATCCATCCCAGGAGTGCAATGGAGTTTGGTAAATTTGGAAATCCACTGGAGAGGTTAGATGCTCATTCTTCTGGAGTCAGAACCTTATTACACATTCTGGAGAAAATCGATGGTACTGTTGGGTGGCTACATGCGCAAAATAGAAAAGAGCACCTACCTTGAGTTCTCCTGGCTCGCCTTGCTGCTGATTAACTATTGGAGATTTCTTTGTTGGCATTTATGTCGCTAACAAATAAGGTCATTCACACCGAGCTAAATGTCCAAGATTGATCAACTACACATGGATATTACACTCACAACTAAAATACGAAGACAAGATGAACTTACGTTGCTTCTAACGATTGTCATGCCTATGACCGAGCTACTGCAAATAAACACAAGAAGCAGACGAGCGAATAATAAAAAGGGAGGAAGTTAGCACGCCTTATTATATACAAAGCGCTTTTGGAATTCGATTAGATGTGGTTTTTTCCTTTTGGACTATGCACGGAAGAAGGCAGCTGGGCCCGCAGAGCCAATGTTTCATGGAACCAACCTCCATGACCGAACCAGCAGCGCGCCAGCACGAGGAACACCAGCCGCTCAACCTGCAATACTTCGTGGCCAAGCCATACGCTCAACCTGCAGTGCTCCGTGGCCGAAGTTGCAGCGCCAGCATCAGCACTCCGTGGCCGAAGTCGCAGCGCCAACATCAGTACCCTGTGGCCAAGCCAGAAGTACGCCAACACAAGGATCATGGACCATCCATGCCTCTTGTCAAAGGTCAGTCGAATTTTTCCTGGCAATCTCCGCGTGTTTTTCCCTTTTGATTTTATCCTTGTCTGTCACCATCTCATGCTTACCCCGCAACAATGCCCCTGTTAAGTGCTAAACAGGGGACTTAATGTTGATGGTGGTTTTTAGTTCAGGGTTAAAATTGTAAAACCTTGCATTTAATATGTCGTCACTCTGCAAAGAAACAAATCCATGTAAAAGTGATGAGTGATTCAACCTCTTCACTGGCGCATTTATTGAGAAATTCAATATTTTCATATGAAATTTATCCATAATGGTCCATGTAGCAACAATCCCAGATATTCTGTAAATTTCGGCACCTTGCTTTGCCTTTATTATAAGTTTCTTTCAATGCTTTCTGTGCTATGTTCCCCAGCCGAACCCTTAATATTGATATGGCATGACAATTTGTGTTCACTCGCAGCAGAGTAACACGAATTTCCAAGTATCAAAGTTAAGGTCCTTGCATAAAATACTAAATCAGAAAGAATACTACTCTCTAGCAATAAACTTAAAGAACTCTGTGTCAACACATATAATTCAATCAATTTTGTGATAATTCACAAGATTCGAATATTATCCTGACTAATTTGCAAAAATTAGGGTTTTGCGCCCTGCGCAATATATTAGACCCCGCTGGTCAAAATTAAGCTTAGGTGAACTAAGCAATTAATCCACCATGGATTAGTAGGTGCAAAATCCTACCCAGAATCATAAAGGAACCGCGGAATAGGAGCAGCAACAAAGGAAGGTGCGGTCATGCTTTAGGCACCCCCCATGTTGCCCAACCGACCCTATTTGCCTTCGACCAATCAGGTCGCCTTAAACCCGCCACACGCTGGCTGGGTCCATACTTGCCGGCTCTATTTCCCATCGACCAATCAGGTCGCTTTAAATCCGCCACACACATACCAGAAGTGTGGCCACGCCCATGCTTGGTCGGCCTCTCTTATATTGACCAATCAGGTTTCTCCAAACTTGCCACAATGTTAAAAGAGGCAAACTACGCCAAATGGTCACAAATCCATTGGTTTTCCAAAAAAACGCGTCAACATGCCACGCCAACATGCCACTCCTCCACGCCATACGTGCCACTTTGATGCAGCATGCCAAAACATGCCAACATGCCGTAAATAGCGCTCTTACGTGCTAATCTACCTCATGTTCGTGGCCAACGCCATGATGTGCTTAAATTAGGTTTTTCTAGTCAGAAGCACGACTCTGTTTTAGGCGCATTAACCAAAACCCTTTCCAATTGTGGCTCAAATTACACCACTTTGGGCCCCACAACATGCCACGAGCCATGCGGGACCCGGGAAACCTTAGGAATGGCGCCATATCATAGCAACCCTTGCTCCTGTGGCCGTTTCCACATTATGGCCTTACTATATTTCCTTTGGCGTGAAAATGGCACCGTTTGCACAAAAAAAACGTTACCATGCCGCGGCCGCATGCCACACGCACTAATTAGGGTTTCGGCATGCCAAACCCTAATTTAGGCGAAATTGCTACGCCAACCAAGCCAAATCATGCTACCCAGAGCATTGGTATTGATGTGGCAACTAGAACTAATGTTGCCAAGCCATATTAGGGTCTAACACCAATATGCCAAAATCTAGCGGCCATGGCTACGCCAGACGCTACTTGTACCACCGTGCCACTGGTATGCACAAACTATGCCAACCACGTCGTTGTGTCATTATCAGTCACCAACAGAATGTGGCCATAATCAATGGCCACCCTTTCTCGTGGGTCACAATCTTAGCCGTCCAAATTCACCACAGAATTGACAGGCCTATGTCAAGTCTTAGGCGACCATCCAAGACAGGCCTAATAGCATCATATGCTATTCTCCAGCGGCAAGTCTCCTGACTTTGACTTGCCACACATTGCAACCTGCTACACGTTTTCCACGAAAACACTCGAGACATCAAACATGTCACAAACTGGGGGATCCTCATCAGGGTATTAGTCTGGCGGTTTACAGTGTGCGGCGTGCAACACTCCCATTATAAGAAAGTGTCAGAAAGCAGGGAAGTTAGTGGCGGCAAGAAGTAGTGGGTGTAAACTAATCCGTCTCCTTCATAATGGGAACGTGGTTTTCTGTAATTTACACACGACGCCACTTCTCCATCACTTAATCATTCCCACTTTCTACGAGATCAGGGTGCGTTCAATATGACTTGTATAAATAGGCTCTACCTATTTCAACCAAAAGGCAACAGTTTTGGTTAACAACAACACATTATCCAGAAAATACCAAAGAACTGATAGCTTACATTCCACAAGCCAGTTCCAAATTCTGATACAAGTCATAAAATAGCCACACCTTCATAGTTAACCATTATGATCTCAACACCTTTTTTGCTTCCCTCCCTAAGACCAACCCTTCTCCTTCACTTTGTGACCGAAGCAAGACTGGAACGACCATTTCTTGGTTTAGGACATGATTTTACAGATTGATCTCTCGAATCTAAAGTACTCCCGTGCAGTGCATTTGTATAAGGTTTAGATTTGTTTCTCATCCACACACCCACATTTCCCAAAACTAGCAGAAACGGTTTTTACCCACAAACAATGCGAAATAAGGAAATCTAGTGGATGAGAAAACCATATTTTCCTACACTCCTTAAATCTAGCAAACTTAGCTAACACATCAGCTACTTTATTACAACATCTGGGTGTAAACTGAACTCTAACCTCATGCATACCACTAAGTAAACTTAAAGATTCAACTAACAAAGACTGATCCTCCCATGTAACATTTTCCATTTGATTTTTTTGAGCATCCTCCATAAGATTTTTGTTATCTCCTTCCAAAATAAGATTGCTGAATCCCTTGTTGTGCACCCATTGAACAACTATCAAAAAAGATAAAGCTTCAGCCTGATAAATATCTCTTGCTCTCGTTAAGCAGGCCATGGCTTCCAAGAAAGTTTCTGAATCATTACAAATAACAAAAGATATCCAAGGCTACTCCAAAAAAACATATTACTACAATCACCGACAACTGAAACCAAATACAACATTCTAATATTTTTTTAACTTCTAAGGCCTATTCCTATGCACATGCCAAACACTGATATTTGACATATATGCACCCACTATGGGTATGCCAAACTGCCAAACTCATGTGCATATATGCCATAAATAACATATAGGCATACATGACAGAGTTTCCAGCAAGCGATAGAGTGTCCATCGCTCGATGGTCAAGTCAGCGCTCGCTGGTCATTAAGTCGCCAGTGCTAGTCAAGCTACCGCTCACCTATCTTATCATCGCTTATCAGATCTTCATCCAACGACTACTATTTTTCCCCTCTATAAATACCTAATTTCAATCTCATTTCAACTCACACCAGAATTTCTAAACCTCTCAGAATTTCTCAATCTCCAATTCCTCAGAGATTATGGATGATAATATGAACATTGCTGAGTTCGCTGATTTCGTAGCAAACCAACGTGCTCACGCAAATTAAAGAGTTGTTGATCGTGCCAATGTGGATAGTGAAACTAGGAGAAGTCAAATTAGGTGAAAACCAAAATTCACTGTTGCTGAAGATGAATATATTTGCAATAATTATATTTATTCTATTGAGGAGACTGTACTCAGAAATGCATTACATTTCGAAACATTATGGCAAATGATTTATGGGAAATTTCAAGAACAAACAATGAATCTCAACAATCGTGATGTTTCAGAGTTGATTCAACGCTCCAGTATAATCAATAAGGAAGTTCCTAGGTTTGTTACTTTACTTCATCAAGAAGGTCCAAATTTGAGGAATGGTGAATCCATGATGGAATTTCAACAAAGGTGTCGTGCGGATGGTGCAACTATATATGATGGAACTTCGACGTAGGTGTCGTGCGGAATATCATCGCATTTACGAAAAAGACCTCCAATTTGAAAATTGTTTCGAGATTTTAAAATATTTGCCCAAATATTATCCAATATTTATGTTTTAATTTCTCGATTGTCCACTTAAGTATTTAAATTGTCTAAGTATTAGTTTAAGTTCTTATGTTTTAATTTCATAATTGTCTAAGTATTAGGTTTTAATATTTGTTTAAATGTATTTCTAATTAAAATGTAAGATTGGATTAAGAATAAAATTACGCTTAATTTTCAACATTTCTCGTAAAATTTTCAAATTCATTAAACTTCGATATAATCATTAAATAATCATTTTTTACAAGACATAAAACTAGACAATAATAATGAAATATAGACTTTAAAAATAAAAATTTGGGACAATCTTCTTCATCTTGTTAATCTTCTTCATTTCACCAAATTTCCAATCAATGCGCTCATGTACGGATTCTCCTTTGTTTATCTTCTTCTTTGGCTTCAAATTTGCTTTTTTTGCCTTGATTTTCCTTGCCTTGAACTTTTCTTTGCCTTTTCTTAGTTGCGGTTTTGACTTGGTTGATATCCAAAACTTGGAGACTTCTTTGCTTCTTACTTATTTCTTCATAACTATCACATATCTTGTTAACGACACCTTCAAGCACTACTCCCGAAAAATCAAGTTGGGTTTGAAATTGTGTCATTTGGGAAATTTAAAAAAAATAAATTAGATTGAGAAATAGAGAAATTTAGATTAAGAAAAAGAGAATTAGAGAAAACTTTTGTGTAAAAATTTTTGGGTAAACTTATGAGTTTGAAAATTACTTATTTATAGCGATAAAGAACTAGTCGCTGGCATTAGAGTTAACATCGAGCGGTATTGTGAATATCCCCAGCGATAAAGACTTATCGTTGACGTTATTAAATATATTGACCGCTAGAAACTCTGTCGCTAAGTGGATTTCCCATAATGTTGCAACTTGTTTACCATGCTACCTGGTATGCTAAACAACATTTTTTTTTTGCCATATCCATAGGAATAGGCCTAAGAAGTCTCTTTATCCAAACAGGCATACCGTGCCCAAACAAATCTATAGCAATTCCAAAAATCGTCCAAATTAACTTGGTGAAATATTAACGGGACCCACAGGGAAAAAATTGGAATAGAAAAGGACTTCAGAAGTAAATTTTCCTCTTTTCTTCTTCGACTACCCTGTCGAAGTAAAAGAACAACACTGTTGAGAAACTTGACCTAAACCCTGACGGAGATCGCGATTTTTATTTTATTATTCAAATTCTGAGCTAAATTGGACGTCATTTGTGAAATTCTTCTTCCTCTCTCGCTTTTCCTCCTCTCAGTAACCTAATTTTCCGGTAAGATTTCTGTTTTAATTCGAAATTTCTAAGAGGTTTTCTCCTTACTCGTTTCTTCTGTATCATATTAACTTTCATCACTTGCCTGTTACCCTTACTTCAGTCACTTACAGTTAGGGTTTTGATTATTTTTTGTATTAGGTTATTACAGTTTGGGTTTTACTCACAAAAAGTCCCCAATTTAGTGCAAATTCATGAAATAAATACTGGAGAAAGATGAGCATTGTGCCTAAGGAAACGATTGAGGTCATTGCACAGAGCATTGGTATTAGTAACCTTTCTCCTGATGTCGCACTTGCTCTTGCTCCCGATGTGGAGTATCGTGTTCGGGAGATCATGCAGGTACTTGCATTTATGTATGTTTGATTGGTGACATTGTGTTCATGTAATGAATTTTTAAATATTTCTTATCTGGAATCCTGTTGCCTTTGTTTTGCTTAACACCGAATTTGTATCATGCTGATACTGTATAGTTGAATGAAAAAGGCTGAGGTTCAAATACTATTTAATGTTAAATGTGCCTTTGGTGTCATTGATACTGGTGTTAAACCCATCCTCAAGGTTCTAATTTAATAAAACCAAGTCTCCTATACCTATCCATGTAACTCCTTTTCACAGAAGCTTACTCAGAAAGCTAAATCATGTTACATGTAATAAGCTTAGGAGAATGGCTTATGAATCTATTAGGTATTGAAGATTGTCACAAACTCAGAGCAAAATCATTTTTTTGGAGACTTTAGTTCTTATTTCTGTTGATGGCCTTTTACTATCTAAATGCCCAAAAGTTAGAGGGGTATGGTAATACACTAATACATATAAAAAGGGTCTGTATTTACAGTAATCAGAATTTCCAACCCGTATCCTTCCAGCAAGAAGTGGAGAAGGAGGGAAAAGTAGTTGTCAGATTGGAGATTGTAATAAGTTGCTGTTTTTGTACTTATGGTTATGGTTTTTCTGGATTAATAAATATTACTGATTTTAGATGAGTTGATGAAGAAATTTACAGTCGGATGACCAACATGTTTCATTACTCTGAAATTGTAGGAGGCGATCAAGTGCATGCGCCACTCGAAGAGAACGGTTTTGACGGCTGATGACGTGGATAGTGCCCTTAAGTTAAGAAATGTGGAGGTACTTTCGATAGAAAAAACAAAGAATCAAGAGTACAACTAATCAACTATATTCAGTATTGTTCCCTTATTACCTGCCTTTCCTTTTCGTCTAGGAAGAAATGTACTTTACTTCTATTGTACTTTTTTTAAAAAAAATTCTTTTGGCCGTTTAGTATTGACATGCTTATCGTTCCAAGATGTATTGCTAGTCGATTGTTACTTAGCTTCCCAAAATTTTAATTAGAAATGCATGTATATTATCACAAATGTGTAGAAGTTAATTCCATCATCAGTTTATGTACCTTGCTGGACAGCGTCTTAATTATGTCCATCATTATACTTGTTGAACGCAGTTTCTCAAAGACGTAATGATTTATTCGTTTCTATTCAAATATTTTGTTTCCATCCATCACTTGTACACTCATTAATGTGGTTTTATCACTTATCTGCTAATATATAAAGATTTATCGCCTATGGAAAGAAAAGAAAAACTCTACTTTGTAGTTAAAAGACTGTCTGACAGTATGTATTTCTGAGGGTTTGTAGCTAATAGTAGTATTTTAGCGTCTTACCTCGCTGTAATGGTGTATTTTGACTTCCTATAAGTATTGGGCAGAGATCTTTCTTGGGTTTATGGAACTTGCTTGTTGACCATATCTTTATTCGTCACAATTATACAATGAATAAAATTGGAAACGACAAAAAATACCTCTCTATATGTAACTTTTCTTTTATTATAGTGAAAGAAAGAGATGCATGTTTCAAATGTGATAGTATTCTATTTTCTTACAGGATTTCCATTTGCTTATGTCTAATACTGTTCTTGCTTCAGCCAATGTATGGCTTTGCCTCCGGAGATCCTCTGCGCTTTAAAAGGGCTGTTGGACATAAAAATTTGTTCTACATTGATGACAAGGATGTTGAGTTCAAAAATGTAAGAAGTTACTTATGATTTTTCGTTCACTTATTTAAGTTATGTTTTTGAACCTTTTGTTTTATATATTCTCTTTTGGCTTTTTAGGTGATTGATGCTCCTTTACCAAAAGCTCCGCTTGATACAGCTGTCCTTGCTCATTGGCTAGCTATTGAAGGAGTGCAACCAGCAATTCCGGAAAATGCTCCTGTAGAAGGTAAACTTCTAAAATTTATGTTTAGCATTTAGTTTAGATGAGCAAAACTGTATAAAAGCATGTAGACTGAGTGACAAAAAATACACGGTGGTACTACGAGCAACACATCAACCCAATCATTGACATACTGTGCTATTATGAAATAAGAGTGATGATCCAGAGAAGGGGTATTTAATTCCACACAGTTGTTGGACTAGTTGTGCATTCCAAGGCCAGCGAGCTCAACGTTATTCCTATCCTAATTCAAATTTACAAAAGCAACTTTCCACGCTTCCTTAGCTATGTTTGGCCTTAAATTTCAGTCGCCCCATCTGATATTATCCATCAAAGTGAAATGCCAGTTTCTTTATTTTCTAATGCAGTAGGCCTTGACAGTGCAAGTAACTTTCTGTATCATATTTTTAGGGCATGTACGTTAACTCATTCTTATACATATCTGAAGTCAATCTTGATTGATTGTAGGCTCTGGGCTTTCTCGCTATCCAGTCACTATGTAAAACTAGCTTATGTTTTTATTTTTATTTATTTATTTTTATTTTTTTTGTAGCACTTGTTGCACCTTCGGACACAAAAAAGTCTGAACACAAAGATGATGGACTTCCTGCCGATATTAAATTGCCTGTTAAGCATATATTATCTAGGGAGCTTCAGGTGAAGATTGTGCTTGCTATTTAGTTTGTCCCATCTTTCATTTGTCAAACTTTCTTTGTCATGTGCATTTACTTACTTGACGTGCATTTCCACTTTGTTTTTGCAGCTATATTTTGATAAAATCACTGAGCTAACTGTCAGTAAATCTAACTCCATTCTCTTTAAAGAAGCATTAGTAAGCCTGGCTACAGATTCAGGACTTCATCCTTTAGTTCCTTATTTCACATATTTTATTGCTGATGAGGTAAGCTATTAGTTATTTTCAGTTATATAAAAAATCAGTATGAAGCATCTCCTTCCCCGGGCTAATGCTTCCTAAATAAACACAGGTCACGAAGAGTTTGAGTAATGACTTCCCTCTTCTTTTCGCTTTGATGCGCGTTGTTCTGAGTCTTCTCCAGAATCCACACATACACATAGAACCTTATGTAAGTTCAAATGTAGATTTGCTTCAACTGGAGATGATTTAGTAAAGGTGTAATATTCAAATTATTGTGTCATCTGTGATTAGATAGCCTGCCCATCTAATGGAGCTAATTTTTTTCTCCTCAGCTGCACCAGCTAATGCCATCTGTGATTACCTGCCTTGTGGCCAAAAGATTGGGAAATAGGTTTTCTGACAATCACTGGGAGCTTCGGGATTTCGCTGCAAATATAGTTGCTTCAGTATGCAAGAGGTAAGATCTTTTTGATGCCATTACCCGTTCGTTTCTCTTTCCTGTGGGTTCCTAAAAATAGTGTATGTCCATTGTTGATTTTTCCTTCACTAGTTAATTTTGCCAATAAATACAGATGTACAGTATATTCTTCACTAAGGTAGTTAGTGGCTTTAATCAACATTGACATAAGTGGAATTACAGTATGCTCATCATCTATTTAACATTGCAGTTATAACATTTCTACACATTAGACTGGAATTCTTTGCTTCAGTTTATTGCGTTTTGTGTTGCAATTTCTTGTATTTGGGTTAGTTTCTGATGAACTTTCTACCTTTGATATTTATTTCCATACATGCTGTTACAGATTTGGGCATGTTTATCACAATCTACAACCGCGGGTAACGAGAACTCTGCTTCATGCTTTTCTGGATCCAACGAAAGCAATGACCCAACATTATGGTGCTATTCAAGGGCTTGCTGCTCTGGGACCCAGCGTGGTAATTTATCTTTTCTTGTGGTCTTAGTTTCTTTCTGTCAAGATTTTGTGCTCATAGTTATCCGAAATTCTTAGACCAATTCTCGGAAGGCTTTTGTTCTATATGTATATGGTATCTTACTCGTCATATGTGCACTGCTTTATATTCCGAACTGTGTATGATGTTTCTTCGACTTAGAGACTGAAGTCTCCTTCAGTTCTTTCCCTCTTGCTTTTTTGGCAAATGAAAATATGTATATCGACTTCTTAGGTACGTCTTTTAATACTTCCCAATCTGGAGCCTTATTTAAAACTACTGGAGCCAGAGATGCTTCTTGAAAAGCAAAAGAACGAGATGAAGAGGCATGAAGCTTGGCGTGTGTATGGGGCTCTGCTGGTGAGTGTTGTTTTATACTTCCTCGATAGTTCTAAACCTTTATCATAGTGCAACTTTTAGTGCCAACTAAAAAAGATGCCGGATAACAACTAGTTACTAGATACTAACGCGATAACAAACTTTCAGTGTGCTGCAGGTCAGTGCATGTATGAACGCCTGAAATTGTTCCCAGCTCTGCTATCCCCGCCTCCACATACAGCCTGGAGGACTAATCGAAGAGTTGCAACTACAATGCCAAGTAATTTTGTCACACTCCCCTTTGTGTATGTGCTTAAGACGGGATACTTACTTGGATTTTTATTTGCTTACAATATTGTCCCTTCCATTTATGTAATTATAGATAAACGCAAACCAACCATGGACCACTCGATTCAACAGCCACCTCTCAAGAAAGTTGTAAATGATGGTCCAATGAGTTCACTGGCAACTGACATGCAAATAGATGGATTTCCTGGGATGGAGTCCAAGGGTGGGACATCATCATTACCTGCACATCTTGTGAACCATAACTTACCTGGTGGCAGCAGATTAGAAAAGAAGAAGGATGGTCGTGCTCCAAAAGTAACAGCTGTTCTCACCCAGGCCTGGAAGGAGGACATGGACGCCGGCCATCTGTTAGCATCATTGTTTGAGTTGTTTGGTGAAAGCATTTTATCCTTCACTCCCTCAGCTGAGATGTCTTTCTTCTTGTGATCTTATTATCTGTAGCTTTGTTAATCATATTTTGTATTAATCATCGAAACTCGAGAAATACAAAAAACTTTAGCCAAGACATTCCGAGGCCAGACAGAAAAGAAAAACAAAAAACATCTAAATCTCTACACTTGTTTACATCAATTGGAAAATCAAAATAAAGATGAATATTACACTCCCAAGTCTCCAAATAAAAGGGGGCTTACTGTCATAAATCTCTGAGACGCGCAATAACTACCCAAGGAATTATGTCAGACAGAAATGCTATTAAAACACAGCTCTAGAGTCCAGAATTCTGTCAGAATTTTTTGCTTCAGACTTTCACTACTTGGCTCCATATTGGTTGATGGAAACTTAATTTTCGAACGTTGGATATTTTTTAGCTATAACGCAGAACAAATTTGTTCATCTCTTAAGCGCATAATGGTTGGCCTACGTTATAAAGTGGCCATAGCCAAGCAAAATGCACTACCATAGTGCTTGGCCTAACTTGCAAGTACTTTGTTTGTATCCTGTTTTCTTTTCTTTTTTGTGGTTCAAAGTTCAAACTTCGGTACCATTTCTTTTGATCAATTTTTCGAATTACACGTACATAACTATAATAATAAAAAATTTAACAATATTCCTATCCACAAAATCACACTATCTATTTATATTTTTTCAGCCTTAATTAGTTAATTGATGTAGCAAATAACAATAAAGAACATAGAAAGAACTGATAAGATGTAAAACAGATCTGTAGCATATATCTCTTGGTCTGTTAAATTCACCTCGCATACAAATTTACTACCTAA
Source organism: Papaver somniferum (assembly GCF_003573695.1). NCBI lineage: Eukaryota > Viridiplantae > Streptophyta > Magnoliopsida > Ranunculales > Papaveraceae > Papaver > Papaver somniferum. The sequence goes on along the minus strand of NC_039359.1, from coordinate 97,185,363 downwards.
AAGCACTGACAAGAGAAGTAGGAAAGGATAAAGCACAGAAAAGAGAGGTAAGAAAATACTATGACTCAGGCAGAGGTCAAAAGAATAGCCTTCGCGTTGACCGAGGTGGAACAGGTTATGCATTGGCTGGTTCTAAGGGCAAAGGTGTTCCCTTGCTTTCTTGGGATGCCATTACTTTATCAGCGAGCTGTGCTGCTCTCGGGTCTGTCAGTAGAGTCTTCTGAAAAGACTGAGAGAAGCCAGTTGCAATAATTGTCACTTGAATCTCACCATTGTATCGGTCATCATCCACAACAGCCCCAAATATTATGTTAGCAGATGGATCTGCCAACCTAGTGACAACCTGGGAGTATTGCACAGTACATCAAAGAACATCTTATTAGGAGTGGCACAGTAGGTATAATTTGTCTAACACTGATGAGAGATTTAACTGGTTCTGAAATCAGTCCAGCAGATATTTCAAGCCTGGTAACAAAATAAAATTCAAATGAGAGATTGGGATCCTAAAACAAGCTAAAATGCTCGATTAATGGCATATGTTTCGTTATTAAAGGGTCAACCTTGTCTTAACAAATGTACCATATCTTCCCACTGAAAATGATTCACTGAAGTTCATCAATCCCCATTTTTTAATGAACTACTCTACCCAAGACCAAGCATTTCTGTCAATACGGCTTTTGGGACTGTTAAATCTAAAATTTAAGAAGTCTAAAAATTCCAACAACCAGTTGTACCTCTATCTTTTTATCCCCTTCATCTCTAGTTGGATATCTCTGTAGCAAAAAATATAAAGAAACCTAAAAATATTTGCCACAATAGATATAAGTGGTGAAGATGGGATACTAATATTACCAATGCGGGGTTTACTTCTCAAGTATGCTTGTGAGTTTGCAGTTTTTGAGATATGAGAATGCCAGCGAAGCACATGGTTAACAGAAGTTGCTTTTAGAAGGTAAAGGACATAGATCCAAGATGAGCAATTTCCTAGGGGGTGAAAGAGATAAAGTTACAAATGGAAAAAATAAGGTGAAAAAATATAATCCGAGTACCTGGGAGATTCTATTCACTTCTTGCAAGGTCATGTCCTTCCCTCCAGTTATATTGTATACAACTCCAGTAGCAGATTGAATTGACGAACCAATTAGAGGTGCCAAAGTTGCTTGTTCGGCTGCTTCTTCTGCACGGTTTTTACTAGATGAAACCCCGACCCCAAGCATTGCAGTTCCAGAATCTTTCATGACAGCCTTGACATCTGCAAAGTCCACATTTACCAGTCCAGGTATCTGCAAAGTTAAATAAACCCAATTCATTTATGTAAAATATTCAAGTGACATCAGGAGGTTATGCCACAACTAATGTAAAACCCACATACTCATCAACTGAGGACTGTTGTTGTGTCTTACAGAGACAGACCACTTACCGTGATTATATCAGAAATTCCCTGCACTCCTTGGCGTAAAACATCATCCGCAAGTAGAAAAGCATCCTGAAGAGATGTTTGATCATCAGCAACATCCAACAGTCTGTCGTTGGGTATGATTATAAGGGTGTCAACGTTTCTTTGCAATTTCTCAATAGCCTCCAATGCCTGAAAATGAAGTAAGAACGGACACAAACTTAAGGAATCAAACAAAGAGAAGGTTCCAAAACAATAATTCTTCTTATAAGAACTGCAATCATTATTTTCCATACAACGTCAAAGAGAGAAAATTTGATCAAACAAAAATAAAAACCTCTAGCTTTCAATGGCAAAAGTGTTGAAAAACTTGCATGATACTGGGAGGAATGCTAACAGTCAGCTCCCCAATGGGGATGCATGGTGCAACCTCTCACTAAATCTTTTTATCTGTTTTTTGTAGGACCGACATATTCTACTTTCGGGTGCTTAGGATCACATCGTTAAAAAATGTCGTGAGGGGAATGCACTGCACATCTCCTTTAGGAAGCTGTCTGCTAGAAGTCCTAATTGACATGTATCAAGTCAAACCTCCATGAATGAAAGAAACCATCTGGTTAGTAAGCTAGAAAGTCTTAAGGTCTTGATGCAGGGTGTTTGGGGAAGCACAGCCCTAGTGGAAAATAGTTCAAATTTATCTTAATGACTTGAGAAAAGAATATGAAAATGTCAATCATTTGGCTAACAGGGCCTTCAAGGGATAGGTGCGACCAAAACTACCATTTTCCTGATAATCCTTTAAACCTTTGGCTTCTTCCATAATTTATTCTCCGTTGGTATTTGAGGAGGTTCCTCCAAATGATAGTAGCACATACATGTGGGCAACTGTGTTTATGCTAACTTCATTCAAAGTTTGTGCATCTAAGATAAGCATGCATGATTTTATCAAATGAAAACTAAAAGGCACCTGCCTGAACAGATCTTTTTCGGCCCTCAAAACTAAATGGATAGGTAACCACACCGACAGTCAAATAACCTGCTTCTTTTGCTATCTGAGCAACAACTGGGGCAGCACCAGAACCAGTTCCTCCACCCATGCCTGCTGTTATAAACACAAGATCTGATCCCTTGAGAGCACCTGCGATAGCTTCTTTTGATTCCTCTGCAGCCTGTTCTCCAAGAAGAGGATTACCACCAGTACCTGCATCTCTATTAAGTAATTTCCATCAAACGGATAACAAATACCTATTTACAGTAAACCAGCTAGTCCCTCCTGTTGGTATTTCAGATTCATATCATCAAAACTTTAACTTAAACATGATTATGAATCAATACTTTGTGCTGAAACAAATAATCTAGTATTTAACAAACACTACAACACAACTCTAGTATTTAACATACACTACAACACAATGACAGCACTTCATGAGAATCAAAATCGCATCTATTTATAGAACATACATACCCTATTGTATCTGTAGAAATAGAAAAACCATCATATACTGTCACAAACGGCAGGAAACCCAGATGAACAGATTACTAATAAGCTCAAAGAATTGATTTTAGACACGGACTTCAACTTCTATTCCCACTTGCTTGAATGATGGAGATACAAGAGGCTAATAGAGACCTAACCATGCTTGCCACATGTCTCGCTAACCTTTCCATCACGAGTTAAAGAGACACCTTGGCTGCACGGGACACCTCATATTTTTTTAACGTTAATTAGTATTAACCTTAAACTAAATTTTTAATGCATGATTTATCCATAACCAGACCTTATTCCTGATTACTAATAATCCTAGCAATCAGGCTAATCTTGATTTGTTGTGTAAACCATAAAAAAGACAACTCCTACCACTTGGACTCTTTCTTATGTTTGTTTCTTTCATCCCACTATACTAGTTTCACCTTATTCCACGGAGATATAATTACATAAATAGTAAAAGATACATATATACATGTTTTATTGGATGTCCCCAAGGAACAAACGATACATATACACAAAGCTGTGGACTTAACAGCGTATACAAAAATTCATAATGGAAGAGCGCCAAACCTAATCCACGAGTCAAAAGCTCTCCAATTTGAAGTGGGTTCTTAGTGGCAGATTGTAACAAAGATTGAGAATCTGTGTTTATGGCATAGAACTCGATACCCTGACATCAAAAGAAGAAGATTACGTTAATGCTTTTTCTAATTAAGGATGCTATTTTATACAGCTTAGAAGAGCATTAAACTTGCATAGATATTTGTTTACAACATTGTAACTAGCTCAATCATCATGTATTACAGAACCAATTAAATGTCTGTCGCATAGGTACATAGTTTCACAATTCAAACCACAATCAGAGTTCTATAAAACATCCTTAAAACTACACAATCCAAGAGAAGTAACAGTTCAGAAACCCCAACTTACAGCATGTCCTAGACATGTCAAACTAGGAAGTAACATTTTTTCTGTAAACTTTACTTAATTCTGAAATGTCGGTAAACAAATTAAATCTGGTTACATGCTCTACAATTCCACTAAAATTATGGAACGAATTAGCAAGAAAAAGATGCCCTCAATTAGTCAATTGCAGTAACACGAACAAACAGTGCTGATTATCAAATTCAAACAAAAACTGATGAAATAAGAAAATGGTGGGTTTGCCGAAAATGCACCTGTAATCCACTACCAATCATCCTGTTAACTGCATTATTTCCTCCACCACCAACACCAATAACTTTAATCTTAGCAGACTCCATTGCAGAAAATGAAGAAGCAGAACAGCAAACACCAAAGTCATTTCTACGTCTTGAACGAGCTTTTGAAGAGAAACCCATTTGATAAACATCTTTACAGAAGTTATTCTTTGCAAACCCTAATGAAATTGATGGAGATGATATTAGTTGGCTGGCATTTGTGATGTTAAGAAGAGTAGCCATTTCTGGAAAAAAAAAAAAAAAACTTCTAAGGTTTCTTCTCTCCCTTCCAAAGTGAAAGTGAAATCAAGATTTGTTGTTTATGGGAAAAGTATAAGAAGGAGAAAATCAAAATGGGAGAGGAAAAATGAAAAAGGTTGTTAAAGCAAAATTAACCAAATTTAACAAGGGATTTTTTTAAGTTTTTAAAAGTAGATGTAAGGGTTTTTAGGCTCTAGGGTTTTAAAAGAAATTCAACAGGTGAATTGTTATACAGTTTGGTCAAGTTAGTTAGTAATGATAAAGCTAAAGTCCGGCTAGGTCCTTAATTTTCCTGGCGTTACTCAAATTATTTGAGGTTTACCAGATAAGTTAAAGTTATAATAGTGTTATTACGAAGTAATTAAAAAAAAAATTGTCCACTTCTTTTAAGGGGTCCAGATCGTCTGTGCCACTGCTTGGGTGTGCCCTATGTGCCACACCAATAGAAACACAGTATTTTCTCTTGGATTTGTAATATCTTCTTTAACTAATTAATTATCTTTCCTAATCGATTAGTGTTGTATAAATAGAAAATCTATTTAGTTAGTCATGGTTAATGAGAGGAATGATGTGGCGTGTTTCTATTGGTATGGCACATAGGGCACACACAAGCAGTGGCACAGACGATCTCGACAGGCTTTGGTTTTTCGGTTTAATAAAATGCCACCGTTTTTTTTTTTCAAGATTTATTTAATGCTACTATCATTAATTTATCCGTTAGGATCCGCGGGTTTGGTTTTTCTCGTTGACTTGTTAAAAAAATGTGTCGGGTTTTACATGTTTACCCTTGAAAACCCTTTTATACTTATCACATATTCACAATCTAGGTCGAGTTCATTTAGTCTTCCTCTTCTCAACAACACCAAGACCTGTGCCCTAGCTGTTGCTGCTACAAGCAAGCCATTAACTCAGATGGGTATTCACCGAATATTTCTACTAGGAGACTCAAATGAAATTAACTTTACCTTCTAAATCTATGGTGGAATAGAAACAACAGGTTGCAGTTATGAGACGTAAATGGAGAAGGAGTGAAGCTTCGTTTCAGTTATGTGTCGACGGGTTTTTGGTGAAAACTGGAATTGTGTCTACTTCGCGGTTCTCGATAGAATTGAGACATGGAATTGAAGATGGCAGTAAAGTCTCTTCTAAAAAACAATGGTATTTAGGGGTTCGTATTACAAGCTAAAATTGGGTCAATTTCAGTTGAAGCGATGGTCAGAATTTTAGAGATTCTCGACATAGAATTGAAGACTGAAGAAGGAAATGTTTGGGGTTGAGATTCAATGCAATTTTTCCAATTTCTCAACAGCAACGAGTGGAGGTTGAGCTGGTATGGATCGGTGGTGTCTGAGATTGGTTTGACCCATTTTTGGCGTCAATTACTAGTGTTGTTTTGATGTCCTCCGATTTCATAATTAAGGCAGTGATGAGTTCTAGTTGAAATTAATTTTTTTATCCAATGTATACATAAGTTGGAGTTCGTCCATGGCCATGGTGCAGTTTACGAATCAGATTAGACTTTTGGGGGTTGTTGGTCGAGATTCATATGGTGTTTTGAAGTTAAATGAGACGGGAATGATGTTCACTGCAAAAAATAGAAGCCAGTGGAGCATCTGAGCTAAGTGAACCGGGAATGCGCAACTTGGACTTGATAGAGAATTGCAATTTCTGGTGGTAGCAGTGACAACAACATAAATGGATTTGAGGGTTTTAGCGTGTTGGCTGTATGGGCAATGTATGAAGACGAGAATAAAGACTACAACAAATTGATATATGAGATTTGGGTTGGCTGTTTGCGAATTCTGGATGTGGATTAAAAAATTATTTGGAGTGCAAATATCCATAGAGAATTTGAACAACTGCAGTTACGAATTCATGGGATTGAGACATTTCAGGGATATCAGTGATTAGAGAGTTGTACTTCAATCTAGTGACAACAATTTCTCATTTACAACCCATTGATTCTCAGCAATTCTTCCTCTCAATTTCTCCTGAATGTTTCCCACTATCTCCTCACAAACTTACCTGATTTCTACCTTCATTCACTCAATCCTCCTTTGTTTGCTCACTGTTTGTGATTATTGCATTTACAATATTATCTACAAGACTTCGAAACATATAATCTCAAGATTAAATTCAAGAAAAACTCTGTTTAGCAACATTAAGATTGTTCATTCAATTGATTTTACACAAGGAAAAACTGGTATTAAGAAAGTTCATTACAACTCTATCAACACCCAGTTGAACATCCTAAACAGAGCTCCTAATCATCACATCATATGTGCTTCTGTAAACAAAAAATTTCATTCTAACCACTATACCAACACCATAAGCAATAACAATATTTTCTTGTTCATTAAACACTCGGATACTAACAACCAAAAAAAATCCGATCTTTTCATGACCACAAAAACCAGAAACCCACTACAAAAACCTATCAAAATACCAAATCCAACATCCTTTCCTATTCACATCACCTGCACCAACAAAAGAAAGCAAAAACCGTCCGTATAGAGAAAAGCAACTACCTTAAATCCATCACCACCTGTAGGAGACTTAGGAGGAACGAGAAAAAGTGTTGGAATTACATTTGTGCAAAAAACTTGTTTACCATCTTCAAAATCTTCTCTAACATTGAAGATTTGGCTAATCCCAGTACTTGTGAAGAGACGACTAATAGTCATCATCATCAGAATCCCAATCGTCCTTTTCTCGGAACCACTCATCTGCACTATCATAAGGTGCATGAGATGTGTCGACAGACGATGGAGTACTCTCAACATCATCAACATCACTTCCATCCTGATCCTCATCGGTCTCATCTTCTAGAGTCTCCTCACTATCACTGCTACTCTCCCCATCACGCATTGTCCTTGCATAAATCTTGGGATTTAACAGTTCAAACTCAAACCTCCCCTTCAATTTCCTGTCATAATATGCCTCCGTCCTTGCTTTATCTGTTGTAGCATCAGAGTCCAGATCGCTGGTGTTCACCTCCTCAATATCATACTCCATCCCTTATAAGTGCATAATTCATATGATTTTAGTGTCCATTCCATACTTGTTTTAACTATTATTATTGCATATTTTCGTATTATTACTCTTGTTTTCTATTGTTTGACTCTATTAGGTGAATCATCCACAAAGGAGCTACAAAGTGCTGAAAAGATCTAGGAAGAGAAGTATTCCAAGTATCCAAGTGCCAAAGTCCAAGAGAAGTAGAAGAAGTGCGACGAAAAGGAGCAAAACGCTCAAAATCAAGAGAAGGACCAAACACCGATATCAACTCATTCAAATTAAGGATTTATCATCATCATATGAAGAGAATTGAAAGATAAAAAGAATGCAAAAATAATGAGGTCATTCCGAGTTCGGATGAAGAAGTTGTGGACAAAACAAGCTTTTATTGAATACAAAGACAGTGAAGTCCGCGAACTAGGTTCGCATACCGAGTTCGCAGACTTAATTCCTAAAATTTCTGCTGGAATTTGAAGTTTGCGGACTGGATTCGTAAACTTAGGTGGTAGAAAACGTGTATAAACTCCTTGGAAGGCCTAAGGGCACGTTTGGGAACGTTATTTTCGTTATTTTGGGTCGGATTCTTGAACCGAACCCAATACGTGAATACCAAGCAATGCAAACCTATAAAAAGGTATTAGGTTATGACATCATTAGGTCACGAAATTTTTAGGGTTTGGAGAGAAGAAACATCATACGGAGCGATTATCAATCGTAACGTTATCTCTTTACTTTTCTCATATGTATATCATGGATGTTTCTACATCCATGAGTAGCTAAACACCTATTGATTGAGGATGAATTCTAAGTTGTAAACAAGATTTGAGTTATTATATTAATCTACTTTGAAGTTCTTCATATGATTATCGTTTGTTTATACTATTTGAATATTTATGATTGATTTATAGATTGTTTAGGTGGCCAACTAAATTGATTTGTTGATTCAATTTATTGCTAGTATTAAGTTAGGAGATAAGTAATCGTCGAATAACTTGTACACAAGTAGAGAACACAAAACCTTGCAGAGGGATTCTGTGGAGCGTTGTGTGTATAAACAACACTAAAAAGTGGACCTTGATCTAAGAGTCTAACTAGTAGGATCAACCTATAAATTGACAAAAGATAAAGCATTCAATTGGATTACACCTTGAGTGATCTACTACTTGGTGGTCCATTGAATAGAATCTGGTAGGCTAGAACTTCCGTATCTAGTGATATAAGGAATTTAGGGGATAGCACTGATCTAGCTGTTATTCTACGGTTGGTGATAGTCTATGATTAATGACGAGTAGGCAACTATAATAGCTCATTGACGGTTTATTAACGAAGAAGGATTCCTCGATCATATCTCTCTCTATTGATTACAATACAACTTTATTTGCTTTGATTATTTATTTTGTTCAATAATCTAAAACAAAACCCCCCCACCTTTGTGACACTTTGACAACTAAAACTCACTGCTCTTCGTGGGAACGATCCTTACTTCCATTATATTACCAGTTAATTATGTGCAAATAAGATTATTTATTTGATTGCACTCACGACACACATCAAATTTTGGCGTCGCTGCCGGGGAACAGTCGGTAGCTTTAGTTGTTATTTCTTTTAGTTTTATTATTATTGTTTTTAGAATTAATTTGTAGTTTTTAATTTCGTTTTCTAGATTTGTGGTTTCAGATGATTAATCTCTGGCACCGAAAGATTGGGATTATTTGAGGTGTGGTATTCAAACTCGCAAAGGAACGGTACTACAAGCACGTCAGTGCTTGCAACGAGAACCCTCTACAGAAGAGATGGTTAATACAGACAACGAGATAGATCCTCCACCACCTCCTCCTCCAAGGAAGACGCTCAAAGATCTAACATCTCCATCTTTTGATCAAAAAAAGCTTTGCATCGACTTTGATAATTCTATTGAACTCAAATCTCAGTTGATACATTGGTTGCCGAAGTTTAAAGGGCTACCTGGAGATGATCCGAATAAACACTTGCTATTATTTCAACATAGCTTGACAAGTTTGAAGCCAACTGGGACTGACAAAGACAGAGCTTTACTTACAGCTTTTCCTTTTCCTTTGACAGATTCCACGGAAGAAGCAAAAAGTGTTTTTAGAAAAGTACTTTCCCTCTTCCAAAGCAGAAACTATTAGTAAAGCAATAAGTGGAATTGAGCGAATTGTTGGTGAAATTCTTTACGACTATTGGGAACGGTACAAGAAGTTATTGTCTAGCTGTCCACACCACTAAATCAGTGAGCAACTCATAGTGCAGTATTTTTATGATGGGATGGCAGCCGTGCTCATTCCTTCTTATGAAGAAGAGGCCGAACAGGTGAACGCTGTATTTCCAAATCAGAGGCAAAGGTATGATCCCTACTCTAATACTTATAATTCAGGTTGGAAAGATCACCCTAATTTCAGTTATGCTAACAAGAAAGTAGCATTTTCTAGTCCATATGCAAGACAAGGTGGTTTTCAACAACAATTCCAACCACAACAGCAAGCTCTAAAGGAGGACGCCTCTGAGAAGATGATTACCATGATGCAAAGTCTTTCATCAATATTTCAACAAAGTCAGCATAAAACTGATCAATTCATGTAGAAAACTGACAGTTCATACAGAAAGTCGATCAAAATCAGTTGAAAACTGATAACACTATCAGAGATTTACAAACTCAGATGGGCAAAATGGCGACAGATATGAATCAAATGAAATCGCAAGCTTAAACAAAGTTGCCATCACAACCTTTTGTGAACCCAAGAGAACATGTTAATGCAGTAACTCTAAGAAGTGGAAGACAAGTTGAGGATCCACAACAACAAGGTTCTAATCTGGATACAGGAGCAGTACGTATACCAAATGACGATATTGAAAAGGAAGTGAAAAAGCGGGGGTCTAACAACCACACCCAATATTTCGCTTAGCAATCTGTATGGACAAACTCTAATATACTTTCTAGAGAATCAACTAGACACTCAGACTCAATCCAGATAAAAAGTATATCAAATAGTTTATATCTCAATCTCTTGATTTGATATATACTCAAGCAAATAGAAACATGCGAGTCTTTATCAAATACTAGATAGATAACCTGGATGGTACCAAAGACCAATATCCAAGTGTCAATCAATTTAAATCAACAACCAAAAGGTCAGATATTCTAATTGATTGAACAACACACAACCTGTGATATTTCAATTATATAACAAAATATAATGCGGAAAAGAAATAACACAGACACCAGAATTTTGTTAACGAGGAAACCGCAAATGCAGAAAACCCCCGGGACCTAGTCCATATTGAACACACACTGTATTAAGCAGCTACAGACACTAGCCTACTCCAAACTAACTTCGGTCTGGACTGTAATTGAACCCCAACCAATCTCACATTGATCCAAGGTACAGTTATGCTCATACGTCTCTGATCCCAGCAGGATATTACGTACTTGATTCCCTTAGCTGATCTCACCCACAACTAAGAGTTGCTACGACCCAAAGTCGAAGACTTTAATAAACAAATCTGTATCACACAGAAAAGTCTAATAGATAAATCTGTCTCCCACGAATATACCTACGAGTTTTGTTCCGTCTTTTGATAAATCAAGGTGAACAGGAACCAATTGATAAATTGGACTTATATTCCCGAAGAACAACATAGTATTATCAATCACCTCACAATATTATTAATCGACGCAGCGAAAAAAGATATTGTGGAATCACAAACGATGAGACGAAGATGTTTGTGATTAGTTTTTATCTTGCCTATCGGAGATAGAAATATCAAGCCAATTATTACAATTGTACTCGTACGATAGAAACAGCAAGACCAGATCACACAACTACAAGAAAAGTAGTATCGGTCTGGCTTCACAATCCCAATGAAGTCTTTAAGTCGTTAACCTGGTTTATAAGAAGAAACCAAAGGTTAAAGGAAAATTGACTCTAGATTAGCACAACTAGTATCACATAGAATGTGTGGGGATTAGGTTTCCCAGTTGCTAGGGTTCTCCCTTATATAGTCTTTCAAATCAGGGTTTGCAATCAATGTTAGCTTGGTAACAAAGCATTCAATATTCACCGTTAGATGAAAACCTGATTTGGATTCAAGATAATATTTATCAACCGTTAGATCAAAAACATAGCTTGTTATACACAAATGCAATGCACGTTCCTGGGCTTGTGTAACCATACCCAAACTTGTACATTAGTTGGTTCAACTATAGTTAACCAAATGGTTAGCCATATGATTACTTTCATATCAACCATATTCTTCTTCACCATAACTAGTTCAAATGACTCAAAATGAACTAGTTACAGAGTTGTTCAATTGCAAGGAAATCTTATGTACTACACAAGACACAATTGTAGCAAAAACGATTTGATTAACATGAATCGGTTCATGAACTCTATATCCACGGTTTGCAATTGCATTCCTTAGCTTATAAAGATAAGTTCACTAAACATAGTTTTTATACATAACCTACTCAAGTTCGCGGACTGGGTTCGCGGACTTAAGTTCCCGGATGGAGTTCACAAACTCCAGTAGAAATTCTCGGGTTTGAGAACTTCACGGGTTCGCGGACTTAGCTCACGCACTACTCCGGTTCACTTGATTAACAAAGTTCGCAAACTTTGGTTCAAGCAATAAGGAGTTATACATATATGTGTATACACAGTAATGCTTATATCCTCCAAATGGTTATATAGTCTAAACTCTCATTTCAATCATTGAAACATTCTCAGAGAACATTACATAGTTGTTATTCACAAACCATTTTTCGTCAGAGCAATTTTCAAAGTGATTGAAACATAACATGACTTTCGTCACTAGGTAAAGATGAACTTGGCTAAAGCGAAAGCTTTACCAACACATATTTCGATAAACAGATAGGCGAGGTAAACTCGGCTCGAAATACCAAATGTGTATAATCTAAGTCTATATAGCAAAATGACTTTTGTCTTAAGATAGGATATAAATAGACTTTTGAGTGATAGATAAGTTCAAGTCTCCACATACATTTTAGTCGATGAAGATCCACCAGTTCCTTGAGTAGTCCTTTATCTTGTATGATGATTTCCATGGAGTTCTTAAGCTCAACTACACTTTCTATCCTAGTCCGAGACCTTAGCTATAGTAGACTAGAAATCAAGACTTATAGTTTTGATCACTAACATTGACAAACATGCTTGAGATATCAACGCATGCGAGTTCGATCGATCAATTTTCTAACAGGAAGTAGAGGCGGAAACCGTGCCAAAGGAAAAGCCAACCTCAATCGGCCAACTTAAGGACACGGTTCCCACTTTTACCATACCACCTTCTTTTCCTAGTCGTTTTGCCAAATCCAAGAAAGAATCTCAAAACAAGGAGATCATGGATATTTTCAGCAAGATACACATCAACATTCCATTTATTGAGGCCATCAGAACTGTACCCAGGTATGCCAAGGTTTTGAAGGATTTATGGACAAGGAAGGATACGTTGATTGCTAATGAGATTACTCAGGTGGGCGAAAGTGCTACAACTATGTTACTTAAGAAGATGCCTATAAAGTGTGAAGATCCTGGCGGTTTCACAGTTCCGGTTATCGGGATGGCCATTTGCCCCACCCAAACCCATCCCCGTGGGTACCCACCCCGTTTGGGTAGGGTTTTACCCGCACAAATGGAGATGGGGTCGGGTATGGGTAATACCCGAAACCTAAGCTATGGGGATGGGGTGGGGATGGGATTCAAGGTCCCCGCCCCATACCCGCCCGTAGCTTTCATATTATAAGGGTTTATACTTTTATGCAATAATTTGTATCGAATTTTATAATTCTACTACTTAGTCAAGCTCTCTTCCATTTATTATATTCTTGATCATTCTTGTATATTCATTACTGTCGCTTCTTTGTTGTGATCAAACATATTCTCTAAAAGTTAAAATAGTGAAAATGATACAGATAAAGAAATGGTTAACATGTACGAAGATAGAATGAGAAAGGAAAAAGTAGAAAAACTAATAAGTCATTTAAAGATTCTTTGGTTCACTTTAAGATAAATTTCTGAATTTAAAATTTTGGGATGCGTTATTTATTATGTTATTATTTTTGTTTGACTCATATTTAAGTTTCGATTATAAATTTAATTTATGTATTAACACCGTGTTACGGGTAACCCATGGGAAACCCACCCCATACGGATATTCCCCATACCCGCCTCGCCCCAATTCATGTGGGTAACGGCGCGGGTATGTTTTTTTTTATGAACGGGGCAGTGACTGGGATTGGCATAACCGCTCCAAACCCGCCCCATGGCCATCCCTATCCGGTTATCATTGGTAACCGACGATTTGAGCGTGCTTTGCTTGATTTGGGAGCTTCCATAAGTGTTATGTCAGCCAATGTTTATAATTCTTTGAATCTTGGACCTTTGAAAGAGTCAAAGATCACTATTCAATTGGCTAACAAGTCCAATATTTATCCTAAGGGAGCCGTGGAGGATGTGTTAGTTCAAGTGAATCAGTTACTCTTTCCGGTTGATTTTTACATTGTGGATATGCACAATTGAGATAATTGTTCATCTACTTCGTTACTTCTTGGGAGACCGTTCATGAAAACTGCAAAGACGAAGATTGATGTTGATAGTGGGGCACTCACTATGGAATTTGATAAGGAGATCATACGGTTCAATATTTTTGAAACCATGCGCTATCCTTGTGATGTTCACTCTGCTTTCTCCATTGATGTTTGTAGATGGTGGATTTTCAACAAAGGTCAAAACCGTAAAATCATGATACATGTTATGACACGGCTTTCAGGCATGTGACGATTCATATTTTACGAAACCATGATGATTATGCATTTCGGAAGGCCTCCACTAGATGAGCATTCGATACCTCACATTTCATCATGCCCTCTATGTAGAATAACATAATTGGGAGGTTCTCTGTAAGATTGAGAGCAATAACACCTTCAGGACGTCGGTGACACTCATTGTTCCCTGACTACATGAGAGAGACCCCCCTCTACATGGAAGAACATCGGGCGGTTATCCGTAAGATTGAGAGCAATAATGCCTTCAGGACGTCGGTGACACTCACTGTTCCATGACTATATAGAGAGACCGTGTGTAGACCCTGGCGGTTCTCCGTAAGATTGAGAGCAATAACGTCTTCGGGACTTCGGCAAACATCCGTTGTTTCCTGACTATGCACCTCAGAATGGGTATGACGCTTTAACTGGCTAATATCCCTTCTGCAATAGAGTAATTCTACCGTGACATCCACCACTGGATTCCTAGAAAATAATCTATCTTATCTTATTGCTCCTATTCCATGGTCAAACTCACGAATGGTTCTATGGAATGGTAATAGATAAATGTATTGCTCCGATTTCATGATCGAATCCACGGCTTGATCTCATGAAATGGTAAGATATATTACTCCTATTTCATGGTTGAATCCACGGCTGATCTCATGAAATGGTAATATCACCACAAATCTTATTACTCTGATTCTGTGGTCGAATCCACGATCCCATGGAATGGTAATACTTATTTTATTATTATTCCGAATTCATGGTCGAATCCACGACTGATCCTATGAATTGATAATAATAAACTACTCACTTTTATTGCTCAATTTCATGAATCATTCTCCACTGAATTTCATAAATTATTAATAAATACTCAGAAATCGGGCATCTGGGCTATTCCTGAGTGAGTCTCATAAAATAGTGCAAGTGTACTCAACCATGATGCACGAACGAGCACCCAAATGCACGAACGAGCATCCAAAATATGGACAAATGAGGAATCCCGCACAAAACAGGAGAGATAAAATAATAACATTAAAATAATGGAGAAGCGCCCATGGGCAAGGCCCACCGGCCATGCCTTAGCCGTGGCCGGTCCCATGCTTCCTCCATTATTTTCCTTATTTTTGTTGTTTTCATGAACCCATGAAGACTCCTCCATTCTAATAACTTTCCTTGTTTGAGAAAAACTCATGGTTTCTCCATATTTTCGTGGTTTCATGAAAAATAATAATATAAAATAGGGAAAGGAGTCACGGGACCGAGCAACTTAGCCGGACGGCCATGCCCTAGCCGTGGCTGGTCCCACACCTTGCAATCCCTAATCTTTCATAAATTATTATTTCTCTCATCTTGTGAAACTTCCCTGTTTCAGCAAAAATCATGGTTTCTCCATATTTTCTCAAATATTGCTCAAACCATGAAAAAGCCAAAAGTCAACATGGTCACAAGACCGACTAGGCTACTCACGAAAATAATATTAAAATATTTTTATTTTGATATTTATAAAATATTGATCAATTGAGCATACATGCTCATTCCAGCAAAAATCAAGAATTTCAGTCAAGATGAAACTCTTCTGAAAATTCACAATGTTGCTCGAACGCACATCAGAAAATGCTGAAAGTCTCAGTACGGAAACATGGATACCATGGTAACACGTGCATGCCCTCTTGACCGACCAGGGTCGTCCCTAGGGCTTGTACAAAGACGGTCCCACACATTTTCCTAATTTTGACCAAATTTGCGCAATTACTCATATTTTGTCCAAGATCTTTCCAAACAACTTGGAATTTTCTCAATCGACCATCAGCTGGTCTCACACCCTCAAGGGATGGTTCCATGCCTTCTTGGACGGTCCCTCACTCATCCATAAATTATATTTTATTAGACGAGCACTATTTCAGTAAATGATGAAACCAGCATTTAATCATCATTCTTTCACCAACTCTGGTGCACGCTTACTCAAGCGCTCGGGCACCACATGGACGTCCATAATTCCACGTGGTCGGTCCTCTCTCACTCGACCTATTTTCAGCGATCCACCAATTAACGAACAATCGATCAAAAACTAGGGTTTTGAACAAACGCTCAACAAATCATCATTCTGAGCATGTTCACACACCAAATAAATTTATGTTGATCCAGCAAACAACACGCGGATTAATTGTATAATATTTGGTAATATACCGTAATTAATATTTTATTGGGTCACATCACCAATAAATAATTCGTCGAATTGAGCAATACTTGCTCAATTGCTCGAATATTGATCCAATTATCAATATTCAGTAATTTTTCAGTAATTCGTCGACTTGCTCAATTGCCCAACTATCAATATTCAGTAATTCACAATACTTGCTCAATTGCTTGAATATTGGTCCAACCATCAATATCCAGTAATTCGTCGAGAAACACTTGCTCAGTTACTCGAGTGTTCCACTGAGAAATTCGTCATTCATGCTCAATTCAACAAAACCTAGACTCATTGTCTAAATCATTCAACGTGACTAATTAAACACACGTCTGACATGCAGACTCCACGGTTCGTGAGACATCAATCACGTCACAAATGGGGGATATCAATTAGGATTTTGGTCTGGCGGCCTACGGCACGTGGATTCATCCACGATGAGAATGTGATTAAGTCGTGCAACGGTTGAAGGAGTTAGCAAAGTAGTTGGTGGACGGTTAACCAAGTCTCCGCAAGACTTGGAAATGGTTTCACCATGATCTTCCACTTTCCCACTCTTTCACCCAAGAAACCGTCACACTTACAGGGATCAGGATGTTCATCATTCTTGCAATATAAATAAGTCCAAATTGAAGACAACCGATAAGGATCATCATTCGTCAACAACTCGATTAAAAAATTATTCACAGAACTCAACTTCAGCAGTTCACCATTATTGAAGAAACCTTCAACGCATCCACAATCCTTGATCCCGCACAATTCTCAGCTTCCCTCCTACAGATCAACCCATCTCCCTCTTTGCGACCGAATTGACTCTGGAACGGCCATTGACTTGGTTTAGGCCGGAGTCCTACAAATTGATCTCTGGAATCTAAGTACTCCCTTTGCAGTGCATCTGTGTGAGGTTGAGCAGTTTGGTCGGTTCGAGAAATCTCCATAGCACGTGATTCCCTCATTTCCTAAAAAACCAGCAAACCGTTTTTCCCCATCCACAATGTTATTGGTTCGTTAGCTCAACAAATGTTTGAGCTGAATAGTGAAGATGAACTTGGAGTTGTGCTACGGAATAACATTGATTTAGACGTTCATGGAAAGCCGAACCTGGACGTTGACTTAGCCTAAGAGCTAGTTGAGATGTGTGGTGCCTTAACAGCACTACAATAAGCTAAACCGGGTAATATTTCTTATATTTATTTACCCATAACTAATGAGGTTCCTTTACCTTCTATTGTGCAGGCACCGAAACTTGATTTGAAGCAGCTTCCAGACCACTTGAAGTACGCGTACTTTGGTGATAAAGAAGAACTTCCGGTGATTATTGCAAAGAACCTCACCCCAATACAAGAAGAACGTCTCCTTAGGGTTCTGAAAGAGCACAAAACGTCTATTGGTTGGACAATTGCTGATATTAAAGGCATTAGTCCATCCATGTGCATGCATAGAATCCTAATGGAAGATGATTTTAAGCCAGTATGTGATGCTCAGCGTAGGTTTAACCCCCCAATGATGGAGGTCTTGAAGAAAAATATCCTCAAGTTACTAGGTGTGGGGGTGATTTACCCAATTTCTGACAGCAAATGGGTTAGCCCGGTTCAAGTGGTGTCTAAGAAATCAGGTGTCACTGTTGTTAGAAATCAAGATGATGAACTTGTTCCTACAAGAGTTCAAACTGGATGGAGAGTGTGCATAGACTACAGAAAGCTTAATGCCGCAACCCGAAAGGATCACTTTCCTTTGCCTTTCATTGATCAGATGTTAGAAAGGTTAGCGGGATACTCACATTATTGCTTTCTGGAAGGTTATTCGGATATAATCAGATTGTTATTGCACCAGAAGATCAAGATAAGACTACTTTCACTTGTCCTTTTGGTACGTTTGCCTATAGACGGATGTCGTTTGGTCTTTGCAATGCGCTTGCCACTTTTCAGAGGTGTATGGTCAGTATATTTTCTGACTATGTGGAACGCATCATTGAGGTATTTATGGATGATTTTAGTGTTTATGGTGATTCATTTGATTTTTTTTTTACAAAATCTTGAACTAGTGCTTAAAAGATGCATATACACTAATCTTGTTTTAAATTGGGAGAAATGTCACTTTATGGTAAACCATGGCATAGTGCTCGGTCACATTGTGTCTTCTCTAGGGCTTGAAGTTGACAAAGCAAGATAGACTTAGTAAGAAACTTAAAATATCCCACTTCGGTGAGGGAGATTCGTTCTTTTCTTGGTCATGCAGGTTTTTACAAGCGGTTTATCCAGGATTTCTCCAAAATCTCAACGTCGATGTGCAAACTATTGCAAAAGGAGGTTATTTTTGACTTCATCAAGGTGTAAAGATGCTTTTGATAAATTGAAAGAATTGTTGACAACTGCACCAATTATCAAGTCACCAGATTAGAGTTTACCATTTGAATTAATGTGTGATGTAAGTGACTATGCAGTTGGAGCCGTTTTGGGTCAAAGAATAGACATGCTGTCTCATGTGATCTATTATGCATCTAGGACCCTAAACATGCACAAATCAACTATTCTACCACCGAGAAAGAATTTTTGTCTATAGTGTTTGCACTAGAAAAATTTAGATCATATTTGGTGGGTTCAAAAGTGGTTGTGTGTTCCGATCACGCGGCCTTTAGGTACCTACTAAAGAAGAAAGAAGCTAAGCCAAGACTTATACGGTGGATACTACTATTGCAAGAATTTGATTATGAAATAAAGGATAAAAGAGGTATTGAAAATATCGTTGCGGATCATCTTAGTAGACTTGTTGTTTCCGAAGAAGAACTTCCTTTACAAGATCGTTTTCCAGACGAACAACTTTTCTCAATTGAAGATTCAACACCTTGGTACGCGGATATAGTGAACTACTTGGTTACAAGACAAGTACCTAGTACAACGTCTAATTTTAAAAAGCTTAAGCTTAAGAAAATATCCAAGCAGTATGTGTGGGATGAGCCTTACTTGTGGAAATACGATTCTGATCAAATCATCCGCAGGTGCGTACCTAATTCTGGATTTCAATCTATTCTTAATTTTTGTCATACTTATGCATGTGGTGGTCACTTTGGTTCTAGACGTACCACTTTCAAACTACTTGAAAGTGGATTTTATTGTGCTACCTTATTTGAGGATGCATATATGTTTTGCAAATCTTGTGATAGATGTCAACAAACTGGCAATCTAGGTGCTCGAAGTCAAATGCCACTCGCACCAATTCTTGTTGTTGAAGTATTTGATATGTGGGGAATTGATTTTATGGGACCTTTTGTCAATTCTAATGGAAAATTTTATATACTTCTTGCTGTGGATTATGTTTCAAAATGGGTGGAAGCTAAAGCCACCCCCCTTAATGATTCTCAAGTTGTTTGTGAGTTTGTGAAGGAATATATTTTTTCTAGACATGGTACACCAAGAGTGGTTATCAGTGACGGAGGCTCACATTTTCAGAAATCCTTCCATGCTCTACTCAAGAAGTACAACATAACATACAAGGTTGGTACGCCATATCACCACAAACTAGTGGGCAAGTCGAGATTTCAAATCGTAAGATTAAATCCATTCTTGAGAAAACCGTAAACATTACACGGAAATATTGGAGTTATAGGCTTAATGATGCACTTTGGGCATATAGAACGGCACATAAAACATCGATTGGTATGTCTCCATATCGGTTGGTGTATGGCAAAGCTTATCATCTTCCGGTTGAACTTGAACACAAGGAATATTGGGCGATAAAGATGTGCAACATGGATTATGACAATGCGGGGAAACAAAAGAAGCTACAACTTAATGAGCTAGAGGAGATACGTAATGATGCTTACGAGAGTTCTCATATTTCCAAGGAAAAGACGAAACTTTTCCATGACAAGATGATTTCTCGAAAGAATTTTGTTGTGGGTCAAAAATTTCTTTTATTTTATTCTCGTCTTAAACTATTTCCTGGTAAGCTAAGGTCCAGATAGATTGAACCGTGTGTTGTTACTAATGTTTATTCTCATTGAGCAGTTGAAATTTCTAATCTTAGAGATGGGAAAAATTTAAAGGTGAACGGCCATAGATTGTAGACATATTATGAAAGCATTGCTTATGTGGATATAGATGTGCAAGAATTTCATGATTATCTCCCTCTGGAGGAGCAATTGAAGGAACGCCAAGTCGGGCTGGGGACATTAAACTAAGCGCTAAATGGGAGGCAACCCATCGTTTTGTATATCTATCCCTTTTGTTTTTAGTTTTCTTAGTTTTGCATGTCATATCTTGCATTCCCATCTTAGATTTTACAAGTATTATGTTTATAATGAAAGTTTTGACGAATTCTCGTCAGAAAATTCTGACTGCGCACTTGTCACGAAAATAGCTCTCGAGACTTCATAGGAGTCCGATTTGATAGGTTGACCCCAACTTTTAAATAGGACATACATACCTTTCTTTTCCAAAAAGAAAATTTGAATTTGGAGTATGTTAGGTTGGAGCGATAGGCCTAGAATTTGAGTTTCGATATTTTTCCAGAAATTTTTCAGATTGCATGTCAGTCAATCCGGAGACCATAAAAGTCAGACCATTTATCGAAACACTGTTCCATTTTGAAACCTTATAGAAAATAAGTAGGCGAACAACTTTCGTTTAGGATGTTTTTCCTAAATCCCTACCCATTTGTACAGTTCTCGAGTTTTTAAGAGCTATTATGTTAGAAATCAAATTTTCGGTTTTGAACATTGAGGACAATGTTGAGTTTAAGTGTGGGGGAGCATTTAGTATCATACTATTTGAATATATACATAAATAAATAATACTCTTTGATTTCTTGAATTCTTGAGACTTCATAGTTTGGAGTTACTTATGAGCTAATTAGGATGACACTCTAAACCTTTTAAGGTTGAAACAGTTCTTACAGTTGTAGATTAAGTTCCATTTATTTCAATTCTTAAATATATACGTTCATAATTGAATGCGAAACTCAGATATGGTAGTCATCTGAAAGAGTCATCCTCGCGTTTAATCATTACTGAATCATTTTCTTTTTATTTTTGCAGTTTTATGTTTTTCTAATGTGATTTGGTGGGATCCTGATACTGCCGTGGATGTTGTAGCAAGGTAATCATTGGTTGAGTATATAAAATCCCCATAGACAATTGTCTTACACTCATAAAGAGTGAGCTGAAAAAAAATATAAAAAAAAAGAGAAAAAAAAAAGGCTCCTCTTCATTTATCGACTTTAATAAATGATAAGTCCGGAATTTCGGACTAATCATAGTCGATGAAAATAAAAACCATATCATCATTATATAGCAAGTCAAAAAGACTATTGATGATGTTCTTGACACTTTGATAGCAGTATGTGAAACATTGTCCCTGTCTCCGTCGCTTAAGCAAGCGTGGACCGCAGGATCCAAGGGGACTATCATGTACTTGCTGAAAAGGAACATGCGCTTAGAGTATCTAATCATGTGGTAAATGTGTATTTCTCTCATCTATTGTGCTATAAATAAAGATCCTTTGACGACATTCATACAAGTATTGTGGGTAACATCTTTCACTTAAGTCAACATTTGCACATTTCACTTTTCTATTTCCATTTTCTTATCTATACATGTGATTTCAGTATGCGAGTGTTGTGGAAAACGTTGCAACAATTACAATGATTATCTTAGTAAAGTTTTGCAAGCAGGTTGAATGACATACATAGGTAATTGCTTATGTGTGCGGGTAGGATTGTATGTGGGATGTTTGCATCTAAAGAACATAAGCAAGCTAATTATTTGGCTTTTTGCTTTGTGTCTATCCTTAGTGGTTCTTCCAAGGCGAGAAATTGGAGTAGGTTTTGTGGGTATACCTCTTGTAAGCCCTCACGAGACTATAACTCGTCTACTAGGGACACCTAGGGGTTTAAAGGCCTGTTATTCATGCTAAGAGTAACCATATCCTCACGACATGGAGTTCTTGTATTTAGGATTAGTTTTATTTATTTTTCTCGAGGATTGTCAAAATCTAAGTGTGGGGGAATTTGATAAGTGCATAATTCATATGATTTTAGTGTCCATTCCATACTTGTTTTAGCTATTATTATTGCATATTTTCGTATTATTACTCTTGTTTTCTCTTGTTTGACTCTATTAGGTGAATCATCCACAAAGGAGATACAAAGTTCTGAAAATATATAGGAAGATAAGTATTCCAAGTATCCAAGTGTCAAAGTCCAAGAGAAGTAGAGGAAGTGCGACGAAAAGGAGCAAAACGCTCAAAATCAAGAGAAAGACCAAATACCGATTTTAACTCATTCAAATTAAGGATTTATAATCATTATCTTGAAGAGAATTTAAATATAAAAATAATGCAAAAATAATGAGGTCATTTCGAGTTCGGATGAAGAAGTTGTGGCCAAAACAAGCTTTTATTGAATACGAAGACAATGAAGTTCGCGAACTAGGTTCGCATACCGAGTTCGCAGACTTAATTCCAAAAATTTCTTCTGGAATTTTAATTTTTCGGACTGGGTTCGCAAACTTAGGTAGTAGGAAACGTGTATAAACTCCTTGGAAAGCCTAAGGGCACGTTTGGGAACGTTATTTCGTTATTTTGGGTTGGATTCTTGAACCGAACCCAATACGTGAATACCAAGCAATGTAAACCTATAAAAAGGTATTAGGTTATGCGAAATGATATCACATCATTAGGTCACGAGATTTTTAGGGTTTGGAGAGAAGAAACATCATACGGAGCGATTATCAATCGTAACGTTATCTCTTTACTTTTCTCATATGTATATCATGGATGTTTCTACATCCATGAGTAGCTAATCACCTATTGATTGAGGATGAATTCTAAGTTGTAAACAAGATTTGAGTTATTATATTAATCTACTTTGAAGTTCTTCATATGATTATCGTTTGTTTATATTATTTGAATATTTATGATTGATTGATAGATTGTTTAGGTGGCCAACTAAATTGATTTGTTGATTCTATCTATTGCTATTATTAAGTTAGGTGATGAGTGCCAAATATTGCATATTTATATACCTTTTTATTGGCAATTAACTCATTGTTTGCGCTTTAAAATCATATATTATCCCAAATTCTGTATTTTCTTGGTTTTCAAGAATAAATACTTGTACTAATTAAATCCAAAAGCTAAGACCCAAACCCATTTATATCCTGAGCCGTCAGATTTGATCTATCTACTAAGCATCCAACGACGTCTCCAACCGATGCATCAAATCTTGATACGCCTGCCTAACACCCTAGCTTCCTATATCCTTCCCTGGTACGAGCAGAAACCAAACACTCCTCTCCATTTCGTTCTCATCTTATCTAAGCTCTGCAAAACCATCAGTTCACTTCTCCCTCCACCACTTCCATTACCGACCAACTCTGAAGCTCCGCCACCCTATCATCCACTCTATGCTATCAATCAACCTCCTAGTCCCTTTCTATCTCTATTATAGCTTCTTCTCCTCAAACAGTAACCTTAGAAGATATGGTTGAGAGAGATAAGGATAGGGTTATCTTCAATGAAAAAAGAAAACATCAAATCAAGAGTGCAGGTCTGAATTGCAGAAGGGGTTTGTCGGAAATCATATTTTGAGTAAGTGGTTGTTCTCTAATTTTCATGTTCATGGGATTGAGTGAAACTGTGTATAAATAAGGAGGAGATTGTGATGTAAAATTCATGCCCGGATTAGCCGGTGCACCAAGCTGTAGTTTATGTTTGTTATTATCATGTTCTAAATTACTCTCCTAGGGTTGAGATGAAGCCCTAGCTTATTGCTTGTTATTCATGCTCTTGATAATAATCTTGTTGTGCTTAAATGATTTAGAATAGAATTCCATCTTAGGGGCTTCAACACTTTACTTTCACAGTGTATTTCATGCATCCATTGTAGTTAGAACAATCCTGTGTTGTAGAACTGCAGCTCATGCTTCATCACATATATTGACCTTTTGATTAGTTGTGCCTTAAACAGACAGTTAATGCTTAGGGAAGATACCTTAGTTGCGATTGGATCATTCATATCAAAGTGACCTTAGATACGCAGAGGATTGACATCCCTCTTGTTATCAGTTATAAGGACAAGGTTAGTGTCATTAGGAGAATAACTAGTGTAAGTTAGTGGTGGACTCAACTGCGCTAGTGCCTTTTAATTTGCATTATTGTTATCTATTTTGTGTTACATAACCAACATCTGGCCGTATCGGCAACCCCCCCCCCCTTTTTGGTTACTCTTGTCTCGAATCAGTTTTAGTAAGACCATAAGCTTCATGTTACACCCACCTTGTCCCTGAGGATCGACCTGTGCTTGCCCTGTGTTACATTAGGACATTGTGCACTTGCAGTTATCATTGTAGGTACTCTTTCTTAGTCCTACCAAGTTTTTGGCGCCACTGCCGGGGACTCGGTAGCGGTGTAGCTGAAGTTTCTATCCCTACCTCGCTGATTTTTAGTATAACCCTGTATATATGTGTTTAGATTTTTCTGTTTCATGTTGTTAGTGTAGTTTGTTTGTCTTCTGTTGTATTGTTTTGTGTCATTATAGTATAACTTAGTAGTTAATCCATTTGTATTTATAACCTGCATCTTAGTATTAGTGTCAAGTGCATCATTGTTGCGTTGCATTCTCATATATGCATCATAATCCTGTAAGTTTTCTTATCATATTTGTTAGTTTTTTTTTATTTTCTTTCTCAGTTCATTAGTTACTATAATATGTAGCCTGTATTATAGCTGTAGCTTGGTTCTGTAACATATTAGTTGTAGTAACTGTAGTTTCTATCTTTCCATTATCATTTCACGTAACTGCATCTGTAGGCTATATATACTCGTTTAGATTTTACGTTTCCTGTTATAGTATAACTTAGCTGTAGTTTTTAATTTTCAGTTTCATTGCATATCTCCATCTTGTTTTAGCTGCACCTGCATATCATTTCATTTTAAAAAAATAAATAAAAAAATCTGGTACTGATTTACCTTTCTGTACATGTGTTTCTTAATTTTGTTTCTTTGTAGTTTTAAACCTCGGAACATTGAGTGAAATTCATGTATTAGGTGTTGTTGATTCGTTTTAGTATAAAATTTCTTTGACCTGTAGCTGGTTGTACTAGTTGATATGTATATATATATCGCATAATAAGGAACTGTCGCAGCTGCTCATAGTCTTCTTGTGTAGGCTTTCAGTCTCCTAGGCTTGTACATAAATTTGTTAATTTTAGTTTAAATTATTAGGTACTAACACTTGCAATTTGTATTGTAGCTTTTGCATTGTGGTTTAAAATTGCATTTGTCTTGTTTGTCTTCTTTTCATGTAGTAAAGTTTAGTCTCTAAATCTGCAGGTCCTGTTTTAGCATGTCATTTTGTCTTGTTACTGTTAGTACTAGTAGCCTGGTAGATTTAAGCTTAATTTAGTGGTTAATTTAGTTAATATAATATCTTTAGTTCGGTGACTTATATGCGCACTTGAATCTGAAAGTGTTGTTTGGTCTCCATCATTGTAACATTGTAGTGATATTAGTATTCTTTTGTTTGTCTTTTGTATTTGTTGTCATAAGCTCTGGGAGTTAGATAATTTGTAGGTGTCATTTTAATTATTCGCCTTACCTGTATCATATATTTTGATGTGCCGGTAGTTGTATGTTGCAGCTTACCATGCTGCTTATTTTTAGTGTTAATAGTTTTTTTTTCTCATTCCCCATTTTCTGTGAACTTATTTGATTCCTATCTGTACGTAGTTTTTGATTTGCATTCAGATGTTTTTATAGGATTTGTTTTACAGAACTGGTGCTAGAACTTCAATTATAGTGTTATTAGGTGACTGAGAGAGACCACCACCATACTGGCAAAGAGAAAGAAAAGGGAAGCAGCTTTGCTTCCTACTGAAACTCGTCACTAAAATTGTTGTTGTTAAAGAAATTACCACAGAAAGGTCAGAACAAAAGATTCAAAATAAAATAGGGAACATTCAATTCCTAATAGCTTTCTGTCGGATGCGTGCCGGAGGTAAGTTTCCTAAACACCACAATAACATGACGTCTTTGCTTCTGTAATTGCTTAGCCTGAATGGTTTAATATTGGGTTTAACATCTGAGCTTCATATTGTGTTAAAAAATACGAGTTGGCCTCTCGTTAGTTGACCATATTTTACCATAATCCAATCCAATAGAAACTCAGTTCAGGATAATAGACGTCACAACACTCTTCCATCGGTACAACATCATCATTTTTAATTTTTCTTGTTAATTTTTGTTATTGTAATCTTGTATAGTATGTTTAGCCTATCATATTTTTGTCTTAGTAGCTTATATATGTTCTTATATGCATCATTCTGTTTAGGATTTGTTAGTAGCATTTAGAATAGATTCATTTCTTTGTATGTAAAAAAAAAATGTTTGGATTTTGGTCTGCAACTGGGGATGGGCACAAATCCATTAGAGAACTTGCTTATGGACATGTTTCACATTATGAGCCTCCCACAGACCATGATGTCAATAGTTATAGCGATTGTTATGGACATTTTCATAGTCCCGAGCCTCAACACATGGACCCTAATGACTATTCACACATGTATCATTCGCCACAGGGAGAAAATAAACATTTCTACAGTGCCCAACTCCCAAATTCGTCACTTTTGGATCAGTTAGAATCTCAAATTACATCTTTAGAAATGCAAACACATGAGAAATCTGTCGCATCTAATTCTCCTAGGAAATCTGAAATCTATGCTTGTACCTTATGCGGTAGCTTAGGCCATCCTGTTGAGAACTGCTATACTTTGCATGATTTTAGACAATCTAGAGAATACCATGCACCCATGTATCAATCAACACAATGGGAAGTTGAACAATTTCGTACTCCCCTGACCTCTTGTAGGAAATCTGTGGAAGAAAATCTCGTACTCATCGAACAAAATAATACTAGGTTTGAATTGAATTTATTGCATGATAAACCATATAGAAATGCTTCTGAATATTCTTTCTGTAGCGACCCTCATGCTCAACCATGTAATGAATACCCATATTCTATACCTACTGTTGAAGACTCTCCTTCCATGGGACGAATTAATACATATTTAGATGTACAAAAGGAGGGAAGGGAGGAGTTTCATGATGATATGTTTTTTATTCCTAATGAGCTAAATGTTGAAAGTAATATGTTTAGTTCTTCTTATGAAACTGATATTGAACATGAACCTAATCTAGAGGTAAATGAATGGACTAGAGCTATGATCGTAAATAGGGCATCGCATTTCTGTTATGATGGTGATGATGATTATGATGTTATGTTAGAAGAACGTGTTTATGCTGAAAATAATGTGGAACCTTTGGGTTCAGAAAAATTAGGCTTCTCTGCCTCGACTTTCATGAATGATATTTCTTCTAGTATTCCATATACATCTGATGTTGATACTGATCTGGATCTTGTGCAAGTATTCTGTGAAGATGAGCGTGACTTAGGGAAGGTTGAATTATCTGTTGACACAAATGATCGTATGCATGAAACTATAATAGATGTGTCTGATTCTCTTCCTAGGTCACAGTATGATGTCTCTTTTGAATTTCCTATGCATGAGATTAAGGTTTTGAATGATGCTGATGACACTGAACTGGGGCTTGATGATTTGTTATGTGAAAATGAATATGATATGCCTGTTTCTGACTTAGGGAGAGAGTGTGATGGTACTAATGTCCTTATGCATAAAAACAACTTAAATGTGCCTACTTCCTTGTCTAAGTCACAAACTGAGACTCTTTCACCCAACTTGGATTTGGTTTGTAACAAAATCGTAAAACCAACTTTTCTGAGAATACCTAATCTAGTATTGGAACTGTGTGCCTCCCAAGTCCTCTTGGACTATTTTGCATCTAAATATGATACATTTGAAGAGCCATATTTGGAATGCTCTCTCGCTTCTTTGCCCGTTCCTATCACAGTTCATTTTGAACTAGACCTTGTGCATGATGAACCCTTGAAATTGTTGGATTTTGTGCACAAAAGTGTATCCATTGAAAAATCCAGGTTTGGGGGTAGCTCATTTTGTTTTGCTGTCTTACTTGCATTTCTGTCCTATTATAATTGTGTGAGGCTACTAAAATCCATCCCCTCTTTTGGGCTGATCCTCAACTCTTTAGACTGTTGGTGTATGGTGCATTTCTTTTGTATATAATCCAGTAGATAATTATATTTTCTAGATCTTCTTGTATATATGTGTGCTAATCCAATATGATCTCATCTAAAAATGTTGGATTCTAGCCTTGAAAAATGAAGCTCTAATCTTGCTTTTGTCGACATACCGTTAATCTCTTCCCTTTTCTCTACTCAGCATAGTTCTCATGGTATAATTCTTATCATCTTTTGAAACATTGAGGACAATGTTAGATTTAGGTTTGGGGGAGTGTTTTGCATATAAAGTTTTCAGTCTTTTCTTTTCCTTTTATTTAAAAAAAATCCAAAAATTTCAAAATTTGCATAAAACCTCCAACTTTTAGAGATCTTAGAATCACTAGCATGCTTCTAGCTATGTTTACATAGAGAGTCTGACCGAAATAACTGAACTTGGAAGTACTGGAGAACTAAATCGGGTTTCTTAGTTGTTAGAGCGTTAAAGTTGGATTTATCCATGCCGGTGGGGGAATTAGGAGCTGCAAAGATATTTGGTAGTAGAGTTGTGATCACCCTTAGTGGAGACTACCTATTTTACCTCAAGCGAGGCACCAACCTTCAATTTTTGTGACTATCTAAAAAGTCCTTTTAGAGTGTGTGTCACCGTACGTAAATTCCGGGTAGGAATGGTAAGCTAACCAACTTCGCACCAATTTCAGCACTATTTTTGATCTCTTGAGTGCTAATTCCGTCAATCATGAGGATGACGTCTAAAGATGAAAAATCCTTCTTGTAGTTTGATTTGCAGCTAGCATCATTCTCTTTCTATCGACAACATCAACATATCCATAGAAATACATCATCATCAACGAGCAGAGCAACGCCAGATTTTATGAAGAAAGTTGAAATAGTCCAAGGTTTACATGCAACAATTCAAGGAAAAGTAAAATTCTTATTCAAAGTGAAGATACAATACAAAGAAAAAAATTCTATACACTTTTCAAGAGGTATTTTACAAGAGAAAAGAAAACAGAAAAATATGAGAATAAGTGAAGTTTATGAAATCAAGACAATACATGTTGTGAAGAATTAAGTAATAAATTTCTTCATCCATGACTTTAGTAGTTTCATTATTTATTTTGTTATTTGCATTCGTTTTGTGTTAAAAAAAAAAATAAAAAAAAAAATCAATTATTGTAGTTATTTTCTTAGTTTGTTTCAGTAAGCACCATGGTAAAGAAGAATTTAAGAGGAAATTTCAAGCAACAAGGAAATTGAAGAGAAAAATCAGAAATTGTCAAGGTTCTACGAAGTCCTGAAGTTCATCATCAACAGTTGAAGACCGAAGACCCAAGATTGAAGACGTTTATATGGATGCTGTGAGAGTGGTGTTGATTGCCGATCAGATGTAAAGGTAAGTGAGTACCCCCATCCTTCTATAATGATTGATTTTCTTTCTTAGAGATCACCAGAAAAGATTCTTTTTGTCCACAATTCTGTGGAGTCTCCAGAAATTATTTCGGAAGGTTCTGTTTCCCACCATTCAACGTGTGCAGGATTTCTCTCTTTATTCCTATCTGCACACATGAGAGACTAAAAAAGCGGTCTTTTTGAGTGCAATTATCATAAAACCTTATTGGTGAGGCAGAAGTCGAGGCTTGTGATAACTCTCGAACCTGAATTATTTCATATGGTATGGTTACTTCTCGCTCAACTCTTAAGGATGAGATTGCGTTCTTTGGTAGTTCTAACTTCTTATTACTAGCATGCAGAAACTCTATGTCCTCATAGCTCCTTGTATGCTTAGGACTCTGATACGCTCTGAAGTTGGAGAGGGTTTTGTGGGTTCACCTCTGGTAGGCCCTCACGAGACTACAACTCGTCCACTAGGGACACCTAGGGGTTTAAAGGCTTAGTGCATACGCTAAATGCATTCGATAGACCAGCGACAGTGGTATAGTTAGGATTTCTTAATTTCTGTTTCACTTGAGGACAAGTAAAATTCAGGTTTAGGGTTATTTGATGAGTGCCAAATATAGCATATTTCTATACCTTTTTATTCGCAATTAGCTCATCTTTTGCGCTTTAAAATCATATATTATCCCAAATTCTGTATTTTCTTGATTTTCAAGAATAAATACCTGTACTAATTAATTTTGTGTTTTTAGGTACTAAATAAAGCTTGAATGAGTTGCGAAGCCAAAAGGATCAGAGAAGTAGGGACAACGCAAGAGATACAACAAAGCTTCCGCTAAGAAGGCAGTGAAGAATATTGTTTGCACCTCATTCGCAAGTGAAGAATGTTGCTTTCACGTCTCAAAACTAGGTGTGGGCTTGAGATATTAGCTTTGAAGAATATTTGGGCTTAGAAGAAGATCTTCCAAGAGATAAAATCCAAAATCTAAGACCCAAACCCGTTTACATTCTGAGCCGTCAGATTTAATCTATCTACTAAGCTCCAACGACGTCTCCAACCGATGCATCAAATCTTGATACGCCTGCCTAACACCCTAGCTTCCTATATCCTTCCATTGTACGAGCAGAAACCAAACACTCCTCTCCATTTCGTTCTCATCTTCTCTAAGTTCTGAAAAACCATCAGTTCACTTCTCCCTCCATCACTTCCATTACCGACCAACTCTGAAGCTCCGCCACCCTATCATCCACTCTATGCTATCAATCAACCTCCTAGTCCCTTTCTATCTCTATTATAGCTTCTTCTCCTCAAACAGTAACCTTAGAAGCTATGGTTGAGAGAGATAAGGATAGGGTTATCTTCAATGAAAAAAGAAAACATCAAATCAAGAGTGCAGGTCTGAATTGCAGAAGGGGTTTGTCGGAAATCATATTTTGAGTGAGTGGCTATTCTCTAATTTTCATGTTCATGGGATTGAGTGAAACTGTGTATAAATAAGGAGGAGATTGTGATGTAAAATTCATGCCCGGATTAGCCGGTGCACCAAGCTGTAGTTTATGTTTGTTATTATCATGTTCTAAATTACTCTCCTAGGGTTGAGATGAAGCCCTAGCTTATTGCTTGTTATTCATGCTCTTGATAATAATCTTGTTGTGCTTAAATGATTTAGAATAGAATTCCATCTTAGGGGCTTCAACACTTTACTTTCACAGTGTATTTCATGCATCCATTGTAGTTAGAACAATCCTGTGTTGTAGAACTGCAGCTCATGCTTCATCACATATATTGACCTTTTGATTAGTTGTGCCTTAAACAGACAGTTAATGCTTAGGGAAGATACCTTAGTTGCGATTGGATCATTCATATCAAAGTGACCTTAGATACGCAGAGGATTGACATCCCTCTTGTTATCAGTTATAAGGACAAGGTTAGTGTCATTAGGAGAATAACTAGTGTAAGTTAGTGGTGGACTCAACTGCGCTAGTGCCTTTTAATTTGCATTATTGTTATCTATTTTTTGTTACATAACCAACATTTGGCCGTATCGGCAACAACCCCCCCCCCCCCCCCCCCCCCAACCCCCCCTTTTTGGTTACTCTTGTCTCGAATCAGTTTTAGTAAGACCATAAGCTTCACGTTACACCCACCTTGTCCCTGAGGATCGACCTGTGCTTGCCCTGTGTTACACTAGGACACTGTGCACTTGCAGTTATCATTTTAGGTACTCTTTCTTAGTCATACCATTAGGAGATAAGTAATCGTCGAATAACTTGCACACAAGTAGAGAACACAAAACCTTGCAGAGGGATTCTGTGAAGCGATTGTGTGTATAAACAACACTAAAAAGTGGACCTTGATCTAAGAGTCTAACTAGTAGGATCAACCTATAAATTCACAAAAGATAAAGCATTCAATTGGATTACACCTTGAGTGATCTACTACTTGGTGGTTCGTTGAATAGAATCTGGTATGCGAGAACTTTTGTATCTAGTGATATAAGGAATTTAGGGGATAACACTGATCTAGATGTTATTCTACGATTGGTGATAATCTATGATTAACGACGAGTAACTATAATAACTCATTGACAGTTTATTAACGAAGAAGGATTCCTCGATCATATCTCTCTCTATTGATTACAATACAACTTTATTTGCTTTGATTATTTACTTTGTTCAATAATCTAAAACAAAACCCTCCCTTTGTGAAACTTTGACAACTAAAACTCACTGCTCTTCGTGGGAACGATCCTTACTTCCATTATATTACCAGTTAATTGTGTGGAAATAAGATTACTAATTTGATTGCACTCACGATACGCATCAATCCCTTCTTCTGATTCCTCAAAATCCTCATTTGTTGCACTCCCATATCCTTTACATCCTGAATGTTTCTCTATCCATTCCTCTGATCATATGCCAAAAACTTGGGCTTCCATGCAGCAAACTTGCGGTCATACTTTTCCTTCTCATCTCTTCGTCTCTCATCTTCTTCTTCCTGCCGACGAATTATCTCTTGATGGCGAGGATCAATCTCTGCTTGTATATGATCTCTCAATTGCTGAAGTTCACTGGTACTCAAAGTCGGAACAAGATTTTTTGCTTGCTCAAAGGGGATTGAAAGTGGAGGATCATTCTGATTATTGGAAACACCATTATTGGAAGCAATCTCATTACCTTGATTTGCCATATTCTAGTTTAACTAAACTCTCCCTAATCCTTTCCTCTTCTTATAAAAAAACCAAACTTTCAAGTTATGTATTTGCTAATCTCTCCCATAAAACCCATTTTAAAGAACCTATAATGCCCATTCATTACCATTTAAGGCGCTTGGTTAAGTGTCATGTCGCTTTGTTTACCACGCCCTTTCAAAACCATGCGTATGGTTTAGTCACTGCAGACCATAATCACCCTACTCGGCCCTATTTTCAACACCTAATTTTTCTTTTATCCATTACTTCTTCTGGAACTGCTATTTAAGGGAGTATCTGGTAGGTCATCTAACATTGATATGCATTACTGGGGTCTAATTAAGATTTTATGTTTTATGCAGATTAGAAGAATGCGACATCTGTTGAGAGGCACCATTGCGGTCTGGGGCATGTCTGCCAGATGGGTTACTAGTTCTAAAACCAATTCCATGCCATCTACTGACCCACAACAAACCCGTCAGATTCATCAACCCTAACCTAAATCTTCCCTCCACTCCCATCTTTACAATTTATTCTACTTCCTCACCTCCATTATTACCTTTGGCAGTTTTTGCTACCATACCCATGTCCATCTAATAAAATACAAATCCATTAATTATCCACCTACCACATACTACATAAGACCTCACCACCCTCCTATACCTCAGGGAATCCAACAATGTATTATTGGGTTTGTCCTCATTTGGAATTCTTTTCATCGAACTCACGAAACATCTCAAATCTGTTGGTGTCCAAAAAACAGGGATATGAAAGTGACATCCCATATGATAAACCTCCACCCTAACCCAATCTTTGCAGTACACTAACAACTACCTTACACCAAATTTCTCCTGATACCTTACCAGATAATGGTCAACAGTCTTCTCATTCCTTTTTTAAGGTTCAAATACATAAACAAATAAACACCTTATGCCTTTCCTTCACTCATAGTATCCGTGATCTATATCAGTACAATACCAACAAGAGATTCTTTTCTCTACAACTGTATTTTATAATTTTTACTTGGAACACTGATCTCAATCAAACTATATTCATATATATCCATATCTCTTACCTGATGGAAATCCCAAACTAAACAGAAAACATTCAAAACTTGGACCAAGATATTCAAACCCTTTCTGCTCAAATGGCCGAGAAATTAACTTTACCATCTACACTTGCTAAGCCAGTTTACATTGACAAAAAAGTTGTTCTAGCTGAAGCTGATAGTAACTGGAAATGGTGTATGGCGGGATATGTATGATGTGAACCTTGATTCCAAATTCTTCAATCCGTTTTTACATGTGCAATAACTGGACTTTAGCTCAACATCCTACCATCACCACCTTTAATGGTCAGCGAAACAAAGTTCTTATTCGTTAACTATCAGAAGAGGACTTCAAAAGAATCAATTCCTAGAAACCTCGGTTCGTCTGTGGCTACTTAATGGTGTTAAAAGTGGTACCAGTTCAAGGATGGCCTGCTAACCATCAACTCTTGTTTGATGAAGAAATTTTGTGGTTCATTTTGTGTAGCATCCCAAATGAATGCACAGAATTTAAGGATCTTCATAAACTCACTCTCAGCATGGGGGAACTCAGCGAAGCTCAAAATCCTTTTGGTAAACACCCTCTAATGAAGAATGTTAAAGTGTGCATTAGAATACCATTTCAGAAAGCTTTACCAACATGTATCCCCCTCTTTACAAGTGGTAGAACCCAACCATTCCTGATTGAATGTAGACACATCATAGTTCCAAGATATTTTTGCACCTCTTATCGCATTCTTGATCATAAAGATCAAAATTGTCCTGCTTGGAAATTCAAGCAGAAAAAAAATCAAAGAACTTGATGCTTCTAGCAGCAAGTATGTTCTCCCAGCTGTCTCAAGGCTAATGATGCCTCCTACAACGGTAACCAAGCAAGTAGACACTTCCTCTGCTGCCATTACAGATACCGTCATGCAACAAACTAAGACGTTACCAGAAACACAAGTTGAATATCCTACTCTTGAAATGTGCAACAAGGGAAAAACAAAGGATTTTGATCAGGGAATGGAAAATTATATTCATAAGGGTTTATGTAACAATTTTCAGATGGGTCCTTTAGTAAACAGATCTAATACTCCGAAGATCTTTGATGTGGGTCCTGTTCAGCAACATATGACTCAACTGGAGAATGGCTTACCAATTATTCTCAAACAGGTTACCACTCAAAAGTTTACTGTTGAAGCTTCAATTTATGGTTCTGAATCAACTCGTAGTGGCCCGATTCGTATTACCAACTCATCAAGAAGGTTTAAGACTGCTGCTATCCCAAATACCAACCCAATCATCACTAGAGGTGTTGTTAACTCAGCTGAACATGAGGCTCTAGCAAATCTAAAAAGGAAGATTAACCCCAGGGATGATTTGAGGAAACGTCCAAGAGATAATTCTAATTTGGCAAGCATAGTGGTTATCCCGGAAGAGCATGTCACTATTGAACCTGATTATGCTCTATTATGTCCTCCAATTACCAAATTGGGGGATTTACCAGCCATTGACCTCTCTACCTATTCTCTCAATACCCAACCAGTATTTAATTCTTTTTGGAGCTATAATGTACCTGCTGACAGTTCCGCAAACAACAATGGTGTTCGCAGTAATTCTCTTCTCAATGCTTCTACTTCTAATCTCGATTCCTCCCAAAATGTTTCTCAAAGTGGTGATGATACCAGCGTTTATCTTGGTGGTGGATCTGACTCTACCATTCAAGTAAATCAACCTCAACCAACCCCTTTAATTGATACTGCAAACAATATTATAAACCCTTTCCTTGTTAATAACATCAACCTGATTGCTTGGAACATTAGAGGTTTTAGAAAGAAATCTACTAATAAGGAACTTAGTCTACTGTGTAGGAATGTCAACCCAGATATTATTTTTCTCTCTGAAACAAAAATGAACAAAGATATGGCAGCCATAAAACTAAAAAATATGGGTTACCCATGTACTTTTAACATTCCTAGTGTTGGTAGAAGTGGTGGCCTTGCTCTTGCTTAGAAGAAGGAAGTTCATCTCAACATTGTTTCATCCAGTATGAGGGGTATCTATGTTACATCTACTGACATCATTCACTCTAAGACCCGTCACATTCATTTCATGTATGGTGAACCTAATAGTAGTCTTAGACAAGCCTTTTAGGAACAAAAATGTCAGCAACCTAATGCTCCCTTAGATGAACCTGTTTTCTTCATATGAGACTTTAATGCCCTCTTAGGTACTGAAGATAAAAATGGTGGACTAGAAGTTGAAGATCCTGATTTTGAAAACCTAAGAAATTTCTGTTCTATTTTTAACTTGCATGATCCTGGTTTCTCAGGACCTAGGTTTACTTGGTCCAATATGCAACAAGGTCCTGATTTAATTCTTGAAAGATTGGATAGATGTCTAATAAGCCAAACTGCTGAAGATCTTTGTCGTAAACTTTGTGTCAACAATCTCCCCAGAGATTCTTCTGATCATTGACCAATGCATATAGGTTTTAATTATGAGGATGTTTGTATTCCTATACCCTTTCATTTTATGGCAATATGGATTGAGGATCCTACTTGTAGAGATATTATTGCTAACTCTTGGTCTGTCAATGTGGTAGGCTCCCCTGCCTATAAGCTCAAAGATAAATTGTTAAGTACTAAGAAATGGATATTGGAATAAGTCTTCTTTTGGTAATATTCAAACCAATATATCTACTATTAGGAAAGATTTAGCTGATCTCCAACTCTCTAACCTAACTGATACCAGTAATACTTCTAGACTCAGAGCTAGATTGGAGTATCTGTACAATTTAAAAAAATTATATTGGAAGGATAAATCTAGAGAGGTCTGGCTTTTGGAAGGTGACATAAATTCACCCTATTTCCATAGAGTAACTCTCTCTAAAAGGAAAAGAAATGTTATTAGCTGGATAAAGAACTCCTTGAATACTATTCCAACTGATAGAGATAGTATTGGAAATTCTTTCATAGATTATTTCAAAAGTCTTTATTCCTCCTATCCCCAGCAATTTCAAGATTAAATTCTTGCTGATCTTCCTGTTAAGTTTTCTGAAGGGGACAATACTTCTTTAAATATGCCTCTATCTCCAGAGGAAATTAAGAATGTTGTCTTCCAAATAGGGGAAAAAAAGGCTCCTGGTCCTGATGGCTTTACATGCAGTTTTTACCAAAAGCATTGGGACATTGTGGGAGAATCTGTCATTGATATGACACAAACCTGCTTCAGAATAGGTAACATTGCTAAGGTCTTTAATCATACCAATATAGATCTTATCCCCAAAGTCCCTCTTGCTGAATTAGTCACTCAATATAGGCCAATAGGTCTCTGTAATTTTATTTACAAAATTCTTTCAAAAACTTTGGCCAATAGACTAAAACCTTTCATGAACAATATAATTTCCCAAAATCAAAGTGCCTTTATTCCTAAGAGGAGTATTTCTGATAATATTCTGCTAGCCAATGAGGCCATATATGCTGTCAATCATAATGATAAAGTTGAGGGCATAGCTGCCATTAAACTCAACATGTCTAAGGCTTATGACAAGCTTGAGTGGGATTTTCTTGAAAAAGTCTTAACTAAAATGGGTATGTCTAATCACTGGGTTAAACTGATAAACCAGTGTGTTTTTACTGTGTCTTATTCTGTCGTTCTTAATGGAAGACCCACCGGTTTTTTCCAACCTGAAATAGGTCTAAGACAGGGAGATCCTCTTTCTCCCTATCTTTACATCATCTGCTTGGAAGCTCTATCTTCTTACATTGATAGTCTCCAGAAGAAGGGTATTTTAGAAGGCATTAAAGTTTGTAAAGATGCCCCAGAAATGACTCATCTTTTGTTTGCTGATGATTCTCTTTTGTTTTCTAAAGCTACTTCTAAAAACTTTCAGGTCATAAAAGATTATCTTCAAAAGTACTGCCTGGCCTCTGGGAAAGAAATAAATTTTGAAAAATCTGGTATTTTGTTCAGTAAAAAGATTCCTAAACATAGGAAAGCTCTTTTGGCCAATATTTTAGATATCCAAAGCAGGGATCTAGGAGAAAAATATCTTGGCACTCCTACTGTGTTTCAAGCTTCTAAAATACAGACCCATATGGGTATTCTCCAAGCCATTGATGTCAGGATTTCTATCTGGCTTCATAAGCTCTTATCCCAAGCTGCTAGAACTACTCTAATAAAGCACATTGGCCAAGCTATTCCCCTTTTTCAAATGGGAGATTTCCTTATTCCTAAACATCTTTGTAAAAAAATGGACTCCCACCTCTACAAATTCTGGTAGGGTGAAACTTTAGATCCTAAGGATAAAAAGTTGCATCTCCTTGGTTGGGACATTTTATGCTCCCCCAAAGCTGAAGGTGGTCTGGGCTTCAGGAAAGCTGAGTTAAATAATGTGTCTATGCTTGCTAGGAATGCCTGGAGAATCTTAGAAAATCCTAACTGTTTACTTGCCATTGTTCTTAAGGTTAGATATTTCCTTAGAACTGATTACTTGCCACTGTTTACTTGGAAGTGTCTGCATGCCATAAAGGAACTTATAAAACCTTTCATTTCTTGGATTGTTGGGGTTGGTCAATTCATTGACCCATGGTGTGACAAATGGATTCCTTCTCTGGGTTCTGCCACACCCAACCATCTTGTTCCTCCTGATCCTAGTATTAAAGTTGTTTATTTTATTGATTCCCAAACTAGAAGTTGGGATGTGTCTAGACTTAACACCCATTTTAATAATGTTTATGTCTAGAAGATTATCATTATTCCCTTAAGCCAACTTTGCACTCCTGACAGGAGGGCTTGGGATCTTTCAAAGAATGGAAATTTTCTTCTAAATCTGCCTACTTGGGGATCAGAGGCCTTAGGCCTTGCCCTTGTAAAAACCTTTGGAAGCGTATTTGGAAAGTAAGAGTCCCTTACAAAATTCAGGTCTTTTTATGGAGAGCATCTAGAAATGCTTTGCCCTCCAGAACTATTATTCACACTAGAATGCCTATGCATAGTGTAGATTTTCCTAGATGCTCTGATCCTCATGAAACCATTATGCATGCTTTGGTCATTTGTTCCTTTGCTAGTAGAGTCTGGTTCATCTCTGATTTCAACATAAACATACAATTTTTTCAAAATAAATCTTTTATTGACTGGCTTATTTTCTGGTTAATTGATCCTCAATCTAAACTCTCTGAAGATGATCAATGTCTCTTTGTGGTTATTTTATGGTCTTTCTGGACCGTTAGAAACAACCTCATCTTCCAAAACATTAAGGAAAACCTTACTGTTGTCCTAGCTAGAACCAGAGCTATGCTCCTCACTAGGAAAACTAGGAATTCCAGTTTGACTATCACTTCTACCATGCATGTCAGTATTTGTGATAAATGGATGCCCTGATGAGTCCTAAAAAGTGCATATTTCTATATATTTTTCTTGGCATTTAACTCATCTTTTGTGCATTAATTCTACATTTTATCCCATATTCTGTATTTTCATTGTTTTCAAGAATAAATATTTTTCTTACTTAATTTTGCATTTTTAGGTAATAAATAAAGTCTGGATAACTTGCGGAGCGGAAAAGAGCTGAAGAGTGGTGAAAAGCCGGGAGGAATTACACAAGGAAGCCGCGAAGAATGTTGTGCACAAGACCAAAAGGCTAGAAGTGGGCTTGAAGAGGAAGAAATTGTTCTTAAAGAAGAAATGGGCTCAGAATTATCCCAAGCCCAACTTATCTCCCAAACCAAAACCCAAATCCATAACCCACTTCTCATGTAGCCGTCAGATTGGATCCATATCATCATCCAACGGTCGCATCCTCTTCGTGCATCAAAGTCTGAATTTCCTGACCAACACTACAACACCTAACTCCATCTCACGCCGTTAGTTTCGTTGTATCTCTTCATCCGACGGTCGCTGAAGGCTATGTTCCATCTTATCGTTGGATGCATTTCAGATGTATCGATCAAACGCCTATCACTCGCCTAACATCGAAATCTGATGAGCCCGCCTTACACCCGAGCAACCTAACCCTATACCCATCGCCAAACACTCCCCTCCTTCTTTCCATCGACTTCTTTCTCCCTCACCCTCTGCAACCACCATACTCTGCAACCACCATCACCACCACCTTCTCCCCTGTCATCTCCACCAAACGCCGCCAACAACTCTCTCCACCAAACCGTATCTACCCACATCACCCCCATACCCTACATACATCTCTAGCCACCTATTTTACCCATTTCCCCTCTAATTTTCCCCTGAAACCCTAGGTGGGAAATTAGTAAAATAGGTGAGGCTATAAGACTGAATTGGAGCATGAGAAGGACTGAGAGAAGGCAAAGAAGGATGGGTCGACGTCAATTTGAAGATTAGGTGAGTTAATTTCACTGTTTGAATTTGGGTATTTTTCTATAAACCCTAATTGTATAATTTAGGGATTTGGGTATAAATAGACTGTGGTGTTGTTGTAAAAGTTATGCCTGGATTAGCCAGTGTGTCCAGAACCAAGTTCTGTTAATGATCATTTTTTTGCTGTTAATGTTGTGTTCATGTTTAGTGTAATATCCTGTTGTGTTCTGTGTGTGATGTTTGTTCCTGTGATGTTTTGTATCCATCTGTCATGTTATGTTTGTGTTAATTAGCATGTTTGTAATGTCTCTTCACATGATCATGTATTTTCCCTGTTTAAACCTCAGAGAAGACCTTTGAACCATGATGGTTAGCTATTAGGATGGTTTTTGTTGAACTCAAAATAGCTTAGGCTAGTTAGATTCCTAAAAGCCCAACTGATTTGTGATTAGTGGTGCTGTAAGAAGACCACTAATGCTAGGGGTCAGTGGTGGCTCTAAGGAGTTAATCAGCTACATTAGTTAGTAAGCCACTGCCTAGTTAGTCTGTGATTGGTTGTGCCTTAAACAGACAGCCAATACTAGGGGTTAGCTAAGGCTGTAAGGTTAGTTAACTAGACATATGACAAAAACTTAACCTAGATGAACTAGCTAGGTGAAGGGAATTCTCATCCATCTCCTTACACTTCCCATCCACAATTTCTTTTCCATGTTCTGTTTTGGTTAAGTTGTTCTTAGTTTCTTTCATTCTTTACTTCACTGCCTTTGGCTCATTGCCATTGTAACTGTCACTATCTCACTGCCACTTAGTTACTTGTTTAGATAACTTTAGTCTAGGAAACTTCAATACACCCCAAGTCTCTGTGGAATGATCCCTTGCTTACTTTCTATACTAAAACTTGGCCTTGTATACTTGCAAGAGTTTTTGTGTGTTTTCTAACCACACCATGCCCCCTCTTTTGGATGGATTAAATGTAATACTGATGGTGTTTTTGATGATATCTCTGGAGCAAATGGTGCAGGACATGTGATGCGAGACTTCTTAAGAAAAGCAACCTTTTGTGCTTCCTTAGTCTTTGATGTTCATTCTGCTGAAGAAGCTGAAGCAAGAGCCATCTGGGCAGTTCTGAAGAAAGCCGTGGAACAACACTTAACTCACATCATCATAGAAAGTGATGCGAAATCTCTCATAGACCAATTTTCAGCTGGAAATTTTGATGGGGACTCGCGTACGGATGCTATCTTTAAAGACATTCTATTTTTTTCTTCTAAGTTATCTGCTTGCATTTTTAGTTTCCAGCCTCGTTATTGTAACTATGTGGCTCATGATCTTGCTCTATGCGCAAAACAAAACAATTCTACCATGTACTGGTCTACACCTCCTGTTTGGATCCTTCCAACAGTTAAGGAGGACCGTTAGCCTTTTTGAAGGCCTTTGATTATTAAAAAAATAATAATAATAAAAAAGAATAATTTCTCATTTTCCAGACGGACTTATGTGCTTATCAGTATGTTCTCTTTTGCATAGCCCTGGCCGGCGGGAGTTTGTTTCAGCTGTGTCGAAGTAACCCTCTTGCAATAGATTGGAAACTACGTGTTCTCATGGATTTGGACATTATTAGTAATCATCTTTGGAGTTGTATTGATTTAGCTCTGACTCATGACTTAACTCAGTAATGACTCGCATGATGAATTGATTTAACTCAGTCATATTGAGACGATTCAAGGGCGTAAATGTCTTTTACTAAGTTGTATAACTGCCACCTTTCCACTAACTGATGTCAATAATTTTTTTGGATGGAAAAGTTCAAATGTGTGACATAAGATAAAGTCCGAAAAAAACGGTGACACTTTCTTAAACATGAAATTGAAAGTTTGGCTCTTTATTAAAATCCTCTTTTGTTAACGCCTAATATCTCGTAAGTATTGATTAATCTATAATGGGGATTTTAATAAACTGCCACACTTTCAATTTCGTGATTAAGATAGTGCCACCATTTTTTCCGGAATTTATCTTATGCCACACATTTGACCTTTTCCATCCCGTTTTTTTTTGAGAAAATGTTTAACTGCGTTAGTGCCTATGTGGCCCCTATTAAAAGACATTTAAGCCCCCAAAATCATCTAACTAGGACCGATCCAAATCAACTTAATAGTGTGAGTCATTGCCGAGTTTGGTTGATATTCTTCTTCTTCCCCAATTAATAATCAACTTAATAGTAAGGCTAGCAAAGTTCATACTAGTAAGGAACTAATAATAATATGGTTGATTGTGAACTTACTGCAAACATTGTATCTGTCCAAGTAGTAGATGTATTTGAATTCCAAGGGGACTTATATCAATCAAGAGATGTGCATGCTGATGCTGATCAAGAGGTAGATTTGTGTTCATGTTTTAAGACTCCTTTTTAGCCAATCTTCCCTAAAATTTCGAATAGGATAGAGACCGAACAATCCAAACATATACAAGCTCTATAATATCATTAATCTTAGCCATTCATCTCACAGAATTAACGGAAATATAGCTCCTCTTGTTAACTGTTTTCACGGGAACAAAATAAACTTTGAACTGGTTTTTTAATATAAACTTCAACTAAATCGGAGATGAATTTGAGCCCTTGTCTTGTATTGCTATCAAACAGAAAACTCATATATTCCTCCTTCCCATGTTTACCAAACATAAAATTGAATGAATTGAAAATAATGAATCATCGATGTATGTAAAACTATAAATACCCAATTCATGAATTAGATGGAGAAGTTGATATGCGCCAAAATCCTCAAATTCTTCAAGAACAGGGAAATCCACAAATTGAAAATTACACACACTAAACGATTGATTGAAATTCAAACAAACAACAAAAAGATAAATTAGCACGAACCCATAATCTGAAATTGAGAGGATTATTACTACTCATGATCATGTTTGTTTATCCAGAACCATTACCTTGCTCCTCTTCCGTCTCTTCTCTTCAATCAATCTTTTAATTTATCTTTGCTCCTATTTCGTCTCTTCTCTTCAATCAATCATTTAATTAAATCATCTACCAGATCCATCATTCCAAATATATAAGTAGATGGTTTTTGTGTACAGGAGAACAGAAAGAGAGAAAGTTTGTATACACATAAGAACAAAATGGGGATGGGTTAGACATGAGTGGGATCAGAAATATATTTCTAAGTATAAGAAAGGTAATTAGGTAATGATAACACATCTTTTGGATTTTTTTCAATGATAGTTGACTGATCCAGTATGACCTAACGAAATAGCTAACATGTGTGGCATTTTATATATTTTGAAAAAAAAAACAGTGGCACTTTCCTATCGTTAATACAAAGTGTGGCACTTTCTTAAATTCTCTATAATAATTTAATTAGTAGTTACATTAGCTAGTGCTTGAAATTGGTGTTAGCGGT
Source organism: Papaver somniferum (assembly GCF_003573695.1). Taxonomy (NCBI): domain Eukaryota; kingdom Viridiplantae; phylum Streptophyta; class Magnoliopsida; order Ranunculales; family Papaveraceae; genus Papaver; species Papaver somniferum. The sequence continues at coordinate 97,141,525 of NC_039359.1, read as the reverse complement.
GAGAGTTAAAGCACATAACTAATTCTTCTTTTTTGGAACGGTTTGAAAGAAAAGGTGGAAGAAAATAGGAAACCTTAGGTTTTTGTAATTTTGATGGCAAAATTGTGACGATGGAGATTCCAGTGGTTATAAAGAAGTGGGTGTATCCACGAAGTGGATTGTCGTGATTACGATCCAACTGATTTGGGTTATTTGTTGGACGAACAAGAAAGTATAAATCAATTCATAATTACGGATTTTATTCAAGCAAATGAAGAATCATACCGAAAAAATGAAGATCATAATGCTTATACTGGTCAAGTAGACGTGCTAAGGATCTCGAAACATGTATTTGTAGCTTATAATCGCCAAAACATAGAAAATTTTCAAAATTCATGTGCTTTTCTAGCCTACATATAACCCATAATCTATATTATTACAAGATATTATGAACCAGAATCAGCTGGTATGGTGAAGAACAACGGCCAATGGTGATTCATATTAGCAGGATTGGTAGGTGAAAAAATCGGATGTTACGGAGTAACATATCCGCCGATTATAGCACTTAGAGATTCTACCAAAAAACACCAAGCATACAATCGACAGATTATGTTGCTCTATAAGTCAATTGTAGTAAAAGAAGAAAAAAAGTGGCTAGAAAAACTGCACTTTGTTGAATGTTAGGATCGACATACATATACAATCGATTGATGCGTGTTGCTCTATAAGCCGACTGTAGTACAAAAAGTGGCCAAAAAAGCTGCATTTTGCAGAATACTAAAATTGACATAAAAGTCAGTTCACATGTTACCAAATACAATCGGCACATATGCACGTTCATACCGACCCATTATAACTTAAAAACCAGCCTGAAAAAGAGCATTTCAAACAAGGGGGAGAATCGATTGATATGCACGGCTGACATCCGCCAATTCCAATGTAAAAAAAATCAAGAATTTATGTTCGAATTGACTTACTCAAAATACATCATTATATATTAGTTCATTTAAAACCAATCAAACCTTAAATTCATTGAAAACCAAACCTAACAAGTCTTAAAATAAAAAGCATAATTATTGTTTTCGACATAAACAACCATAAACATAATTATTTTTACTTCTTTTTCCATCTTCTTAGTTATAATAAGCACCCGCATTATCTTTAGCAGCACTACCATTATCCGCAGCGAAATTTTAGTCCAAATTCTCTCCAAGCAACAATAAAGTTTCCTTTGCAAGTTGAAAAGTTAACAACTTCATAAAGTTCCTCAAATGTAAGTTCATCGCGCAGTTTCATTACTTGTTCCAACTTTGTCTAAACTCCAAAAGCAAACTTGTGTTGGTTGTCTATCAAAATCTCTTTAATTCATTTATCTTCCCGAAAAATAGGGACAACCTCATATATTAATGATATGCCGACTGAAAATCGAATCAGTTACAAGTTTAACTGGGTTTTCAGCAGACCTAATAATTTCAGACAGATAACATACCATTATATATATATATATATATATATATTATTACAGTATTCAAACAGAACATTATCTCAAGAAAAAATCTAACCATCCCTAGTCGATTTATAAGTAGCAGAACAAGTTTAAATGACCATGTTTAGAGTGAAATTAATATAACCAAACCATCTATCAAATCTATATATAATAGAGATGCTAGGATCAAAAAATCCAACCATTTCTCAAGGTTCTCTTCAAAGTAATAATAACTCAGTTGACAATGGTCTAGCAGGATCCGTAGATCCCATCAAAAATCAACAAATTTTCCAAACAAAGGTGTACAAGTAACATAAATAACCAAAATCGGTTATTGTAGGACAGGACCAGTCTGAACGTTTATAGAAATCTGTCTTCTGAATCTTGTTGCTGGTGTCTTTAGTCTTCTTGTTGCTGGTGGTGTCTTAGGAAGTAATCTTGTTGCTGGTGGATTTGGATAACTTTTGATGCTTTTAATGTTGTTCTTAATCATCTTTAAAAACAACCAAAAAAAACTCTAACAAAAACCTATAAATACGAAACCAAAACAAAGGTTACATAACTAAATTAACCTAAAAGGAAAAAAATAAAGATAATAGTCTACTAATAACATTTGATCTAAAAACTCAAGAAATCAAGTCAACCCCAACTAATAACTTAGATCCGAATCAAGGGAAGCATTACGAAGATTTAAGAGTGATTACCTACTCAAATTTGCTCCCGAGGAGCAGATCTGAGCAGGGAAAGATTCAATGGAGAAAAGTTTCTCTGATCAAAATCTCTCTAATGGATTACTCTATCGTAGCCCCTCCTCTCCTAACTATACTTATGTCCACAAAAAATAAACCGTAGAGCAAAGATAAGCATGACTAAAGAATAAAATATTCAAAAAAAACAAGTGTATACAATAAGACATACGAATACAGACGGATTCTTGCTTGAGAAAATTCAAAAAGGATATTAATCAGCAAATATTTTTGTGAAACTTAAGTCGATTATATATTAAATGAACCGTAAACTTCTCAATCGGTATATATATATATATATATATATATGACGATGGTGGTAATGTTAATTCGACTCGAAGAACATCAACCAGAATCGGGGGGTAAGATACATCTATATCAGTTGATTTTGGTTGATTTTCAAAAAAAATGATGAATTTTTTTCAATTTTTAATGTGTAAAACATTGAAAAACCTTGTTAAGAGGAATGACTTGTTCCAATTTTTGACTTATGGAACCTTAATTGAGTTATTTTTGGATTAGGTTTTAGTATTTGATTAGGGTTCGAAAGATGTTAGGTTTTTATTTTAAAGGTTAGTATTTGGGGAGGCTGAAACTAAAAATGAATTTTTATATTTATTTCAGTGTTAGGGTTATTGTAGAGAGTAGTTTTGTATTTTCAAACAATTTAGAACATCCCACATTCCACACTCTAAGTGGAGCAAAATTTGGTACGCCTCAAACTAGCCAGGATAATTTAACATTTATATCTCTCACTAATATTGACTACAATATTTTTTCCATGTCGAATTTGTCTATTAAATTCTCGGCCCATGAAAAATAACATCAATCTAATTACTCAACAATAACATAACAAGACAAAAACTTACAATCACATAACAACAATACATCTGAACTCTCATCCATATTATCACTCATCTATGTTTTGTTTTACTGAATGAATGTTGTAACCACTTTTATTGTATATTACTACTTAGTTCATAATTTGGTTAGTCTGGATGTAACTTATGATTACAATACAACAGTGGGAAGTTATTCGACTTTATCCACTTGGCGCGTAACTTGGAATTTAGATCTTTTGTTATATATTTTTACAGGAATCTAAGTTGGTTGGATTATACATATGTTGACAAGGAGTTGAATATCGATTTAGTCAGTGGTACTTATATGAGTTTGCAAATGACGAAGGTTTTGTTTACTATATTCGTCCGCCTTCTTATTCTCCTTCTTATTTTCGTCGGAAAATAACTTCATGGTTGATGTTTAGTGACTTCCCTATCCCAAATAATTACTCAATTTTCGAATTTGTGCAACTCTGTGCTTGGATTGGTAGCATATTGACCTTATACACTTGATAGATATTAGAGCCACAAGTCACGACTTGTGGTCTTGTTTCATTTTAAACTTAACATAGTTTGATAACCTTATGAAATTCGCCGTTTTAGTCTATATATAATGAAAATTATTGTCCTGACACTGTTTTAACAACAAATATTTTACTGAGTATAAGCTACCAAATAACATCACTCTTCTCAGCGGTTTCTTTATCGCGGTGTTGTTGTTTTGATAGTTTAACTTACACTAGCATACTCGTAATCCAATTTTTCATGTTGAAGTTCTGTTCATCTTTTGTTGAGGACATATTCGAGCATGTCAATTCTAGTATTCCCCTAGGGATAAGAATAAAAGAGATATTAAAAGGGTAACATGGGTAACTGATTTCACCATAAAAACTAAAGAAACCCTATAATCTGTTCATCAAATTTGGGAGTAATAGTGAGAAAGAAATAGAAAAAAATGGCTGGAACTAAGAATAGTTCATGAGGTAAATCAGAGATGAAGAAATCTAGCCTCAGAAGAGTAGTAAGCCTAAGAAAAAATTGACTAGCAAGCAGCATGATAAAAGAGTGCAAAGAGAAGTTGAAAAAAACTTGAACAAAGCTGTGAGCCAGAGCGGCGGTGAAGGCCAAATATGGGCTTCTGAAGAAGGTGGTTGTAAGTCTCGACTTTAAGTAGGAGAATTCTATTTTACTCGAAAAGCATATTATTCAGAGGATGATGTCTCAAATTATTCCTCAAGCATTAAGGAATCCTCATCGCCGATTTGCCACATTACAGGGTCATATTTTGCATTAGAGTTAAGTAGGAAATAAGGAATAATTAGTTACCATAAGATAAACTTTAAGTTTTTAATTACAGATAAAATTTATTTTAATTGACATTCACCCATATTTTTTTATCTTTAATTTTAGGCTTTGCAAAAACAGATTTCTTTTAGTAGATTTACGGATTTTGCCAAAATAGAATATTGATGAAATAAACATAATTTTTTGCATATGAATTTATAAGTTTCATTTATGATATAAAGTTTAGTTTTTGCACATAACAATATATTGTATATTTGTTACAATATAATATTAAAAAATTAGTTTTGAAAATATATGGTAAACTTGATAATGTGTATATTCATATTATATTACCGTACTTACTATTTGCATTAATTTAAACTTAGTTGTAAAAAAGTGTCTCATATGCCATATGGTATGAATTTTTAATTTTGCAACTGAATATCCTTTGCCATACAATTTTTTTTAAATGATTTTGTTTTTAGATGAACAGTACTTCTTTTTTTGTAGTTGATTTATTTTATGAGTTCGAATACTTTTGGCATAATTTTTTATTTAAATTAATTTAAATAATTCATAAAACGAATATATAAGCTTCAAATGCGCATTATTTCTTCTGGAAAAAAAGGAAAAGAATTTCTTGAAATAAAAAATTATTATTATTAGATGTCGATAAATGTTCATAAGAGGATAAAAGTGAAATATTGTTTGGTTAAAAAAAACCCAAATACTTAGTGAAAACTACAATAACACATATAAATGTGGATAAACACATATTTCAAAAAGGTGTGTGTAAGTATTAATTTCTCGTTTTTATACGTGTAAACACTATTCTTTTAATGAAAAAATTGCCAGCATGTTGCTAACAACTTTCAACCATATTTGACTATTATACTGCACATTGATGTTGGGAGCTATTTGATTTTCTTAAATTCAAGGTTAAAGGTCCTCTTGTTAACTTGTCTGTCGTTTTTACTATGGTCTAATAGGAACTTGTGATTAAAAAATAAGATATTCGTTAAAATAAATGGATACGGGAACTCAACCCCAATTCTCAAAGAGCTGATGGTTCTACTATATCCTTGAAAGTTCCAACTTCTTAATAAACAAAATTCAAATCAATACTCAAATAATAATTCAAATGCAAGTTAAATTTATTATGAGAATAGTAGATATAAACACAAAACCAAGAGGAAGATAACAATATCACAGGTTCATCACAACTTTTTTTATTTTGTTTCATTTTCTTGAACAACTACATTTGCAACGAGCTATGCATTTCTTGCAATATGAAAGACGTGGTTTCCCACCATTGCAGTCGCATTATTTTATACATATCATCTGCGATTTTCCACCCCAATGACATTTCGGCATGCATTGAAGAATAGGTGTACATGCTGGGCATCCATACTTGAACTAACCAAAACGCAGTCTTTATATCTATACTTTTTATTTAACTTAATTTTAAATTGTTCACAAACAAAAATATAAGTTTGTAATGCTAATATTTCCCTTGGAGAAAAAAAAAGAAACTCTTGAAATAAAAAACAATTTTTATTAGAGATCGATAAATGTTCGTACGAGGATGAAAGTAAAATGTTGTTTGGTGAAAAAAACCCAACATAAGTGATAACTACAATGATACCTATAAATGTGGGTAAACACATATTTAAAAAGGTGTGTGTAAATATTAATTACTAGTTTTTTATATATGCAAATACTATTTTTAATGAAGATATTTAAAAGGATGTTAACAACTTTCCACCAGATTTGAGTATTATACTGATATTATTAAATTCACGGCTAAAGATCCTCTTGTTAACTTGTATAACGCGTTTTTCCTATGATCTATTAGGAATTTGAAATTAAAAGACAACATGATAGCATATTTGCTAAAAAAAATAAAGCAACACGAGAACTCAACCCAATTTTAATAGGGATGATGGTTTTATTATACGCTTCAAATCTCCGACATCTTGATGAACATGATTACAACCAACAAAGCTAGCAAGTGAAAGCACTGGGGGTACCAAAATACACCACCAACTTTTTCGTAGGAAATCTGTATGGAAAAACTCAACACAACTCCGAGAGTTAAAACTCAATCAAGGAAAGTGAAAAAGCGGGGGTATAACAACCACACCCAATATTTCATTTAGGCAATCTGCATGGACTAACTCTAATATAATTTTGATAGCACCAAGTAATAAAGCGAGATCGATCAAGAAATATATCCAAGAGTTATATCTCTGTTTCTTAATGTAATCAGCAAATCAAACAGATGGAAATCCGTGAGCCTGATTTGGGTTACCGTACCTAAAGGTGTATATTGAGTTGGCTCAACAATAGTTAACCGAAGTTAGCCATATGAACACTTTCATATCAACCTTGTTCATCTTAACACATCTAGACCAAATGACTCAAATGAATCTAGTTGTGTTACTCATAGAGTTGTTAAATTGTTTATATTCTCATATAAGTATACAAGACACAATTGAAGTAAAATCGGTTTTGATTCCCTCAAATCAATTCATGAACATTTTAGCCACGTTTTGCAAAGATTGCATTCCTTATTATATAAATGTATTTTTTCATGAGTATGTAAACATACTGAACCGATTTTAGAACTTAACCACTCAAGTATGTAAATGAGTACGCATATTTAGAGTTCCGGACTTGGTCTGTCCGCTAGTATGCAAACGATATGCATACTGTCGTTCATGACCGAACTCAGTTGAAATCAGCATGCAAACGGGAACGCAAACTATAGTTCCCCTACTTCAACTGTTAAAACCATATGCATACGGGTATGCATACTAAGTACCCGGACTTGGAATACACTTGCAACAGTAAGCATACAAGTACGCATACTGTGCTATATCCAAACAATGGTTAATTGTTCCAAACTCCCATTTCAATCATTGAAACATTTTAAGAAGAAGAGAATAGCTGTCTCACACAAACTATTAGCTTCAAAGCAATTTTCAAGTGATCAAATGATCAATACGAAATATTCCGAGTCTACATCAAATGACTGTCTCACACAAATCATATAAGATGTTACCAGACGATTTTCACATGATCATCTTTTGACTTTCGTCAAGAATCAAAGATGAACTTGGTTAAAGCGAAAGCTTACCAATACATATTTCGAGAAATATGTAAGCGAGTTAAACTCATCTCGAAACATCAAATGTGTATAATGTAAAGTCTATATAGTTATATGAATTAGTCTTAATAAGAGATAGAAAGAAATAGACTTCTGTGTGATAGATGAGTTCAAGTCTCCACATACCTTTTGTTGATGAAGTTCCTCCAAGCTCTCCTCAGTAGATCTTCGTTTTCAATCGATGAACGCCGTGAAGTCTAAATCTCAGCTACACATTTTATCCTAGTCCGAGACATAATTATAAGTAGACTAGAAATAAAGACTTATAGTTTTGACAACTAAACTTGACAAACAAGCTTGAGATATCAGCGCTTGAGAGTTTGACCGAGCAGTGCTCTAACAATCTCCCCTTTGTCAATTTTAGTGACACAACTATCAATACATATGGATTAAAAAATAAATAAAATTTGTAGCTTCTCATCCAAATGCTCGATTTCCTTGGTTCTTCAACATTACTCGAAATCTTCGTCACTTCCAAGTACTCCAGTGATTATGAACGTGTTTAACTCAGAATCATAGTTGTTGAAGATCCGTAGTCGTAACACCGAGAAAACAATTGTTCTCAATCATTGTTATACAATGTCATAGTATTATTATACAACATCAAATTTCAATTGAATCACAACTTTGACAACAATACTACGGTGATATGTATCACTCCCCCTTAGTCAAGACTTCATCTCACAATGAAAACCACTCCCCCTTACATAATGATCCGTAAACCATATGTATATGTAATGTGAACTACAAAATAATTCTCCCCCTTTTTGTCAATATAAATTGGCAAAGGTACGAAAACTAATGTGACCATAATGAAATTATCAAAGAGATACTTCGTGACTAAAAGAGAACATATCAACCTTGTTTCAGTGATTTCACATAGTCGAAGCTTAGTGTATTCTTCAAGGATTTTATAAAGATACAAGATAACTCATACAATATTCCACAGTCACACTCCCCACAAAGATTTGGAAATTAATCACAAATTCAATTAAGAACTCTCCCATAATATGTCATTCCCTAAAGAACAACAAGAGCGACCTTACTTTTACAAGAAAAAAAGGATTTCTCTGGACATTAACAAATCACATGAAACATGAATTTGTATACAGAAAACTCAATCATTAAACATAAAGGGACCTCAATGATTAATTTAATCGGAAATGCTCATCATAGAAACCTTACGGAGCCGAACATTACTTTCACATAGAAGTGGATCAGGGAAAGATCAATACTGCGGAATATTCAAATGTTCATTCTATATTTCATCAATATTTGCATAAAGACATAAAATATACTTAAGTTTTGAGAATATATGGGACAGTCATAGTTCACGGACGTAAACGAATATAACCCATACCAAGTTTTGCAATATATAAAACCAATAAAGATTAATACTGCAAATATCATCTTCTAAATAACTTAGAATTTAAATAAATAAATATAAAACATTGCAAGATGAAAATCGTTGGCAATATCTATGTGTAATCATAATAATTGATATTCCAAACTCTAGTTATCCTTCTTAAAACACAAGAATAAATTCTCATAAGAAGTTTACTAGACATTAAGATTCTTGAAAAATTCTTCATCGTACGCGAACTCCTTATCGTCAACAGACATTGGAACATAAGGTTCATGAAGAAAAGAGTCAATTACAACGAACTTTCTAAACTTATGCCGAACCAGGGCCTTCTGAATTTCAAGAATTCTTAGAACAATGGCCTTTATTTGCTGAATCTCCTTTCTTGTTTCCTTCAACTCTTCAAGAACACCATAAAACTTCTGAAGATTTGAAGGGACAACCCTTGGTTTATTCACATTCCCCTTTTTTCTTTTCAAAGTTGAAAGTAAAGGAGATATATCTTTTTCCTTCATGATTGATGGCTTAAAAATCATATTAACATCTTTTCCATTAGAAGACATGATGCTTGGAGTCTCCATACAAGTATTTGACTGTAAGAGAAATTCGCAAATCAATCTCTACAAGCAATCTTGTGATAAAAAAGTTTTCAGAGAATGAAAAACGGAATGTAGGGTTACGGAACCTTTATTCAAAAGATTCACGTAACACAATTCTCAACCCTAAAGAAAGTAGAATTGTCTATTTTAACCCTCTTTGAATGATCAAACATGGAAAGTCTTTTCAATTCCAATCTCAGATATGAAAAGAGCAATAGAATTCCAAACAGAAAAAGAAAAAGAAAAATAAACACAATTTTTTTTTTCTAAAGCCTGAAACGTGCATAACTCTTGTCTCTTTTGGACCAGGCACAAGAGACAAGATGCACCTTCAACACAATTAAGATGTGTTGGGGTGAACAGTAATTTGTCCACCATAACCTTCTTGTATGGAATTCTTAATACCCTCCTTCATAGAATGTTTAGACCATGTTCTTTTCAGTAGTGATCTAAATGTTTCTTTAGAAATTAACTTATTCGGAGAAGAGTTGAATTTAGATACCTCGGAAGATTTCTGAACAAGTTTGAGCTTGTTTGCTAATCGATTTGCTCTCTATTGAATTTTGTTGACATGTCTTATCTTATTTTTGTACTTGAAACACTTAGAGAGTTCATGACCCTTGAGATTACAATAAGAATATGTCAATATGGAGGACGGTTCAGACACCATAGCTGAGAAAGCTGCTAAACAAATTGAGGTGCCTGAAACATGTGAGATAGAATTTTCAGCATACAAGGAAAAATTCATTTTATCCTCCAAAGTGGTTGAAGTTTCTCCAGGGATAATATCAAAATTGATGTACGTATTGCTACAATTATCAAAGTCAATATTTTCACCAAGGAGAACAACACTTGATTTTTCATCTCCATTAGAATCATAGTGATCAGACATTTCATCAAGAGTTGCAGCAAGACCTTTGTTTCCAGTGTATTTTCTACGATTTGGACACTCATTAGCAAAATGACCAAAACCTTTACACTTGAAGCATTGTGGCATATCCTCATCATCAATACCGACGGTATCCCTGTTTTTAGGAGGGACACGATCATGAGGTTTAACTGATGATCTAGGTTTATCTCTAGTGATCTGCTTACTTCTCTTCAAAGGAATATCTTTAAACTGTCTTGTGATCAAGGAGACTGAATTGTCAAGATCTTCATCTGATGAATCAGTCTCAATAGGATCTTCCACACAGATGCCAACACTTTTAATTTTGTCAAGTATTTTAGTGTTCTTTTGTGCTCTGAAAGCAATATCCTTTCCAGATTTGGATATATGCTCATGATCAAAGATATTTAACTTTCCAACAAGAGCATTTTTGGAAAGGGTTTCAAGGTTCTTTTCCTTCAACGATGGCGTGCTTCTTAGAATCGTATCTAGATGGCAATGATCTGAGAATTTTCATCATAATGTCATTTCAGGAATAGTCTTACCCAATGCAAAAGAATCTTTAACAATTCCAGACATTTTGTGATTAAACTCATCAAATGAATCTTCAACTGCCATACGAAGGTTTTCCTAATCAGAATTTAGGTTTTGAAGCCTAAATTTTTTTCCACATGCATTCCCTTCAAATACAATTTCTAAGATATCCCAAACATCTTTAGACCGAGTGCACGTAGTCACATGATGCTGAAGATTTGGGGTAGTGGCATGTATGATAGCATTTACGCCGTCATAAATTTGCTTTGCAGTGAGAAGCTCATCAGGCTCATACCTACCAATATCCTTTGCAGTAGTTACATCGTCTACTGTAACCATGGGAGGATTATAGCCATTAACAACATAAACCCACGATTGAAAATCAGGTGCTTGGATAAAGGCACGCATAGGGATTTTCCACCATAAGTAATTCGAGCCATCGTAGACTGGTGGTACGTTTATAGAGATAACACTTCTGTTCATATACTCAAATTGATACAAACACAGACTTATGAGGTCTTAAACGTGTTTTCCTGCTCTGATACCAATTGAAAAAGCGGGGGTATAACAACCACACCCAATATTTCGTTTAGGCAATCTATATAGCCTAACTCCAACATAATTATGAAAGAAACAACTATTAAGCGAGCTAGATCAAGAAATATATCCAAAAGTTATATCTTTGTTTCTTAATGTAATTAGCAAATCAAACAGATAGAAATCTGTGAGCCTGATTAATATAAGAAACAACTTGAACGGTACCAAAGACCAATGTTCAAGTGTCAATCAATTCAATTAACAACCAGAACGTCGGATTCATAAACTCATTAAACTTACCCACAACTTGTGATATTTCAATTATATAAACAAATATAATGCAGAAAATAAATAACACATACACCAAGATTTTGTTAACGAGGAAATCGCAAATACAGAAAAACCCTGGGACCTAATCCAGCTTTGAACACTACACTGTTAGTGTGTTAATCACATTTGTGTGTAAGTACGAAATCGGGAGCCTGAAGTATGCGTACCCATACGCGTACTGGCGGTTGCTGATGTATGGGAAAGTATGCATACCCGTACGCATACTGGTGGAAAATTCACCTCCTTGAATTTCTGCTGGAGTTTGGAAGTGTTAAGTGGTATGCGCACCCGTACGCGTACTGGCGTAACCAAACTCGGTCCAGCTACTTAAGTATGCGTACCCATTTGCATACTTGAGTGGGTTACTTTCTAAAATCAGTTGTGTACATGAACATAAACATTTATATTATAAGGAATGCAATCTTTGCAAACCGTGGCTACAATGTTCATGAATTGATTTGAGTGAATCGAATCGATTTTGTTTCGATTGTGTTCTTGTATACTTCTATGAGATTATAGAAATTGAATGACTCTTTAGCTAGTTTCATTTGAGTCATTTGAACTAGTTATGGTTAAGATGAATAAGTTTGATATGAGAGTTAATCATATGGATAAATTCGATTAACTATTGTTGAGTCAACATGGTGTACACGTTTGGGTACGGTTACATAAACCTAAATGAGGGTACATTTCATTTGTGTGTAACAAGCTAAGTTCGATCTAACAGTTGTGTTAGAGCATTGCTCGGTCAAACTCGCATGCATTGATATATCAAGCATGTCTGTCAATGTTAGTAATCAAAATTATAAGTCTTGATTTCTAGTCTACTATAGCTAAGGTCTCGGACTAGGATAGAAAGTGTATTTGAGCTCAAGAATTCCATGGCAATCATCATAAAAGACGAAGGACTACTCAAGGAACTGGTGGATCTTCATCGACTAAAAGGTATTTGGAGACTTGAACTTATCTATCACTCAAAAGTCTATTTATCTCCTATCTTGAGACAAAAGTCGTTTTGCTATATAGACTTAGATTATACACATTTGGTATTTTGAGCCGAGTTTACCTCGCCTATCTATTTTTCGAAATATGTGTTGGTAACGCTTTCTCTTTAGCCAAGTTCATCTTTACCTAGTGACGGAAGTCATGTTATGTCTCAAATCAATTTGAAAATTGCTCTGACGAAAAATGGTTTGTGAATAACAACTATATAACGTCGTCTGAGAATGTTTAAATGATTGAAATGAGAGTTTAGACTATACAACCATTTGGAGGATATAAGCATTGTTGTGGAAACACATATATGTATAAGTCCTTATTGCTTGAACTGAAGTTTGCGAACTTTGTTGATCAAGTGAACCGGAGTAGTGCCTGAGCTAAGTCCGCGAACCCAGTACGCGAACTGGCGAAGTTCTCAAACCCGAGAATTTATGCTGGAGTTTGTGAACTCCATCCGAGAACTTAAGTCCGCAAACCTAGTACGCGAACTTGAGTAGGTTATGTCTAAAAAAGATGTTTAGTGAACTTATCTTTATAAACTAAGGAATGCAATTGCAAACCGTGGCTATAGAGTTCATGAAACGATTCATGTGAATCAAATCGTTTTTGCTTCAATTGTGTCTTGTGTAGTACACGAGATTTCCTTATAATTGAACAACTCTCTAACTAGTTCATTTGACTAGTTATAATGAAGAAGAATATGGTTGATATGAAAGTGATCATATGGATAACCATTTGGTTAAATATTGTTTAACCACGGTTACACAAGCCCAGGAACGTGCATTTCATGTGTGTATAACAAGCTATGTTTTCGATCTAACGGTTGATAAATATTAGCTTGAATCTATTCAGGTTTTCATCTAACGGTGAATATTGAATGCTTTGTTACCAAGCTAACATTGATTGCAAACCCTGATTTGAAAGACTATATAAGGGAGAACTCTAACAACTGGAAAACCTAATACCCACACATTCTGTGTGATACTAGTTGTGCTAAGCTAGAGTTGGTTCTCCTTTAACCTTTGGTTTCTTATTCTAAACCAAGTTAACGACTTAAAGACTTCATTGGGATTGTGAAGCCAGACCGATACTACTTTTCTTGTAGTTGTGTGGTCTGATCTTGTCGTTTCTATCGTATGAGTACAATTGTAATAATTAGCTTGAGATTTCTATCTCCGATAGGCAAGATAAAAAGTAATCACAAACATCTTCGTCTCATCGTTTGTGATTCCACAATATTTTTTTCGCTGCGTCAATTAAGACTATTGTGAGGTGATTGATAATACTAGGCTGTTCTTCGGGAATATAAGACCGGTTTATCAATTAGTTTCTTTTCACCTTGATTTATCAAAAGACGGAAGAAAACTCGTAGGTATATTCGTGGGAGACGGATTTATCTATTATCATAGACTTTTGTAGATGGTGGATTTTCAAAAAAGGACAAAACCGTAAAATCATGATACATGTTTCTGACCCGGCTTTCAGGCATGTGACAATTCATATTTTACGAAGCCATGATCAATATGCATTTCGGAAGTCCTCTACTAGCTGAGCGTTCGGTACCTTGCATTTCATCATGCCTTATATGTAGAATAACATAATTGGGCGGTTCTCCGTAAGATTGAGAGCAATAACGCCTTCAGGACGTCGGTGACACTCACTGTTCCCTGACTACATGAGAGAGACCCCCCTCTATATAGAAGAACGATTGGGCGGTTCTCCGTAAGATTGAGAGAAATAACGCCTTCAGGACATCGGTGACACTCACTGTTCCTTGACTATGTAGAGAGACGTGTATAGACCCAGACGATTCTCCGTAAGATTGAGAACAATAACGTATTCAGGATATCGGCAACACTCTCTGATTCACTGAATATACACAAGAGATTAAATTCTACCGTGACATTCACCACTAAATTCCTAGAAGATAATCTATCTTATCTCATTACTCCTATTTCATGATCGAAATGGTAATAGATAAATGTATTACTCCGATTTCATGATCGAATCCACGGCTGATCTCATGAAATGCTAATAGATATTACTCCGATTTCATGGTCGAACCCACGACTGGTCTCGTGAAATGGTAATATCACCACTTATTTTATTACTCCAATTTCATGGTCGAATCCACGATCCCACGGAATGGTAATACCTATTTTATTGTTATTCCGAATTCATGGTCGAATCCACGGATGATCCTATGATTGATAGTAATAGAATACTCACTTTTATTGCTCAATTTCATGAATCATTCTCCACCGAATTTCATAAATTAGTAATAAATACTCAGCAATCTGTCATCTGGACTATCACTGAGTAAGCCCCATAAAATGGTGCAAGTGTACTCGACAATGATGCACGAACGAGCACCCAAATGCGCGAACGCACATCCAAAATATGGAAAAATGAGGAATCCCGCACGAAACAGGAGAGATAAAATAACAATATTAAAATAATGGAGAAGCGCCCATGGGCCGGGCCCACCGGCCGTGCCTTAGCCGTGGCCGGTCCCATGCTTCCTCCATTATTTTTCCTTATTTTTGTTGTTTTCATAAACTCATGAAAACTCCCCCATCTCAGCAACTTTCCTTGTTTGAGCAAAACTCATGGTTTCTCCATATTTTGTGGTTTTTCCAATTTTGTGTAGTTTCACAAAAAATAATAATAAAAAATAGGGAAAGGTGTTCCGGGACCGGGCAACTTAGCCGGCCGGCCATGCCCTAGCCGTGGCCGGTTCCACACCTTGAAGTCCCTAATCTTTCATAAATTGTTATTTTTCTCATCTTGTGAAACTCCCCAGTTTTAGCAAAAATCATGGTTTCTGCATATTTTCTCAAATATTGCGCAAACCATGAAAACGCCAAAAGTCAACATGGTCACACGACCGACTAGGCTACTCACAAAAAATATATTAAAATATTATTATTTTAATATTTACAAAATATTGATCAAACGAGTATACTTGCTCATTCGATCAAAATCGAGGATTTCAGTCAAAGATCGAACTCTTCTGAAAATCCTAATATTGCTCAAACACACATCAGAAAATGCTGAAACTCTCAAGACTGAGACACGAGCATTATGGAGATGCGGGGATGCTCCCTTGACCGACCAAGGGTGGCTCTAAGGCTTGCAACAAGCCGGTCCCACACGTTTTCACACTTTTGACCTAATTTGCGCAATTGCTCATATTGGGCCCAAACTCTTCACAACCAACTCAGAGTTTGTGCAAACGCATATCAGCGGTCCCAGACCACCAAGTCTCACGCCATCTTGGTCGGTCCCCCACTTTTCTATAATTAGGTTTTATCACCTAATGCTCAATCGAGCACTATTTCAATAAATGATGAAACCAACATTTAATCGTCATTCCTTCACCAACCGGTCGATTCAGAACCCAGGTGTACGCTCACTCAAGCAATTGGGAATCACATGGACGTCCATAGTCTCATGTTATCGGTCATTCCTTATGACCCATTTTCAGCAATTTGTCAATTAATGAGCAATCGATCAAAAATTAGGGTTTTTGAACAAACGCTCAAAAAATCATCATTCTGGGCAGTTCAAACACTAAATAAATTCATATTGATCTAGCAAACAACACACATATTAATTATATAATATTTGGTAATCTACCAATAGTTTGATTAATATTTCATTGGGTCACGGTCAATAAATAATCCGTAGAATTAAGCAATCACTCAATTGCTCGAATATTGACCCAACTATCAATATTCAGTAATTCTTCAAATTGAGCAATACTTGCTCAATTGCCCAACTATCAATATTCAGTGATTTATCAATAATCCGTCAAATGAGCAATCGCTCAATTGCTCGAATGTTTACCCAACTAGCAATATTCAGTAATTCGTCGAATTGAGCAATACTTTCTCAATTGACCAGCTATCAATATTCAGTAATTCGCAATACTTGCTCAATTGATCAAATATTTATCCAAATATCAAGACCCAGTAATTCTTCGAGCAATACTTTCTCATTTACTCGAATGTTCCACTGAGCAATTCGTCATTCATGCTCAATTCAACAAAACCTAGACTCATTGTCTAAATCAGTCAATGTGACTAATTAAATGCACGTCTGTCATGCATACTCCACGATTTGTGAGACATCAATCACGTCACAAATGGGGGATATCACTTAGGGTCTTGGTCTGGCGGCCTACAACACATGGATTCATCCACAACGAGAAATATGAGTAAGTCGTGTCAACGGTTGAAGGAGTAAGAAAAGTAGTGGGCGAGTGATCAACCAAGTCTCTGCACGACCTGGAACTGGTTTCACCATGATCTCCAACTTTCCCACTCTTTCACTCAAGAAACCGTCACGCTTACAGGGATCAGGGTGTTCATCATTCTTGCAATATAAATAAGTTCAAAATCGAGGACAAAAGGCAACATTATCATCATCGATATTCGTCTACAAAAAACTCGATTAAAAACTTATTCACAGAACTCAATTTCAGCAGTTCACCAAAAATTGCAGAAACCTTCAACACATCCACAATCGTTGATCATCACTGATCCACAAAATTCTCAGCTTTCCTCCTACAGATCAACACATATCCCTCTTGCGACCGAATTGACTTTGGAATTTCCATTGACTTGGTTTAGGATGGAGTCCTACAGATTGATCTCTCAAATCTAAGCACTCCCTTTGCAGTGCATCTGTGTGAGGTTGAGCAGTTTTGTTGGTTCGAAGAATCTCCATCGCACGGTGATTCCCTCATTTCCTAAAAAAACTAGCAAACCGTTTTCCCCATCCACAGATTAGCGACCAAAGTTGGAGATTAATCTCTAGGTTGCAATCTCTCATTTTCACAAAATGGTCGATCTTAGGTCAGGTTCAGTTACAAATCCTAACGCGAACATCGCTAGCACTAGCAACAATAACAATAATGGTATTACAGAAATCATTCCTGCTTCCAACAATGGTGGTGACGTTATTCCTCCTGAAATCAATGTGGAAAATCATCCACTCTTCGGCAGGCATCCCAAACAACAGAGAAAATCCATCCACTATCGCCGATCTCATGAAAGTCCAAGAAGTTCTCATCAAAAATCAAACTGATATGGCCGCTACTCAGAAAGAGCTATGTAACTACCTCAAAACTCTTATTGACAAGATGTCTGAAAAAACTCAGGAGAAAGGAAAAGACAAGGAAACATATCCAAGCACGGATCCTGAAGTTATTCCAGTCCACGACGATGACGAGGCCCACAAAGCTGCAGAACCCGTTGGTTTCGTTACTCGTGAGGACCTGGAACGTTTTATGGAGAATCGGGGAAAGGGTCATAGACCGTCCGTGCACCGTCATCAACCTCTATATCCCGCTGCTATGCAAAGAATCCCTCTCTCAAAGGGCTACACTTCTCCAACGTTCACACTCTACAATGGAACGGGGAATGCTCGAGAACACGTTTCTCGATTCTTGGAAGCATTAGGAGAGCATGAACACAACCATGTTGTCCGTTTGAAGGAGTTTTAAAAATCCCTGACGGGTCGAGCGTATACTTGGTACAACAAGATCGCACCAGGGAGCATATCGAATTGGGGAGAAATGATTAATGGTTTCTACAGGAAATACTTCTTTGTTTCTGAGCAAGTTACCCTTTCCGACTTAGGAAGGATGGCTCAGAAGAATACTGAAAATCCGAACGACTATGTGAAGAAGTTCAGAATTCAAGCTTTGGATTGTAATGATCCTAATGTTACCGAGCAACAACTGGTGGACTTGTGAATCAACGAAATGATTCCAGTCTATAGAGCCTTATTGGAAAATCTCCGATTTCAAACCTTTTCAGAACTTCATGAAGCGACCAAGAGATCAACAACCACTGCTCCAGCTTTGTTAGAAAGAACAAAAACTGTCAAAGTCGAGGAACCAAACGCTCGAAGCAGCACCAACATGCGTTTGATCAACAAGCAGTATAACCTTGAAGCTTCCATAAATGTTTCTGAAGGGAGCAAGAGAAAAGTTGAAGCACAACAACACAAGAATGCTCCTCCGGCGTATCACCCTCCAAAAGCACCAAGGAAGGACAACCAGACCAGATACACGCAACCACCAGTTCAGCCTCAACAGAACGATCAGGAAGCGCCTGACTTCCCTTTTCCTATTGAAGAAGTGATCGAACTATTAGAAGTCTGGATTCAAGATGGTGAAATCAAATTACCTTCCGTCAAGAAGGAACCAACTGAGGAACAAATAGAAAATGCACGCTACTGCCATTTTCATAGGTATGTCAGTCATCCAACAAGTGATTTCATAACTTTGAAATCAATATTCAAAGAAAAGGCCGACTCAAGGTAACTGGGAACTGAAGGAGTGCACAGAAATCCTCTCCCGATCAGAACATTTGCACTCTCCGAGCAACCGGTCAAGGAAGCAGTTCAATCCATAATTGAGCATATATGCGATTGCTGTACTTGTCAAAATCCCAAAGAGATGACATGATTACTGCACTAAACAACATTATGGCAGGGAAACGACTAACAATTCAGGAGACGCTCCCTGAACCTCCAGCATCAGACAAAGAGATGTATGAATGGGGACTTCTCACTAAAGTCCATCTCAAAGTAAATGAATTCAAGCGAGCGTTGGTCGACGTTGACACTGCTGTTAATATCATCCCATTGAAAACTCTCAGAGCTGCTGGCATCACTCGACAAAGAAGCAACTCATGCACCTATCTCAGTCAAAGACCATGAAGAAATCTCTAGGGATGCTTACAGTTACATCATTCTCAAGATAAAGAATGATTCAATCTGGACGGAAACTAAATTCTTCATATTTAAGGAGGATCCATGATATGACATGGTCCTTGGGCGAGAATGGATTCATGATGGAAAAGTTGATGTGACATCTTCATCTACACATTTCTCCGTTGAAGAAAGATCTGACTCGGAAGATGATCAACCGTTCGAGCATTTGGGAAAAGCCGAAGCCTTTATGGAACTCACACAAAAACCTGGGGAAAGCGCCCATGAATTCGTCAGAAGGTTTCCTACTCAGTCAAGTCTTATTCCCCCTGATGCATATGTATTACCAACTTTCAAATATGCTACCCTAGTCCGGGGACTCAGTTCTGATCAAAACCTAGCTATCACCAAACGTTATGAGTGGTTAGTCTCTCCTCAGAAATACTTCACTAAGTGGTTAGATGCAGAACCTCTCAAAATTCAACACTCCACCAACACAGTCATCTCTAGAATAATGGCCGAATTTAATAAACAGTATCCTAGATGCTTCCCTCTGCGCGATTTTCCACATGTACCACAACCATGGAACTCCACTGCTTGGGGAATCTCAAATCAGCAGAAGATATTCAAGGCGCGTACAACCAGGCCTAACAAATTCCAGGAAGGAGATTTAGTTCTTAAGGCAGCTAAACGTGATCTCCATTCTGCAAGGGCTCCAATTGGGAAGGACCTTTTATGGTTGCAAGATCCATAATTGGAGGATACTACAAGCTAATCAACATGGATGGCAGGACCATACCAGTGATAGACACATTTTTGTGTCTGAATTGTCCTCAGTGTCTCTATTGCTAGTGCTTGATTTTGTACTTATTATGGTGTTTTTATGTTTGTGTAGGTGTTTTTGGAGAAATACACTTGTGTGGAAAAAGTTGCTCAAAAAGTGCTATTTGGACCCCTGGAGGACATTTGCTATACGGACCCCAGATTTGGATAAGGGGCACCCAAAGTTATGCGTTGCCCAAATTCATCCTCAGCACCCAAATTTGTCCTCAACACCCATCTGCTATTCGCACCCCTACTCTGGATAGGGGGAACCCTTTCTTCCCCACGATTTGAATTTTTTTGGCGGGAAAACAGTTGTGAAGCTGGCTGAAATTAGGGTTCATCTCCTGGACTGGATTTAAAGAGATTCAATCACTGGAATCTATTGTGATAGGCCTGTTTCATCTTAACAGGCTTTGTATGCTCGATGGATTTGATCCAGTTGGGCTGGATAAGCCGGGAGAAGAAAAACATAGAGTGAGAAGTTTCGGGTCTCGTGTGGAAGCAAACAGAGAACACGGGTTCTGTGTGTTCATAACATGTTCTGTGTGTTTTTGGAGTATGCTGAGTCGCAACAGAGGCATTGTGGGGTTAAGAAAAGAGATTATACGCATAATTGACAGCTGCAGATGCATGGCGCAGGCAAAAAGGAAAAGAAAATATTTTCTTTACTTCCTGAAGTATGAAGAGATTATTCGGAGTAATGAGGAGATATTCGAAGGCCTGTGTAATATATATAGTGTTGGAGTATCATAGAAGGTTACGGAGTGATCGGGGGAGAGACCAGAGCAAAGAAATACGAGTTTGAGAGAATTGTTGCTGCTGCCATTGAAGAAGATACGAAGAACATAAGACCACAAGGAGAAGTCGTAATTGTTACAGTGACTGCAACACATATTTGACAGTCGTACAAGCTACAGTGACAACGACAGTTTCCTTTTATCGTTCTCTGTAACAGTGTTTTGCAACAATTAAAAACGTTGCAAACACCCGATTTTCATTATTTTCTCTCCATTTCATCTTTGTAAACAATTTTTGAAGCAATGAACAAATATTTTGAGCGTGTTTACACAATGACGAGCTAAACCCATCCTCTGAGGCGACGGAGGAAGTTATTTCACCAATAAAAAGTGGTAATCTCTAACTTATGCAATTATTATATGATTATTTGCCAAGATAAATAAATTGATAAAATGGTTTTTGTTAAACAATTGTCATTTCAATTGATGGAGCATGCTAGGCTAAGGTCTTGGTGTCCCATACTTTCGATCTACAATTGTTATTTCTAAAAAAATCAACTTTTGCAATATTAAGAATCAATTTGAATGCATGATTTCTAAGATTATAATTAGAGAATATAAATCATTTTGATATTGGTAAATAGTGGATTCCATAGCCCTAGTCTTCTCCATATTTTTCATATCACTTTATTTAAGTTTGCTATATTTTTAGTCCTAAAAATTAAATCTAAAATCTATTGCTTTCACAAGTCTCAACGAACTTTTTACTACAACTCAATTTGAAATCACATCAATTTTTGGCGCCGCCGACGCGGACTTGTCTTTAGGCTAGAGTTTTTAGATTTTTATTTGTTTTTCTTTTTTATTTTATTTGTTCTTCTTTATTTTTCTGAGTTTTTGTCTTTTCCTTACAGATTTTGGAATTTGGAGCGAAAGAAAAATTTGCCAAAGCTTTTGGTGAATACTTAAAGATTTGGATTAAAAGCAAAGCGAAAGGAGCGAAAAAAAAGGAGAATACAAATTAATTAAAAAAAAATGAGAGAGAGAGGCAATTTTTTTTTAGAATTTCTTTTAGATTATATTTTTCTTTTGCACTTTATTTTTGGACTTTGGACTGTGGACTTTGGGACTTTATTTTTTTTAAACCCTACGGAAGGGTAGTTTAAATATCAATTGTTTGCAGAGAAGGACGACGATTACGATATCGCCTCGGCCCCTCGGGTTCGTACATGACATAGGAGTCGTGGCCCGAGTCGACTTCAGCGGTTCATCCCCCGTCTGGTACGGGAGGTAAGCTTGTCGAAACACTCGCAAATCTCCTGTCAGCGAGTTACTGTATTCCTTCGTTTGCATATATGCCGAGGACTTGAAAACGGCTGTTTTAATTTCCTAGTAAAGGGAAAGGACTGGACATACAAGATAAGGGTTCGGATTTCATCACCGTTCCCTTCTTTCCCGCATTAGAAAAACGAAACCAAACGCGAACCTAAGCCTAAATTTTGACTAGAACGAGACCTATAGGGTAACGAGCTTAATAGGAAAGTCATTCGAAAAATATTGGTTACTCTTTTAAGCATGCTTCAAAGTTCATGATGGTTTCTGCGAGTTGAATACGCTGCCTTGTGACGCCGGTGAAGCCTTGGGTATCTAAGCTCCATTGAGCTTCCCTCGTCTAGATTCAACTTACTTAAACTCGGATTGATTCCATAGGGGTTTGCTTAAATTGTAACGAATTCCCTTTCGAAGGATTAGAAGCTGGTCTAGAAACAATCTAAGTGGAGCCATCATGCTTTTTGTTTGCTAGAAATATTTAGGTTTTGTTTGATGGAGTCAGCCTGCTTTGTGTTTGCATGGAACTTTCCTTCCTTTTAGGATTTCTTTCTTTTTCTTTTGTTTTTCTAGTGTATTCCCAAGGTTATTAAAGAGCGGTCTTGGAAAAGAAACACTCTCGGTCGTTTGATTAGTGATAAACCTAGTAGTTCTTCTTGTGAAGGTGGGGAGATCGAAGACTCTTCTTTTGAGAGCCCTGTTTTTGGAAACTTCAGTTTTGAGAATCTGTCTCTTCGTGAGGAAAATACCCCTAGTACTTCAGCTGTGCCAGCGATGAAAACTTTGAAAGATTACATGTTCCCAACTAGGTCCACCCGAGCTTCGTGCATTAAATTGCCATCCACTACGGCTAATTTCGAGATAAAACCTAGTATTCTGCAGATGATCCCTATATTCTTAGAAAAAGATGATGAGAACCCTTATTTTCATATTAGAGACTTTGAGGAAATTTGTGGGACAATTAGAATAAAAGACCTTACTGATGAAGTTTTGAAACTTAAGATGTTTCCCTTTTCCTTGAGAGATAAAGCCAAGACCTGGCTGAACAACCTACCATCTGAATCCATTGAAACATGGCAGGAACTTATTGCTGCTTTCTATATGAAATTCGACCCTAAGCATAAAACTGCGTCTGTTAGGCAGAAAATTAATGCTAGTGTGCAACAAGAGGGAGAGTCTCTTTATAGGTTCTTAGAGAGATTCAATGATCTCCTATCCCAGTGTCCTCACCATGGATTTGATAAGATGAAACTCGTAGAGATTATTTATGATGGTTTAGACTAGTCAACCAAAGCCATGGTTGAGTCTATGTGCGCTGGTGAGTTCACTAGTAAAAGTGTTGATGATGCTTTCACCTTCTTAGGAGCTGTCGCTGAAAAATCCCAACAGTGGGAGTCTTGTGTTGAACCCCCAAAATACTTTTAGTCAATAGAAGTAGCACCAATGTGGTAGATACAAGCTTCGGGTCTGATGATAAGTTTGCTGCTTTGTCTAGAAGGTTAGAAGCTTTTGAATTGAATCATCCTAAAAATAGGTCTCTTGTTGATCCTGACGATAGGTTTAGAGCCTCTCAAGTGTCTAGTTGTGGAGTAGAACCCAATAACTCGTCTTGGGAAGGTCAGGTTAGTGAAGAGCAAGCGTATGATATCTATAACAATGCTAGGTTTGAGAACTGTCAGAAGTTTGACCCATACTCAGAGACTTACAACCCCGGTTGGAGAAACCATCCTAATTTTTCTTGGTCTAAGGGTCAGAATCAAGGACAGTCTAGTAATTCTTAGCCTCCCCTAGGTTTCGGTTATGCTAGGAACTCTTCAGGTCAACCCCACTTTCAGAGTGAGAAAAAGATCTCAGCCTTAGAAAAAACCCTTACTATGTTAGCAAAGAACCATGAGATGTTATCAAAGAACCACTGTGGTTTTCAAGAAGAAACCAGGCAGAATTTTAAGAATAATTCCCAGTCTCTTGCTAACTTAGAACTTCAAGTAGGCCAAATAGATAAGTTTCTTAGTGAAAGAGAAGATGGAAGATTCCCTAGTCAAACTGATCCTAACCCTAAAGGAGAGAAATCGTACAATCATGTGAATTCTATAACAACCCTTAGGAGTGGAAAGAAAGTTAACAATAAGGTTGCCATGCCTGATAGTGAACATGCTGTAGTTCACCCTTCTGAGCTACAAAATGAGGAGACTGATAGAGTCTCCAAAGACACCAATGAGGGTCATGCTGAGCCCGGCTTTGTTCCCAGATCCCCGTTCCCCCAGCTGCTAGTTCCAACTAAGAGGGAGTCCAACTTTAACGATATATTGGAGGTTTTTAAGCAGGTTACTATCAACCTCCCATTGTTAGATGCGATTAAGCAGATTCCTGCTTATGCCAAGTTTCTTAAGGATATGTGTACGCGGAAGCGAAAACTTAGTGTCCAGAAGAAAGCCTTCCTAGCTAGTCATGTGAGTTCTATCATCCTGAATACCACTACTCCTAAGTATAAAGACCCAGGGTCTCCTACTATTTCTTGCAGAATAGGTAAATACCATGTCGAGAAAGATTTGCTTTACTTAGGAGCCAGTGTGAACTTACTACCATACCATGTGTACCTTAAGCTAGGACTTGGTGAGATGAAACCTACCCAGATGACACTTAAGTTAGCTGATAGGTCCATTAAAATTCCTCGTGGTGTGATCGAAGACGTTCTTATTGAGGTCGACAAGTTTATTTATCCAGTGGATTTTGTAATCCTAGAAACCCAACATGTCCCTGACCCAGAGAACCAAATGCCAGTGATTTTAGGTCGCCCGTTTTTAGCTACATCCAATGCGATGATTAACTGTCGAAATGGTATTATGAATTTGTCTTTTGGTAATATGACTATTGAGCTGAACATTTTTAATATTAGTAAGCTACCATATGAACTAGATAACTCGAGCACAGAAGAGGTGAACATGATAGGAACATTATTCGAGGAGTCGTTACCAAACACTTTGTTAGAAGATCCATTAGAGAAATGCCTAGCCCACTTTGGGATTGATTTTGATCATGAAGATGTGATTAATGAGGTGAATGCTTTGTTAGATTCAACCCCTTTGATAGACACTAGTAATGGATGGAAACCTAAGTTCGAACCTCTACCCGTTTCTGAGTCTACCCTAGTTTCTTCGTTAGAAAAGCCTCTTAAGTTGGACCTTAAACCATTACCATATTCCCTGAAGTATGTGTTTTTAGGCCCATATGAAACTTTACCTGCGATTATAGCATCCGACTTGGATAATGATCAGGAAAGTAGGCTAGTGACTGTCCTTCAGAATAACAAGGAAGCTTTAGGGTGGACCATAGCAGACATTAAGGGTATAAGTCCTACTGATTGTATGCATCATATCTATTTAGAGAGTGACACCAAACCTTCTAGGGAGTTGCAACGTCGGCTGAACCCTAATATGAAAGAAGTAGTTCGAACTGAGGTACTTAAGCTGTTAGATGCAGGCATTATCTACCCCATTTCAGAATGATAACAATGAGTTAATCCCAACCCGGTGACCATGGGTTGGCATGTCTGTATTGACTGTAGGAAATTGAACAAGGTCACTAGGAAGGACCACTTTCCCCTTCCCTTCATAGACCAAATGCTAGAGAGATTAGCTGGACGTAGCCACTATTGCTTTTTAGATGGATACTGAGGTTATAATCAGATTGTAATGGCCCCATAAGGACAAGAGAAAACCACTTTTACCTGTCCCTTTGGTACCTTTGCGTATAGACGCATGCCTTTCGGGCTATGTAATGCCCCTGCGACCTTTCAGCGTTGTATGTTGAACATATTTTCTGACATGGTAGAATGGTTCTTAGAGGTCTTTATGGATGATTTTTCAGTGTTTGGTTCATCTTTAGATGAGTGCTTGCATCATTTGTCATTAGTTTTGACTAGGTGCAAGGAAAAGAATTTAGTGCTTAATTGGGAGAAATGTCACTTCATGGTTCGTTCAGGAATTGTTCTAGGGCATATCGTATCTTCGAAGGGTATAGAGTTAGATAGAGCCAAAGTTGTCCTCATTAAAACTTTACAGGTCCCAAAAACCGTAAGAGATATTAGGTAATTCTTAGGGCATGCAGGTTTTTATCGTCGATTCATTAAGGATTTTAGCTTAATTTCTAGACCACTTTGCAATTTGCTTGCAAAAGACGTTAAGTTTGTCTTTGATGATGCTTGTTTAGAGGCTTTTGAGAAGCTTAAGAATTTACTCACTACCGCTCCCATAGTCTAGGCACCTAACTGGAACCTACCCTTTGAGATCATGTGTGATGCTTCAGATTATGCTATTGGTATTGTTCTAGGTCAGCGAGAAAATAAGTTACTTCATGTGATTTACTATGCTAGCAAAAATCTGAATGATGCCCAGTTGAACTATACCACTATGGATAAGGAACTATTAGCTATTGTGTTTTCCTTAGAAAAGTTTAGATCCTACCTCTTAGGTTCTAAGGTCATAATATTTACTGATCATGCTTCTTTGAAGTATCTTCTTTCCAAGAAGGATGTTAAACCTAGATTGATTATATGGATCCTATTGTTGCAGGAATTTTCCTTAGACATTAGAGATAAAAAAAAGGTGCAGAAAATGTAGTAGCAGACCACTTGTCTAGGCTTGTTGTGGATACCCTTCATGATTCTCCTCCTGTTAGGGATAGTTTTCCTGATGAACAACTGTTCTTTGTTACCCAAGCACCTTGGTATGCGAATATAGTGAATTATCTTGTTACTGGTCGAATGCCCCAATATTGGGGTAAACAAGATCGTTCTAGGTTTTTAGCCGAGGTGAAGCACTTCTTTTGGGATGATCCTTATTTGTTTAAGTATTGTCCAGACTAGATTATTAGGAGATGTATACCTGAGAGTGACCAGTCCAGTATTATTTTCTTTTGTCATGATCATGCTTGTGGGGGTCACTTTAGTGCTAAGAAGACTGCTGCTAAGATATTGCCGTGTGGATTCTATTGGCCTTCGTTGTTTAAAGCCTCCCATAGTCACTGTGTTACTTGTGAGCGTTGCCAGAAATTAGGAACCATTTCCCGTAGGAACATGATGCCCTTGAACCCTATTTTAGTTGTTGAGGTCTTTGATGTATGGGGTATTGACTTTATGGGTCCATTTCCTAATTCTTTTGGTAACTTATACATCCTTGTCGCTGTAGACTATGTCTCTAAGTGGATTGTGGCGGTTGCGTGTAAGATTAATGACCATAGGATTGTGATTGATTTCTTGAAAAATAATATACTTACACGTTTTGGTACACCGCGAGCTATAATTAGTGATGGAGGGTCGCACTTTTGTAATGGACCTTTTAGGCTTTTGATGAAGAAATATGGTATTACACATAAGATAGCTACCCCGTATCATCCACAGACTAGTGGTCAGGTAGAGGTTTCCAATAGGGAGATAAAGCGTATATTAGAGAAAACAGTTAATCCTAATCGGAAAGACTGGTCGTATAGGCTTATTGATGCCTTATGGGCTTACCGTACTGCGTTTAAGACCCCCATTAGAATGTCGCCTTATCGGCTTGTGTATGGCAAGGCATGTCATTTACCTGTTGAGTTAGAACATAGAGCTTATTGGGCTGTTAAGCAGCTAAATTTTTCACTTGACAAGGCAGGAGCCCATAGGAAACTCCAGCTCAACGAGTTCGTATAGATGCTTACGATAGTGCGAAGGAGTATAAGAACAAAATGAAACTTGTGCATGATAGAAATATTTTAAGGAATTCATTTTCTCCAGGTCAAAAAGTTCTTCTGTATGATACCCGCTTGCATCTTTTCCCTGGGAAGTTACGTTCTCGGTGGACGGGTCTTTTTATTGTTCGCACTGTCTTTCCTCATGGAGCTATGAGATCGAGACACCAGATGTTAGTAGTTCTTCGAAGGTTAACGGTCATAGATTGAAACCCTTTTTAGAACCCTTTCCTACAGGTGATGTTGAGGAGGTCCCTCTGGAGGACCCTGTTTACCCTTGATTGACCATCCAGGCGATTGTATGTTGTATATTAGTTTTTGATTTCTCTCTTCACCCAGGTAATATCTTTCCGACTTCTCTCTTTACTGATTCCTCATGTTACTTTGATTTTTGGTATTGATCTTTCATTAGAAACATTGAGGACAATGTTAGATTTAAGTTTGGGGGTGGGGAAGAAACTTTTTGTTAGCTTTTAGTTGCAATAAATAAACTCCAGAGCCTAGAAATTTATGCTTATTAAGGTTGGCACTAACCAATCTAAGTGGATGGGAACAGCTTGGTTGTAGGAGTTGAGGAACCAATCTGATTAGATGGAAACATCTAAAGAGTCTATTTATAAAAGCACAGAGCTCAGGTGTTAGAATTAAAAAAAACATGGTAGTTTCGCCATAACTCGTTGAATCCTAATCTCTTCTGTTTTTATTTCTTAAGTGATTTGGTGGGGCACACGACTCAAGTTTTTACCATTGCTAGGTGAAATTTGGTGATTGAGATACCAAAAAAAAAATTAAAAAAAAATTAAAATAAAAATTTGAGACCAGACCATCAGACCAACCGGAATAAATTCAATAAAGTCGACCGCTGGTGCCCTTGTATATGCAAGTTGTGTTGACCAAGAGTTAGGTTTATCGACCACTGGGATATTAGTCAGACTGGTATCTCAGTCCATTAGGATAGGTTCATCTTGGCAGAGGCCTTCAGACAGATATGGGAAACACCGTTCACTTTGAACCATCTATTTTTCTCTTTATCCATCTTCTTAATCTTTCCATGTGATTGGTTGACTCCGGTTATGATGTCTAGAAACTATCTGAGTAGAGCTCTGTCACTTATATATGAATTTTAGTATGTTGAGTGCAAACTCGTGTACATCAATTGGAATTTCGCATCAGGGTACTTCCTCCTATAGTCAATGATTGTATGCCAACCAAGGATATTCTTTAGTGCCTTCCAAGGTTCTGCGTAGATAGCTAGGGCCTGGAGTAAAGGTTTTGTGGGTACACCTCCGGTAAACCCTCCGGAGACAACACTCCGCCGCTAGGGCCACCTAGAGGTTTAACGTCTTGCTGCACGTGCTAAGTGTAGTCATTTTATATTAGATTTTCTCGAGGACTAGCAAATAATAAGTTTGGGGGTATTTGATAGACACATTTTTGTGTCTGAATTGTCCTCAGTGTCTCTATTGCTAGTGCTTGATTTTGTACTTATTATGGTGTTTTTATGTTTGTGTAGGTGTTTTTGGAGAAATACACTTGTGTGGAAAAAGTTGCTCAAAAAGTGCTATTTGGACCCCTGGAGGACATTTGCTATACAGACCCCAGATTTGTCTAAGGTGCACCCAAGGTTATGCGTAGCTTAAATTCATCCTCAACACCCAAATTTGTCCTCAGCACCCATCTGCTATTCGCACCCCTACTCTGGATAGGGGAAACCCTTTCTTCTCCACGATTTGAATTTTTTTTGGCGGGAAAACAGTTGTGAAGCTGGCTGAAATTAGGGTTCATCTCCTGGACTGGATTTAAAGAGATTCAATCACTGGAATCTATTGTGATAGGATTGTTTCATCTTAACAGGCTTGGTATGCTCGATGGATTTGATCCAGTTGGGCTGGATAAGCCGGGAGAAGAAAAACAGAGAGTGAGAAGTTTCAGTCTCTGTTAATGACTTGCCAGACAACATCATAACTTCTGGTGGGATTTTTGGCTAGTTTTAGAGAGATTAAAGCGTGTGAATTGGTTGGAGATATCCTTTTTCGATTAAACAGGACTGGTATGCCAGTTGGATTCGTCTAAATTTGGCTACAATCTCGTGTGGTAGAAAACAGAGAACACAAGTTCTTCATGGGTTCTATGTGTTCATAACATGTTTTGTGTGTTTTTGGAGTATGCTGAGTCGCAACAGAGGCATTGTGGAGTTAAGAAAAGAGATTATACGCATAATTGACAGCTGCATATGCATGGCGCAGGCAAGAAGGGAAAGAAAATATTTTCTTTACTGCTTGAAGTATGAAGAGATTATTCGGAGTAATGAGATATTAACAGGCATGTGTAGTATATATAGAGTGTTGGAGTATCAGAGAAGGTTACGGAGTGATCGGGGGAGAGACTAGAGCAAAGAAACGCGAGTTTGAGAGAATTGCTGCTGCTTCCATTGAAGAAGATACGAAGAAAATAAGACCACAAGGAGCAGTCGTAATTGCTACAGTGATTGTGACACATATTTTCCAGTCGTACAAGCTATAGTGACAACGACAGTTTCCTTTTATCGTTCTCTCTAACAGTGTTTTGCAACAATTAAAAACGTTGCAAACACCCGATTTTCATTATTCTCTCCATTTCATCTTTGTAAACAATTTTTGAAGCAATGAACAAATATTTTGAGCGTGTTTACACAATGATGAGCTAAACCCATCCTCTGCGGCGAAGGAGGAAGTTATTTCACCAATGAAAAGTGGAAATCTCTAACTTATGCAATTATTATATGATTATTTTCCAAGATAAATAAATTGATAAAATGGTTTTTGTTAAACAATTGTCATTTCAATTGATGGAGCATGCTATCATAGGGTCTTGATGTCCCATACTTTCGATCTACAATTGTTATTTCTAAAAAAAATCAACTTTTGCAATATTAAGAATCAATTTGAATGCATGATTTGCAAGATTATAATTATAGAATATAAATCATTTTTATATTGGTAAATAGTGGATTCCATAGCCCCAGTCTTCTCCATATTTTTCATATCACTTTTATTTAAGTTTGCTATATTTTTAGTCCTAAAAATTAAATCTAAAATCTATTGCTTTCACAAGTTTCAATGAACTTTTTACTACAACTCAATTTGAAATCACATCAACCAGTAATTCATGAGAATTGGCTGAAAGCTTTTGATGTCCGAGGTATTCGACAATTCAGACGTTCCCTACCAGGCATAGAAATATTTGGCTTGCTTTTAGGATTTTCTTTCACATGGATTTCAATTCCTCCAAAACGTTTGCAATACTTGCATCCAGTATTTGAATTCAACAATTTATCAAAGTTCTTTATTTAAGAAAAAATCTCTATCAGATCCAAAATTCAAAAGAAAATCCTCGGTCACTCATGAATTCAAAACCAATCAAAAATTCAAAACCAAAATAAAACCTCACACCTCTCAGAAGTTCAATGTTCGGAGATTATCGGAAGAAAACTAAAGAAAGTCGTCAAATTATGATTTCTTATTCTCAGCATTCTCCAAGACTTGCAAAGCCGCTCTCTCCAACTCCAGCTTTTTGGTCAGCTCAGTAATCTTGGTCATTTTCTCCATCACGACGTCACTTGTAAAAGTGATGTTCTTCACTACTGCATCCTTGATGGTGTTGATCTTCTGACGAAGCCACTTCAATTTAAAGACAAGTCTCTCAGAATTATCCAGGTTGTACTCCCAATCAAAAAGTACATCTTGAGTAACAGTATTTCTGGCTCTGGTTCGTATATCATCTATAACACGCAATATGTTTCCTAATTGCATTGTCAAGAAGTAGTTACGTTCAGAATCTCTTGTAATGACAATATGGCCATACATCTTACACAACTTCTCATACATGCTGGCATACCCAGTGGTAACGCTGAATCCACCAACAAACACATGTACGGGAGTGAAGCACCAAATGGAGGTTCACAAATAATCCCTTTATTGGGATATTCGTGTATTACTATACGATTCTCAACTACTGGAGCAGCTTTTATTGTCATTGCAACATCCTCTTCTGGGACAGTATCTTCTGTTCTTGGCTCGTTTTCGACAACAACTGGAGTCTCAGTTTCCTCCACGGCCTTAGCAGCGATATTCTCATAACCCGGAGGCGCATAACTCTCTTCTGTTCTTGACTCGGTTTCGACAACAACTGGAGTCTCAGTTTCTTCCACAGCTTTAGCAGCGATATTCTCATAACCTGGAGGTGCAAATCTGGTGATGCCACTGCTTCAATTCACCACATTGCTCGAATTATCAACATTGATTCCGTCATTCTCAACTTCAATATTTGGTACCTTATGTGAAGATTACATGGGATTAGAATGATTCAAGCATAGAAATCAAAGACAACCATAAAATTCAGAATGTAAGTGAACCAACATCATCTAAGTTCCTTATTATGCACCCAAGAAATGCGCAAATAGTGTAGAAGTCATGAAACACGTTTTCAAACAAGCTCAATTGAAGAGATTTTACACTTTCCTGTATTCAACTACGAACTGGGAGAAATTGTTAAGTAATTTAGGTTGGGTCATAAACCATTCTTTTCGTATTGATGTTATTTACAACATATCAAAATTTCATAGAAATCGGATGAACGAGCTAGGAGATGTGTCCAAAACATCGGACAACATGCAATCTGAAAAAGTTCTGAAGGTCTCCTGGAAGTTCACTATTTCGCCTTTTTCAGGCCCTAAACATGCTCAAAGTTCAAAAAGCTTCGCTACTAAAGCTTGGAAATTTCCTAGGCTTGAAGATACATATGCACCGCGAAAATCTGACTTCAGACGAGGATTCTACAGCGTTTCTAGTAAAATATGAAGTCTGAAATTTTCTGGTGACGTATTTCGGCAAAGTTGTCCATAAATTTACATGGATTCTCATTCATTCATTCACAAATCAACAATTTCATACTTCTATGAAGAAATTACAGGAGATGTACTTACTGGAGGAGTCTCTAAATCATTTGAAGGCTCGACAATGCCGGAATCTACATTGGCAACTCCACTATCTTCATTCGGTTCGGGGTTTCGGGAATCCTCCATATTCTCATGTCCCAAATAAGAGTGTGCTTCATCAACATGCTTCTTATATACAATGATTTCCTCCTGTATTCACCGACAACAATAATCTTCATCGTTTCATTTGAAGAAATGTCGAAATCACTTACATGAAAGGATACTCACATCAACCTCTCTATTGATGTTGGATTCCTGAATTGTTCGTAGGGAGGAAAGATGAATACCCTCAATAACCGATGAAGAAAAAGTCTGAAACAAATTAACAGCATTCTTTTGGAATCCTAAATTGCATGGATGATAAAATCGCAACAGAAGTGTTAACAACTTACCAAAGAAGCGTTTGGAGACTGCGTATTATTTGCTATCATTCTAAAATTCATCCTACTCCTGCTTTCTCCACCCTGGGGAATGTCTTGCCATTCAGAGAAGTCTACATGAATTCGAGGCCTCACAGCACGACCGCCCTACAATGAGTTGATCGAAACAATCAAAGGTACGATTATCATGCTTTTACCAAAATCATAAGAAAATATCTACCTGTGAAGATTCTAGAGATGTCTTCCTTTTATCACCACTGGAAAGAGGTTTCAACTGTGGACGATCCAGGAGTATTTCAGCAGAAGGAAACACTCGTGTCGGAGATCTGACGTCCACTGCAAAATTATATAAGCGTTCGAGTTGCTGATTCCAGAAATCTGCATAACCTGGAGTTACATAAATATCCCGGTCGGTAAAATAAGACACATAATCATTTCCTTCCACATGTTGTGTTATCCAAATTAGCCTTCAGATACTCAACCGATGGTTTATTCATTCGATGACCTGGAGCGCACTGATCGAGACCCATTTGTCGAGCTGCTCTGTCAATATTATATTCTTCCACCTGTAATTCTCCTTGCATCACTGACACTATGTAACCAGGAGTGCAACTCAGCATAAAATATTTCTCCCCGTCATTCAAATCAGTGCCAGACTTCAAAGTAATGATCTCTTTAGTATCATTTAAAGTGATCAATTGCGAGAAGAATGGAGGAACTGTCTTCCATGGACGAAAGTTGAACTCAGATTCAGTGTCTAAAATGCTGGCGAGACATGTCTTTTTCCATGGTTGCTTTGTAGACCAGGGCATAATCCTAGCACTATCTTTCTTAAGGATGATATGACGAGTATCCACCTTGGGTCATTACAAGAGGCTACGAGGATTTGGAGCATATTTTTTAAGGTGCTCCCACATTAAGGCTTGGAGGAATGCAGTATTAGCATATGTCTCAATCTTCATAAAACCATTGGAGACGCTGGAATCCATGACTAAAGAATCCAAATTAGCAAACAGTTGTTGATGGTGGATTTTCAACAAAGGGAAAAACCGTAAAATCATGAGGCATGTTTTTGACACGGCTTTCAAGCATGCAACGATTCATATTTTACGAAGCCATGATGAGTATGTTTTCGAAAATCCTCCACTAGCTGAGCGTTTCGATCCCTGGCATTTCATCGTGACCTCTGTGCATAATAACATAATTGGGCGATTCTCCATAGATTGAGAGCTTAACGCCTTCAGGATGTCGGTGATACTCACTATTCCTTGACTGCAGGAGAGAGACCAACCTCCACATAGAAGAATAGTTGGGCGGCGGACGCCTTCAGGACGTCGGTGACACTCACCGTTCCCTGATTATCTGGAGATACTGTGCATAGATTCAGGCGGTTTTTCGTAGATTGAGTGCACTAACGCCTTTAGGTCGTAAACAGCATCGTGACTCCCTGACTATGCACCATTCAGAACAGATGTGATGCTTTAACTGGCTAATATCTTTTCTGCAATAGATTAATTCTATTGCGATATTCACCACTGAATTCCCAGAATAATCTATTATTCCTCCTATTCTATGGTCGAATCCACGGCCTGATCCCATGGAATGGAAATAACAATTACTCCTATTCCATGGTCGAATCCACGACCTGATCCCATTGAATGGAAATAACAATTTCTCATATTCCATGGTCGAATCCACGGCCTGATCCCATGAAATGACAATAACAATTGCTTCGATTCTATGATCGAATCCACGACTTGATCTCATAGAATGACAATAAAACAACTGTGATATCTCATTATTCCGATTTCATGATCGAATCCACTGATCTCATGAAATGGTAATAGATAATCTTAATTACTCTGATTCTATGGTCGAATCCATGATCCCATAGGATGGTAATGCTTGTTTTATTATTCTGAATTCTTAGTCGAATACACAGCTGATCCTGCGAATTAATAATGAACAACTATTCATTTTTATTACTCAGTTTCATGTTATTCTCCACTGAATTCATAGATTAGTAATAAATACTCAACAACCGGGCATTTGGACCATCACTGAGTAAGCCCCACAAAAATGGTGCGAGTGTACTCGACAATAATGCACGACTGAGCACCCGGATGCACGAACGAGTGTCCAAAAATATGAAATAATGAGGAATCCTTCGCAAAACAGGAGAAAACAATAAATATTAATAAAATAATAAGAGACGCCCAAGGCCGGGCCACCAGCCGGCCGGCCTGCCGTGCCCTAGCCGTGGTCGGTTCGTACCTCTCCCATTATTTTCTTATTTTTTGTTATTTCGTGAACTCACGAAAACTCCTTGGTTTTAGCAACTTTCCTTGTTTTTGCAAAACCCGTGAATTCTCCATAACTTCGTGGACTCACGAAATAATAAGGAGAGGTGTGCGGGACCGGGCAACCTAACCGGACGGCCATGCCTAAGCCGTGGACGGCCCCACACTTCACAATCCTTAGCTTTTTATAATTATTATTCCCTAATCTCACAAAACTCCTCGGTTTCAACAAAAACTCGTGGATTCTCCATAACTTCAAGGATTTATGAAATATAATAAAATAGGAAAATGTGTGCGGGATCGGGAAACCTAGCCGGCCGTCCATGCCCTAGCAATGGTCGGTCCCACACCTTGCAATCCCTAATCTTGCATAATTATTATTTTCCTCAATTCATGAAACTCCTGGGTTTGAGCAAAATTCATGATTTCTCTATATTTTCTCAAATATTGCTCAAATCACGAAAAACCAAAAGCCAACATAGTCACACGACTGGCTAGCCTCTCACGACAATTTTAAATATTAAAACACTTTTATTTTAATATTTTCAAAATATTGATGAATTGAGTATACATGCTCATTCCAACAAAAATCGAGAATTCTCAGTCAAGATGAAACTCTTCTGAAAATTCACGATATTGCTCGAACGCGCATAAGAAAATACTGAAACACTCAGTATGGAAACAGGGACACATCGGCAACACGTGCACGCCTTCATGACCGACCAGGGTCATTCCTAGGGCTTGCACAAGGCCGGTTCCACACGTTTTTATAATTCTGACCTAATTTGCTCAATTGCTCATATACTGGGCCTGAACTCTCTCCAACCAACTGGGGGATTCTTCAAATGACCAAAAACTGGTCCCGTGACCACCAAAAGCCGGTCCCATGCTCTCTTGGTCGGTTCTCATCTCTCAAACCTAGGTTTTGTCACCTAATGCTGAATCTAGCAATATTTCAATAAATGATGAAACTTGCATTTAATCATCGTTCTTTCACCAACTCTCAAACTAGAACCCTGGTGCGTGCTCACTCAAGCACTGGGCATCACATGGA
Organism: Papaver somniferum; assembly: GCF_003573695.1. Lineage (NCBI taxonomy): Eukaryota > Viridiplantae > Streptophyta > Magnoliopsida > Ranunculales > Papaveraceae > Papaver > Papaver somniferum. The sequence goes on along the minus strand of NC_039359.1, from coordinate 97,104,721 downwards.
CGCTCATCATCCCATGTGGTCGGTACCTCTTCACTAATGACCAATTTTCATCAATTCACCAATTGTTGAAGGATTGATCAAAAATTAAGGTTTCGAACAAACGCTCCACGAATCACCATTCTGAACAAGTTCAAACACAAAATTATGTTGATTCAGCAATCAACATCCAAATTAATAATATTCGTTAATTCACCAATATTTTTGATTAATATTTTATTGGGTCACGGCACCAGTAAATAATTCTTTGAATTGGGAAATACTTGCTCAGTTGCTCGAATATTGATCCAACTATCAATATTCGGCAATTCATCAGTAGTTTGTCGAATTGAGCAACACTTGCTCAATTGCACGTCAAATTACCAATATTCAGTATTTTGTTGAATTGAGCAACACTTGCTCAGTTGCATACCAAAATTATCGAATTCGTCGAATTGAGCAATACTTGCTCAGTTGCTCGACAAACTCTCAATATTCGGCAATTCGTCGAGTTGAGCAATACTTGCTCAGTCGCTCTAGTCAATAATTAATTGACATCTCAGAGAACTACATGTTCAATCCATGAATCGCTGAGCATTAACCACTTATGCTCGCTAACTAATACACGTATGCCTTGCAGACTCCATGATTCGTGAAATATCAATCACGTCACAAATGGGGGATATCACTTAGGGTTTTGGTATGGCGGTCTACGGCACGTGGATTCATCCACAACGAGAAATGTGCGTAAGTCGTGTAAACGGTTGAAGGAGTTAGCAAAGTAGTGGGTGCACGATCAGTCAAGTCTCCGCATGACATGGAACTGACTTTACCACGATCTCCCACTTTCCCACTCTTTCACTCATGAAACCGTCACACTTACAGGGATTAGTGGTACATCACTCTTGCAATATAAATAAGTCTAAATCGAGGACATCAGGATATCATCAATCATCGATTATCATCATTATCCTTCAACGAATCGATATAAACTTATTCACAGAACTCAACTTCAGTAGTTCAACAATATTGCAGAAACCTTCAACACACCCACAATCCTTGATCATCACTGATCCCACACAACTCTCAGCTTCCCTTCTACATATCAACCCATATCCCTATTTGCGACCGAATTGACTCTGGAACGTCCATTGTCTTGGTTTAGGCCGGAGTCATACAGATTGATTTCCCGAATCTAAGCATCCTCTTTGCAGCGGTGCATCTGTGTGAGGATTAACATTTTTCCCGGCTGAGGAGTCTCGACAGCACGCTCGACTCTTCACTTTCCCAAAAAACCGACAGCTCGTTTTTCCCCGTCCACAGATTGGCAACCACAGTGGGAGACTAATCTCTTGGTTGCAATCTCACATTTTCGCAAAATGGTTGATCTTAGGTCAGGTTCAGTTACAAATCCTAACGCGAACATCACTAGCACTAGCAACAACGGTGGTATTCCAGAAACCATTTCTGCTTCCAACAATGGTGGTGACACTACTCCTCCTTGAACCAACGTGGAAAATCATCCTCTTTTTGGCCGACATCCCGAAGAAATCAGAGAAAATCCACCCACTATCGCTGATATCATGAAAGTCCAAGAAGTTCTCGCCAAAAATCAAACTGATATGGCTGCTAATCAGAAGGATCTATGTAACTACCTCAAAACTCTTACTGAAAAGATGTCAGACAACTCAGGAGAAAGGGAAAGACAAGGAAACATCTCCAATCACGGATCTTGAAGTTATTCCAGTTCATGATGATGACGAGGCCCACAAAGCTTCGGAACCCGCTGGTTTCATCACCCATGAAGACTTGGAACGTTTTATGGAGAATCGAGGAAGGGGTCATATAACGACTGTGCACCGGCATCAGCCTCCGTACCCTGCAGCCACACAAAGGATTCCTCTCCCAAAGGGATACACTTATCCAACGTTCACACTTTACAATGGAACGGGCAATACTCGAGAACACGTTTCTCGGTTCCTGGAAGCATTAGGAGAATATGAACACAACCATGTCGTCCGTTTGAATGAGTTTTCAAAATCCCTGACGGGTCGAGCGTATACTTGGTACAACAACATTGCACCAGGAACCATAAATAATTGGGGAGAAATGATTAATGCTTTCTACAGAAAGTACTTCTTTGTTTCTGAGAAAATTACTCTTTCTGACTTGGGAAGGATGGCTCAGAAAACTGCCTAAAATCCGAATGACTATGTGAAGAGGTTCAGGATTCAAGATTTGGACTGTCCTGATCCAAACGTTATTGAACAACAACTGGTAGAATTGTGTATCAATGGCATGATACCAGTTTACAGGGCTTTGATGGAGAATCTTCGCTTTCAGACCTTTTCAGAACTTCATGAAGCAGCCAAGCGATCAACGACTACTGCTCCCGCCTTGCTAGAAAGAACGAAAACTGTCAAATTAGAGGAATCGAAAGACAATCGAAGCAGCAATGCCTGGCGTCTGATCAACAAATAGTACAATGTTGAAGCCTCCATGAATGTTTCTGAAGGGAGCAAGAAAAAATCCGAGGCACAACAACATAAGAATTCTTCTTCAACGTCTCACCCTCCGAAAGCTCTGAGGAAGGACAACCAGACTAGAAATGCACAACCACCGAATCAACAGGATGGTCAGGAAGTACCTGACTTCCCTTTTCCCATTGAAGAAATGATCGAACTACTAGAAGTCTGGGTCCAAGATGGTGCAATCAAACTACCTCCTGTCAAGAAGGAACCAACTGCGGAACAAATAGAAAACGCACGTTACTGCCATTTCTGTAGGTACGTCAGTCATCCAACAAGTGATTGTAGAAATTTGAAACGCATATTCAAAGAGAAGTCCAACTCAGGAGAACTGAGGACTGAAGGAGTGCACATAAATCCTCTCACAATTAGAACATTCGCACCCTCCGAGCAGCCGGTCAAGGAAGCGGTTCAATCCTTAATTGAGCACGTATGCGAGTTGTTATACCTGTCAAAGTCCCAAAGAGATGATATGTTTGCTGCGCTGAACCATATTTTATCTGGAAAGCGATTATCAATCCAGCAGACGCTCCCTGAACCTCCAGTAACAGATAAGGAGATGTACGAATGGGGACTTCTCACTATGGTGCATCTCAAGGGAAATGAATTTAAACGAGCATTAGTTGACGTTGGCATTGCTGTTAACATCATCCCTTTGAAAACCCTCAGGGCCGCTGGTATTACTCGACAAGAGGCAACTCATGCCCCTATCTCAATCCGAGACCATGAGGGAAACTCCAAGGAGGCTTATGGTTACATCATTCCCAACATAAGAAATAATTCAACCTGAACCGAAACTAAATTCTTCATAATTAAAGAGGATCCGGGATATGACATGGTTCTGGGGAGAGCATGGATTCATGATGGAAGAGTTACTTCGGTATCTTCATCTTCAATTGCACAATTCTCCGTCGAAGAAAGTTCTGACTCGGAAGATGATCAACCTTTCAATCATTTGGAGAAATTCCAAGCCTTGATATGACTCACACAAAAGCATGAAGAAAGTGGACATGAATTTATCAGGAGATTCCGCATGCAGGCAAGTCTTATTCCCCCACATAATTTCATATTAGCAACTTTCAAATATGCTACCCTAGTCCGGGGACTCAGTTCTGCTCAAAACCTAGCTATCACCAAACGTTATGAGTGGCTAGTTTCTCCTCAGCAATACTTCACTAAGTGGTTAGATGCAGAACCTCTCATAATTCATCACTCCACCAACACGGTCATCTCCAGAATAATGGCCGAGTTTGATAAACAGTATCCTAGATGCTCCCCTCTGCGCGAGTGTCCACATGTACCACAACCATGGAACTCCACTGCTCGGGGAATCCCAAATCAGCAGAAGATATTCAAGGCGCGTACAACCAAGCCTAACAAAATCCAGGAAGGAGATTTAGTTCTTAAGGCAGCTAAACGTGATCTCCATTCTGCAAGGAGCTCCAATTGGGAATGACCTTTTATGGTTGCAAGATCCATAATTGGAGGATACTACAAGCTAATCAACATGGATGGCAGGACCATACCAGTAATTCATGAGAATTAGCTCAAAGCTTTTGATGTCTGAGGTATTCGGCAATTCAGGCGTTCCCTGCCAGACACAAAAATATTTGGTTTGCTTTTAGGATTTTCTTTCACATGTATTTTTAATTCCTCCAAAATGTTTGCAATACTTGCATCAGTATTTGAATTCAGTAATTTATCAAAGTTCTTTATTTAATAAAAAGTCTCTATTAGATCCAAAATTCAAAAGAAAATCCTCAGTCACTCACGAATTCAAAACCAATCAAAATTCAAAACCAAAATAAAACCTCACATCTCTCAGAAGTTCAATGTTCGGAGATTATCGGAAGAAAACTAAAGGAAGCCATCGAAGTATGATTTCTGCTTCTCAGCATTTTCCAAGACTTGCAAAGCCGCTCTCTCCAACTCCAGCTTTTTGGTCAGCTCAGCAATCTTGTTCATTTTCTCCATCACAACATTACTAGTAAAGGGATGATTTTCACTACTGCATCCTTGATAATGTTGATCTTATGACGAAGCCACTTCAAGTTAAAGCCACGTCTCTCAGAATTCTCCAAGTTGTACTCCCAATCAAAGAGTACATCTCGAGTAACAGTACTTCTGGCCCTAGTTCGTATGTCATCTATAACACGCAATATGTTCCCCAATTGCATTGTCAAGAAGTAGCTAGGATCAGGATCCCTGGCAACAACAATATGACCATACATTTTCCACAACTTCTCATACATGTTGGCATACCCAGTAGGAACGCTGAATCCACCAACATACACATGATACGGGAGTTGACCACCAAATGGAGGCTCACAAACAATCCCTGCATTGGGATATTCGTGTATTACTACACGATTCTCAACTACTGGAGCATCCTCCATTGTCATCACAACATCTTCTTCTGGGACAGTCTCTTCTGTTCTTTGCTCGGTTTCAATAGCAACTGGAGTCTCAGTTTACTCTATGGATTCAACAATTATATTCTCATAACCTGGAGGTGGATATTTGGTGGTGTTACTACTTTGATTCACCACATTGCTCGAATCTTCAACATTGGTTCCGTTATTCTCAACTTCGGTATTTGGTACCTAATACGAAGATTACATGAGATTAGAGCAGGAAAATCAATGGCAACCATAAAATTTAGAATTTAAGTGAATTAACATCATCTAAGTTCCTTATTTTGCACCCAAAACATGAGAAAATGGTGTAGATTCCATGAAATGCGTTTTCAAACAAGCTCATCTGAAGAGATTCTACACTTCCCTGTATTAAACGACGAACTGGGAGAAATTGGTAAGGAATTTGAGGTTGGTTCATATACCATTCTCTTCGTATGGAAGTTGTATACAACATATCAAAATTTCATAACGATCGGATGAACGATCAAGGAGATGTGTTCAAAACATTGGACGACATGCAATCTGGAAATGTTCTGAAAATCTCCTGGAAGTTTACGGTTTCGCCTTTTTCAGGCCCTAAACATGCTCAAAAATCAAACAATATTATATATCTATGAATATTTCACAGGAGGTATACTTACTAGGGGAGTCTCTAAACCATTTGAAGGCTCGGCGGTGTTGGCATCTCCGTTGGAAACTCCGTTATCTTCATTCGGTTCGGGCTTTCGGGAACTCTCCATATCTCCATGACCCAAATAAGAGTGTGATTGATCAATATGCTGCTTGTATACAATGATTTCCTCCTAGATACATCAACAACGATCATCATTAATTCATCCAAAGGCGTGTTACACTGATTAGCTTGAGGAGGGAATACTTACGTCAACTTCCTCGTCAGTGTTGTATCCCTGAATTATTCGACCAGGAGAAAAACGAACAGATGGAGAAAAATTCTAAAACAAATTAATAATATTCTTTTAAGATCCTGATCACAGGGACGAGAAAGTCGCAACAATGAAGAAAAGTATTAACAACTCACCAAAGAAGCGGCAGGAGACTGTATATCGTTCGGGATCATCCTATGATATGTCTTGCTCCTGCCTTCTCCTCCTTGAGGACTTTCTTGAAGGTTTGGAGAGTTTACATCAACTCGAAATCTCACAGCACGGACGTCCTACCATGGAGTCCACAATACAATTAATAAGCGTGATTGGCGTACTTTGGCTAAAATCATGAAAAAGGTACTCACCTGTGTCGCATTTGGAGACGTATTCCTTTTGTCATCACTGGAAAGATATCTCAGCCTGGGTCGATCAGAGATCATGTCAGAGGAAGGGAACTCTCGAACTGGGGACTTAACATCCATTGCAAACTCATACACACGCTCAAGTTGGTGACGCCAGAAGTCTATGTAACTCGGAGTCACGAAATTAGCACGATCAGAGTATGGGAATAAATACTCACTTCCCTCCACATGAGTGCAGTCCAGATTAGTCTTCAAATACTCAATTGATGGTTTGTTCATTCGGTGACCCGGAATACACTGATCAGCACCCATCTATCGAGATGCTCTATCAATATTGTATTCTTCTACCCGGAATTCTCCATTCATTACTGATATCAAGAAACCAGGAGTACAACTCAAGACAAAAGATCTCTCTCCTTCACTCAGACCAGCACCAGTACTCAATGTGATATTCTCATCAGTAGTATTGAAAGTGATCAACTGTGATAAAAGAGAAGGAACCGACACCCAGGGGAGAAAATTGAACTCGGACTCAATGTCCAAAACGTCAGTAATGTATATCTTGTATTGTGGTTTCTTTCTAGACCAGCGCATGATCCTGGCGTTATTCTTCTCAAGGAAGGAGTGACGAGTGTCGACCTTGGGGCCTTGCAAAATGCTGCGGGGAATTGGGGAGTAACTCTCGAGATGCTCCCATATCAAGGCTTGGAGGAACATGGTATTGGCATATGTCTCGACTTTCATGAAGCCATCAAAAATACTGGAGTCTATAACTAGAGAGTCTAAATTGGTGAACAACGAACCCAAGAATAGACTGCCAATGGGTTCAGCAATGTCCAAAATCTTCAAAGATATCCTTGGAAATCCACAGGCTTAAGAAAGCAGCAATTTTTAAAGCGCCATCAACCGGTTCTTCAGGAATTCTATCTCTCGACCACCAATGTGATAACCATTGAGCAAAGCAGGATGCGGGTGACTCATTGAATTCGTGCATCTTGGCCTCTAATATGTTAGACATCTCCTTCTCCTCTGACGAAATCTCTTCAGGGAAATTACCAGTAATTGGAAGGTGCAACAAAGCAATTACATCTTCTAAAGTAATGGTGAATTCTCCCCATCTGCATATAAACGTGTGAGTAGGAACACACCAACGGGAGAGCAAGGCTACCGTACCTGGTATATCATGGTTGATGATTAAATCTCCAGCATCTTGAATAGCTCGTGTTACCTGGCACTATCCAATATGGTCTTAACACGGCTATGACCCAGCATGTGTCTTGCCCATCCAGAGAAATACATCAGGGGCTTTCATGAAGGCTTGAACTCCACATGAGAACCCGAAAAGTGTTTTCCTTGCAAACAAAACCAGATTACTGCTTGAGGAGATACCAATGTATGCTGAGTAGTGCTCCTGGGATTTATTAACAACCAAAACGAGGAGCCTAAGGGACGCTTTACAGGTCTATATAGATACGTAAAACTTATCCTCAGCAGTTGGAATGTTCTTAGTCTTGGGACTTCCCTCTTTCTCCTTGGAAATCTCAGAATCATCATTTCTGGAGGAACCATCACCTCTGGAAGAGGCGTCTGTGGAAACATCCTCTCTCGAAGAAGCATCATCTTCAGAAGCGCTACGGGACTGAGCCATTTTCGCAAAGTTGTTGTGACATACATACACGAATTTCATCAATACAATGGAATTAAAGAAACAAAACAATTATGATGCTCATATTGACGTCTATAAAAATGGTAATCTTTAACTCTTACCTATTTACGATTTCATGAACTTAGTGATAACAACGTAAAACCCCAAAACTTGCTCGTTCTTTCAAACCTGCAAAGTCGAGCATAAAACATATTATTCAAGAGTCAACACTAACTTTTCGAGAAACTATGAATAATTCACATAACTTTCCATGTGAACATTCGCTGATTTTTACGTGTACATACACTATAAAATCACTAAACTCACACATACACTACGAATTCATCGACTCATGAATTATTTGCTTTCAACAATTTTCATAAACCAAAACTTGATTTATATTCAATAAAACGTGAACAGGTCACGTACCTTAAAAAAAATCGTGAGTTAATAACTCACGTAAATATATAAAAAAAAAAACTTTTTTGCTCAATCGAGCATTCGTCTATGAAACAAGGGTCTTTTCTATTTTTGCAAAAGTCTACATATTTCAAACAAAATTTTGAAAGTTCATAAACAATTTATCATGAAATCCAGGTCTTTTCAAAATTCCTTTAACTCTAAGGATTATTATTTATTACTTTTACGAACAAACCTACGTTTCTAAAAGTATTTACAAAATTCATGCTTCGAAAACAAACTTGGGTTTTCATGAAACCTAATAAACAAAACTTTTGCTACTGCAACTAGACCATGTCTATTCAAAGTTTTATATATCTCTTCCATATTAGGGATTTTTGCTCGTTCCTTCAACTAACGAACAAACGGGCATATACATACGTTTTCTAAAAACCCTTTATAAATCCTACGCATGCATGCAACTAGGGGATTTCTCGTTTTGCGAACAATCCATGAATCATAAAACTAACAGCAAAAACAAAAAAAAATTGGACTGACCTGTCGCCGGCCGGAAATTGGTCGGATGTTGATCAGCGGCGGTGATCGGCGCTGGTTCTCCGACGAAATTTTGTTTCCTCCTCCCTGGTGCTGCTACTCGCGTGAAGTTGGTGATGAAGCTTGGTTGACCAAAAAATAAAACAAATTTTTAGGGTTATTCCCTTTTATATCAAATTTATTTCCAAAACCTAATAAAACATGGGTTTCCTTTTTTTGGGCTCTGGCCCGTAAATCCTAAACCGACCATAACTAGGCTTCTCAACACTCAAATCAGCAGTGCCTCATCTCTCCATGATCACGAGATGACACTCTGTCTTGCTATCAAGGTCCTTATATGTGCCTTTGCTCGTACATGACACCATTGGAGCAAATCGAGGATTCTGAGGCACACCTTTGTAGATTGAGTTCAACCACCGATCTCATCGATTGAAAATCACTATTTAATGCATTACTGCGGAACATGAATGTTCCCCACTAAACAGGGGACTTAATGTTGATGGTGGATTTTCAACAAAGGGCAAAATCATAAAATCATGAGGCATGTTTTTGACACGGCTTTCAAGCATGCAACGATTCATATTTTACGAAGCCATGATGAGTACGTTTTCGAAAAGCCTCCACTAGCTGAGCATTTCGATCCCTGGCATTTCATCGTGACCTCTGTGCAGAATAACATAATTGGGCGGTTCTCCGTAGATTGAGAGCTTAACGCCTTCAGGACGTCAGTGATACTCACTGTTCCCTGACTACAGGAGAGATACCCACCTCCACATAGAAGAATAGTTGGGCGGCAAACGCCTTCAGGACGTCGGTGACACTCACCGTTCCCTGATTATGTGGAGAGACTGTGCGTAGATTCAGGCGGTTCTCCGTATATTGAGAGCACTAACGCCTTCAGGTCGTAAACAACATCGTGACTCCCTGACTATGCACCATTCAGAATAGATGTGACGCTTTAACTGGCTAATATATTTTCTGCAATAGATTAATTCTGCTGCGACATTCACCACTGAATTCCCAGAATAATCTATTATTTATCCTATTCCATGGTCGAATCCACGGCCTGATCCCATGGAATGGCAATAACAATTGCTCCTATTCTATGGTCGAATCCACGGCCTGATCCCATGGAATGGCAATAACAATTGCTCATATTCCATGGTCGAATCCACGGCCTGATCCCATGGAATGGCAACAACAATTGATTCGATTCTATGATCGAATCCACGACTTGATCTTATAGAATGGAAATAAAACAACTGTGCTATCTCATTACTCCGATTTCATGATCGAATCTACTGATCTCATGAAATGGTAATAGATAATCTTAATTACTCCGATTTTATGGTCGAGTCCACGATCCCATAGGATGGTAATGCTTGTATTATTATTCTGAATTCGTAGTCGAATCCACAGCTGATCCTGCGAATTAATAATGGACAACTATTCATTTTTATTACTCAGTTTCATGAATTATTCTCCACTGAATTTATAGATTAGTAATAAATACTCAACAATCGGGCATCTGGACCATCACTGAGTAAGCCCCACAAAAATAGTGCGAGTGTACTCGACAATGATGCACGAATGAGCACCCGGATGCACGAACGAGTGTCCAAAAATATGAAATAATGAGGAATCCTTCGCAAAACAGGAGAAAACAATAAATATTAATAAAATAATAAGAGGCGCCCAAGGCCGCGCCCACCAGCCGGCCGGCCGGCCGTGCCCTATCCATGGTCGGTCCGTGCCTCTCCCATTATTTTCCTTATTTTTTGTTATTTCGTGAACTCACGAAAACTCCTTGGTTTTAGCAACTTTCCTTGTTTTTGCAAAACCCGTGAATTCTCCATAACATCATGGATTCATAAAATAATAAGGAGAGGTGTGCAGGACCGGGCAACCTAACCGGCCGGCCATGCCTAAGTCGTGGCCGGTCCCACACCTCATAATACTTAGCTTCTTATAATTATTATTCCCTAATCTCACGAAACTCCTCCGTTTCAACAAAAACTCGTGGATTCTCCATAACTTCAAGGATTCTCCATAACTTCAAGGATTCATGAAAAATAATAAAATAGGGAAAGGTGTGCGGGACTGGGAAACCTAGCCGGCCGGCAATGCCCTAGCCATGGTCGGTCCCACAACTTGCAATCCCTAATCCTGCATAATTATTATTTTCCTCAATTCATGAAACTCCTGGGTTTGAGCAAAATTCATGATTTCTCCATATTTTCTCAAATATTTCTCAAATCACGAAAAACCAAAATCCAACATAGTCATACGACTGGCTAGCCTCTAACGACAATTTTAAATATTAAAACACTTTTATTTTGGTCGAACGCGCATGATGAGACTCTTCTGAAAATTCACGATATTGCTCGGACGCGCATCAGAAAATACTGAAACCCTCAGTATGGAAACACG